>NC_048226.1:80319452-80327170 GCF_002007445.2 Ailuropoda melanoleuca
CATTGGTGGAAAGAAATCCAAATGAAATAATCTCTTCTATTTCATTCAGCAATGATACCCTTTGAGAAATTGATGAGATGACAAAAGATATTTGAAAATTAGCTGTGTAACAATGACTGCAGTCAAGCAAATTTTAAATTCAAATGGGAGAAACATCCTGGGTAATAATATGCATTTCTGCTTGCATAAAATTACTGAGAATGAATACAAAAGGTTTGGTGTGTTTAACAACCTAAAAAATAATTACAGTGGAAGAAATCCTTTTTTCAATGTCATCGCTGTACAACAAACAAAACATGAACAAGAGGAATAGCTGTTCAGCCACATGAGTTTATAAGCAACTTTTCTTTTTCTTTTTGAATTAATTTATTTATTTTAGAGAGAGAGAGCATGAGCGAGCGGGAGCAGGAGGAGGGGCACAGGGAGAGAATCTCAAGCAGACTCCCCACTGAGTGCAGAGCTAGACATAAGGCTTGATCTCATGACCCTTGAGATCATGCCCTAAGCTGAAATCAAAGTCAGACACTTAGCCTACTGAGCCATCCAGGTGCCCCATATAAGCAACTTTTCAAACGGACTGCCAGTTTTCTCAATTCATATCACTCTTCCTCAAAAAGAGTCACCAAGAATCTTAGTGATAGAGCCCATAAATCAGTTATTTGGTCATCAGCATTATTAGTAAATCTGAGTAATGCTTTTTTTTTCTTTATAGTCCAGATAGGGTATCGTATTCCATTTTTGTCTACAAATTATTCATCTAGTATTTTATTCTACTTACAAATTTCATTTCAAAATTGTCAAAGGGTTATAATAATTATTTATTATAAAAAGAATGATTTAGGCTGACAAGATTGAGAGCTGCTATTCCATAACCTTGCCAAAGAGCATATTTATATGATTTTAAAATATTTATTGAATCGTATCATTTTTTTACTTTTTATTTTTTTGTAGTTTCAAGTTTTTATTTAGATTCTAGTTAACAGTGTAATATTAGTTTCAGGGGTAGAATTAGTGATTCATCACTTACATACAACACCCAATGCTCATCACAACAAGTGCCCTTCTTAATACCCATCACCCATTTAACCCATCCCTCTGCTCACCTTCCCTCCAGCAACACTCAGTCTGTTCTCTATGCTTAAGAGTCTTACCTATACTTAAGAGTTTTATGCTTTGCTTCTCTCTTTTATTTTTCCCCTATTTCCCCCTATGTTTTGTTTCTTAAATTCCACATATGAGTAAAATCACATGGTATTAGTCTTTCTCTCACTGGTTTATTTCACTTAGCATAGCATTCTCTAGCTCCGTCCACGTCATGGCAAGTGGCAACATTTCATTCTTTTTTATGGCTGAGAAATACTCCATTGTATATACCACGAACTGTATCATTTTAAAAAAATCTCACTATCCAATACATTTTTAATTCTTTAATTACTAATGTGGTTGAATTTTTTTTATATTCATTAGCCATTTGTATTTCTTCTCTGAATTATCTTCCAAGGTTATTACTTTGATCAGTTTATTTGAGTTTTATTTATATTTTATAAGTACTACATATATTACATATGTTAAGCTTTAATTATAATTATAGCAGATATTTTTCTTTATGTATCACTGATATTTTAATAGTCGTTATGATTTTGTTTTATAGATGGATACCAAATACATCACACATTCTTTATTAATACCTTCACTGTATTTATCCTTAGGAATTTCTCACCTAAGTTTACAAATACTTCAATATTATTTTAGTTTTTCATTTATGGTTTTATTTAATAAATTCAACTTGATTTGTCTTTTAGCAATTATTGTACTGAAAAATGAAAGGTGTGATTCCAACTTGATTTATTTTGTCATATAATTTCTCTGGTTAGTCCTTTAAGCCCTTATATACAGGGTTTGTTTCTATATTTCTTTTTCTCAGTGATCCACTGATCCTTGTCCTGTTAACACAGTGTATTACTATTGTACTTTAAGATAACTATTTAATAATATCTGAAAGCTCATGTCTCCTTAAATCATTATTCTTTCTTTGCAATCACTACCATTACTTTCTCAATCATTTCATTTTGATGTATTTTGGGATAGTCATCCCAAATTTATAAAAACACTTTTGTAAGCAATTTTGTAAGATTCCATTAAATTTCTATATTAAGATATAAATACACAATAGTCAGCCTTTCCAATAACTTTTGTCACTGGCCACATCAAGAGCAAATTTTGAAATATTAATAAAACAAATACATAAATAGGTAAGTATATTTAAATGCATTGATTCATTTCAACCACCTGATGCTTACAAAAATACTAGGTAGGCAATACATAGATAAGTAATTTGGCTCCTGAAAAAGTTAAGATGCCAAATCTCAAAACAGTAAGAACTAATTTTTATATTTTCAAAAACAAGTTTTACAAAATTGTGACCTAAGAAAAGTTAATCCTAAATAGACAAGCATAAACAGAAGCTCAACAGAGAAGGTAATCCAAACAAAAGACTGAAATGATCACCTATGAATCAGAAGGGAGTCCTGAGACCCAACCGTGTGGAAATCATACATAGATCTACAGATCGTCTTTTCAAACAAACAAAAATTTTGCCATTCCAAATGCATTCTTCCAGCTGCTCTTGTAATTTTTGACTAAAACGTAAAACTCTGAGCCAGTCTAGTCCATATCACCTGTATTTCACCTTTGATGAGTTTTATGGCAACAGGGTGACCGATGAACAGCTAACATGGGACCAGTGGTTTCAACATAATTATAACACATCATTCACTAGAATGTCAAAGTCTCCTTCCATATCAATTTGCTAGTTTAACAAAAGAAGTAAAAAATCAAAACCCGTTATTACCCCTACAGAAGAGCCCTCGGGGAGGAGAGGATATTCCTCAACCTAGTGAGCAAGGATACTCTGTACTGAGCAGCAGCTATCCCCATGAAGTGAAGGTCGAACCGATAGCATCAAATTCTCTGTCACTTTTCTTCATAGACACCCACTAAAAGCCCCAAGGCAGCATTTTAAAGCAGGAAAATGCTCCAGCAACGGTTAATGAAACTATGCTTTTTCCCCCTCATGGGCAATACCCTTCTGAACTAGAAAACAGGCAAAACTCGTCCATTAACTTTCCTTTGAGAGGGGTGTGCTTTTGTGGCTTCATAAAAATAGCACTGTAGAGTTGGAAAAAGAATAAAAAGTCTCAGACTTGAAATATTAAAATGCATGCACTTAGTAATCAGCTTAACAAATGCTTAGAAAGTAAAGGGATCGCACACAAACATATATCCCTGAGAAATAAGTGTAAAACCCATATTACATGAACAGGAAAAAACATTCCCAGAAGCAAAGATATGAGAGTTATTTACCTTTCCCTATGGCAACTCTGCATTTATTAAAGGCACAAATACAGATCAACCAAACTCATTTGCCCTGTGGGCATGTGTGGGAGCATATCTGAACTGTTTTTCTGGTTTCATTTTATTCCATTGGAATCTTGACCCTTAATTTCTTGTGATGAGAAAATATATATTGTTTGAATGTAGAACTGACTGCAGCAGATTTCACATACGAAGAATTGACACAATTCACATCAATATAAATGACCCCTTGCTCAGGAAAAGGGTCCCTGAGATATGAAAGGTGAAAATTTCCTCACTCTATTCATCCTACATATACTATTTTCTGAAGGAAAAGGAGAAAAGGGAAAAAAAAAACTGACTTTTTTTCCCTGCATTTTAAATAAAGTGGAACTGGGAGTTTCTGAACACACTCAAGAAGAGAGAGTGTACCGAAAACTATATGTGAATATTGTGAAGAGAGAAAATAACTGAGCAAGAAACTTGAGGCTAGAAAATTGATTACAAATGGCTTTAACATTCTCTGCAGCTTAACTAAACGTCAGACAGGCTTCTTCCTGACTGTAGGCCCCTGACCTCACTTTTCTTGCAGTATTTCCTTTAGAAAACTTCTAATTATAATTTTTTTCTCAGCCCTCTTGGAGATGTAAATCTTCTCCCAACCTATACCAGTTTAACCAACCAGATATGCCTTTCTTAGGAAGTTGGAAGCCAAGCCTCTGAAATATAATCCTTAAGAAAGATAGAGTTCCCGTACCCCCATCTTTATGGGAGAGTAGGAGCCTATCTTTGATAAGCAGAAATTAGCCAATTAGTAAGCACAAGTGGCATAATCACAGTGACCAGCTTCCCTCCTGACTTCCAGTGCCTTCCCACTAGCACCCCTAGTGCTTAAAACTCTCCCACCTTCTGTTTGCACAGAGTTGAGTTCACTCCTAGCGCAAAGGTTCTTGAATAAAGCCTTTCTTGACTGTTTAACTCTGGCTGGTACAATCTTTCTCCGACACTGGGGAGAAAGTAAACTGGTGATAAATTTGCGGTAGTGAAGAAACCTAAACAAAAAAAATTGTAATATTTGATCATAAATGATTTATGTGCCATCCTGAAATGGGCCGCCTCCCAAGAAAATCTACAGTAATGACTGCTACCCGCCATCTGCCTTTTTTAGTGGTTCTTTCGAAGACAGAAAAGACAGAAAAAGTGCCTTGATTATTCACAGAATTCTTGGGAAGGACAATCCAAAAGTATGGAATCGGAGATAAAGAGTGACTCTAGAAAGGTGGGTGACTTGGAGAACTTCTGTCAGCAAACATTCAGTATGCACTTTATGTACAAAGCTTCTGCCTCTGATTATTTATTACAGCATCCAGTCTTAGTCATGTTTTGCTAGGGAGGATTCCTTGCCTATAATAAACTCTGCAAAATACTTATCATGAGCTATTTGTTACTAGGAAAGGCTTCTTTTTATACTTAATCTGGCACTGCAAATTTATCATTGCTTCGTGCATCTGCGTTCAAATTCTGCTTCAGGAGGTGGCACATTTTTATATGACTCACTTTGGGGTAGGGAAAATAATTACCAGGTTACGATCAGAACTAAAGTGGGCCACCTTACTGGGCAAGAGCCAGGACACCATAGCCCTTCCTATGTGACATGATTAAATATCGACAATATCCACTGTAGCCCAAGGAGCTCGCAAGTTTTTACTGTTTATTTCACAACTGCTGTAGAGTTATTAGTGATACCTCTTAAGGGGGAAATAAAATATGAGAAAACCAGGCAGCCATCAAAACTTCACTATAAAAGGGAGACTATTTCACTATAAGGAAGGCATATCTTTAGAAAAACTAATTCACTGTTTTTCTAATATTCAAAAGAATATATGGTTTACAGTTCCAAGTTTGTCATAGATGATGATATGCCAACCTAGAAAACGAAATAATTAAGCTGGTGGATATCTAAGCTCCCTTCCAAATCTAAATGTCTTTTCTAACTAGCTGTGTGTCTCAATTCTTTCCTTCTCTCCTTCCTTTCCTCCTTCCCTCCTTCTTTTCCTCCTTCCCTCCTAACCCTCCATCTTCTCCTTCCTTCCTTCCCTCCCTTTCTCCATTCCTTCCTTCTATGTTCCCTTACCCCATCCCTCCTTTTCTGGATTTCAATGGCAAGTGCAGTATTTTCTACACCTCGAAACAATTTATTGGTGGTAAAGCATGACATTTTCAGAAAATACAAGGAAAATATTATATAAACTCCATTGTCAACAGTACAAAACAGTTAAAATATTCTAGAAGGGGACCATCAGCTTGGTTTCTCTATAGTGGTTGTGTTATTCCCTAGTGAGAAATAGATTTCCAGCTGGCTGAGGCAAACAGATTATTTTGAATGTACAGTATTAATTTAGTGCAATTACTGTGATTAATGTTTTTAGAACAAAATTGTAAGGTTTTCCTAATGAATGAAGCTGAAACATTTATCTTCTAATAATGTTGTAGTATTGTATTAATATAAAGTGGAACAAAAAAACTAGAGAAGCATAGAACAGCCAAACCATAAATCTGAACACCAAGAAATTTGCTTTTAAACATCATTACCTCACTACTATAAAATTTCCTAAATTGAAACGTAGAAAGTTTATTTGATATTTCCAATTGATATACTATTTCCTGAGGCTTAAATTCAATTTCCAAAAATTAGAACTATATGAAACAAACAAAAAAAAATCCCAGTAAAAAGTCCTGGTTACAGATCAAGGCAATTAAAATAGCATTATTGTACAATGAGAGATGTAAATGAGACAGTATGATACTTGCAAATACTAAAGAGTAATGAGCATTTCTTTCTATGTAGAATTTATCTTTAATGAACAAAGAATGGAGTGCAGTGGTTAAGAACTTGGTTTCTGAAGTCAAAGGTTGTTTTTGTTTGTTTGTTTGTTTGTTTTTAGATTTTATTTTATTTATTTGACAGAGATAGAGACAGCCAGCAAGAGAGGAAACACAAGCAGGGGGAGTGGGAGAGGAAGAAGCAGGCTCCCAGCGGAGGAGCCTGATGTGGAGCTCAAGCCCACAGTGCCGGGATCACGCCCTAAGCCGCAGGCAGATGCTTAAGGACTGCACCACCCAGGTGTCCCTGAAGTCAGGAAGTTTAAGCTAGACGTTAATCTGTGTGGGCTTTTACAAATTATTGAAATTCTCTAAATCAATGATCTTAAAACTTGGATTCTTGAGTGTATGCAAGGGCTTTCCAATAGAATGGTGTGGGTGATTTAAGAAAGTCGATTTCTAGAACCTCAAATATGTGTTGCCTAGCAATGTACTTCTAGTCAAGGTACCACACAGGATCTCCTTTCCCACCTCCTCTATTATAATTATCCCTCTTTCAGTTGACAAGGAAAAATTCTCATCCAACCCAAATCACTCTTTGGAAAATTATCCCGAGCTTTAAAAACTACAGGGGTACCAAATAAATGGACAATTTAGATTGCTTGTGTTGGTGAAGCCTTTTTGAATAAGACACTTAAACCCACTGTAGGATTTAGAGCATTTGATCGTTGTATTTTACAAAGTAAAAGTGTGACATTGAAAATGGAATATTATGGTTTTTGTTGGAAATTCTGAAATCAGATATATTATAGGATAGGAAGATAATTTTCATTTCAAGATCTTACCCCTTCTGTATTTTAATTATTGCCAAAGAATATACGGCTCCTGAGGGAGAAATGCATGAAAGTAAGGCAAAGAAACATCAGCAAGAAACAATGAAGGAAGTGGCACCTCGGTTCATCCAGGTGACACTAAGAAGGCTCCATCCTTTCTCCCTTCTCTGTATCAATCCTTCCTCCTTCCCTGTCCCTCTCTCTCTCCCTCTCTTAACTGTTCAAAACTGTTTCCAAATAGAAGTCCTGGTGGTCTTTTTGCGGTAAATACATGAGATTAATTTGTAATTAGTAGCTTCCACTCATAAATTAAGATTAACTTACTTTTAAAAATAATTTGTTTTCTGGAATAGGTTGAAATGAGTCTTTGGAATTTCATCAGCTTCATTAATTATATAATTAATGCTATTCTTTATAGACAGTAAAAAGAAAAGACCTCTGTTCAGCCCATCCTCAATTAAATAATAACAAATTAGATAATCACATATTTTTAGCGTGCAAATTATCAAGATTTCACTGAAACTCCCTAATGTGAGAAGTTGTTATATTTGTTCGCCATTGGCCAAAATGAAGTAAAAACACACAGAAGTCCTGGGAATGCATTATATTTCATGTAACTAAATAAAAGTATAAGAAAAGTTTTTGAACCCTCTATGATTTCTTAGTGAAGTAAATTTATCATGTTATGAATGACACAATTTCCAGCAA
>NC_048226.1:80327327-80405375 GCF_002007445.2 Ailuropoda melanoleuca
TAGAAAGTTTATTTGATATTTCCAACTGATATACTATTTCCTGAGGCTTAAATTCAATTTCCAAAAATTAGAACTATATGAAACAAACAAAAAAAAAATCCCAGTAAAAAGTCCTGGTTACAGATCAAGGCAATTAAAATAGCATTATTGTACAATGAGAGATGTAAATGAGACAGTATGATACTTGCAAATACTAAAGAGTAATGAGCATTTCTTTCTATGTAGAATTTATCTTTAATGAACAAAGAATGGAGTGCAGTGGTTAAGAACTTGGTTTCTGAAGTCAGAAAGGTTGTTTTTGTTTGTTTGTTTGTTTGTTTTTAGATTTTATTTTATTTATTTGACAGAGATAGAGACAGCCAGCAAGAGAGGAAACACAAGCAGGGGGAGTGGGAGAGGAAGAAGCAGGCTCCCAGCGGAGGAGCCTGATGTGNAGCTCAAGCCCACAGTGCCGGGATCACGCCCTAAGCCGCAGGCAGATGCTTAAGGACTGCACCACCCAGGTGTCCCTGAAGTCAGGAAGTTTAAGCTAGACGTTAATCTGTGTGGGCTTTTACAAATTATTGAAATTCTCTAAATCAATGATCTTAAAACTTGGATTCTTGAGTGTATGCAAGGGCTTTCCAATAGAATGGTGTGGGTGATTTAAGAAAGTCGATTTCTAGAACCTCAAATATGTGTTGCCTAGCAATGTACTTCTAGTCAAGGTACCACACAGGATCTCCTTTCCCACCTCCTCTATTATAATTATCCCTCTTTCAGTTGACAAGGAAAAATTCTCATCCAACCCAAATCACTCTTTGGAAAATTATCCCGAGCTTTAAAAACTACAGGGGTACCAAATAAATGGACAATTTAGATTGCTTGTGTTGGTGAAGCCTTTTTGAATAAGACACTTAAACCCACTGTAGGATTTAGAGCATTTGATCGTTGTATTTTACAAAGTAAAAGTGTGACATTGAAAATGGAATATTATGGTTTTTGTTGGAAATTCTGAAATCAGATATATTATAGGATAGGAAGATAATTTTCATTTCAAGATCTTACCCCTTCTGTATTTTAATTATTGCCAAAGAATATACGGCTCCTGAGGGAGAAATGCATGAAAGTAAGGCAAAGAAACATCAGCAAGAAACAATGAAGGAAGTGGCACCTCGGTTCATCCAGGTGACACTAAGAAGGCTCCATCCTTTCTCCCTTCTCTGTATCAATCCTTCCTCCTTCCCTGTCCCTCTCTCTCTCCCTCTCTTAACTGTTCAAAACTGTTTCCAAATAGAAGTCCTGGTGGTCTTTTTGCGGTAAATACATGAGATTAATTTGTAATTAGTAGCTTCCACTCATAAATTAAGATTAACTTACTTTTAAAAATAATTTGTTTTCTGGAATAGGTTGAAATGAGTCTTTGGAATTTCATCAGCTTCATTAATTATATAATTAATGCTATTCTTTATAGACAGTAAAAAGAAAAGACCTCTGTTCAGCCCATCCTCAATTAAATAATAACAAATTAGATAATCACATATTTTTAGCGTGCAAATTATCAAGATTTCACTGAAACTCCCTAATGTGAGAAGTTGTTATATTTGTTCGCCATTGGCCAAAATGAAGTAAAAACACACAGAAGTCCTGGGAATGCATTATATTTCATGTAACTAAATAAAAGTATAAGAAAAGTTTTTGAACCCTCTATGATTTCTTAGTGAAGTAAATTTATCATGTTATGAATGACACAATTTCCAGCAAACGAAAGTTACAAAATAATGTTCACTTCTATTTTTTTTTCTTTCTTTGTTTTTTTTTTTTTGTCTGTGTGTTTATCTTGTTTGGAACACTGCTCTTAAGGTTTATCTTGGTGAAAATACAAGCACAGTATCTTCTACTCTTTTTGAACTCTGCTCAAAACGAGCAGAGTATACTCTACATTCAGTCCTTTAATTGTTTTTGTGGCTTAAAATATATGCATAATATCCACACTTTCTATATGTAATTGCAATAGAAATCATGGAATAATTTAAAAATTGCTGTTTTAAAAACGAAAACACTTGGGGTATGGAAAGAATCATCAGAGTGTGATTTTTGAAATCTAAGTTTTCACTAAATATTTTATGCCATCCTGTTGCATAGTACAGTGAAGAAGTAATGCCCTGCCTATATCCAAAATCATCTAAGTAACCTGCATTTCTCTCTACTTAATAAGCTTGGTGTATGAGACAAAAATCCACAGAGAATCAATAATACCACTTGCTCTCATTTTGTTTAGCCGAAGTACAGAAAACCAGAAGGAATTAGAAACACAGTATCTGAACTACTGACTTTTGTGTAAAAAAATGGACTTCATTATTAAAATAGCAGCATATTTTCTCTAACCAATTGATAGGTATCAGCACAGAGATAATTGTAGAGTAATAGTACATGTCTATAAAAACAGAATTTTAGTATCTATTTGATTATTTCTGTAAATTAAATGAGTCTAGTGGCTGGTACTGTCCAGGGGAAGTCCAATAAATAGTGGCCATTGTGGAAAATCGCCTCTTAACTTAACAGAAGTACACCTCATGTCATGGAAAATCTTTCAATGTGCTATAGAGCAAACTAATTTTGCATCAGAATTACCCTTGGAGTTCTTTAAAAGCAAATTTCAGAATTCTGAGATGTAAAATCAGAAATTCTGAGGTTGGGTCTCTAAACCTTGATGCCCTGGTCATTTTGGGATCAATTTGTAGGAATCAATGGTTCTAGACATGTAACTAGTCATAGATGCCTTCACAAGCAAGCCTCACCTCCTTCCATGCTGCTTAGCATGGATTAGATTTTAGGCTCCTTAATGCGTATCCAGAATTAAAACTTTTTGAAGTATAGAAACACAGAAAGATCTTAAAGTTAAAGCAACCTGACATTTTTGAAGATGAATAATTTTAATATTTTGCTGTATTTTTTGCCTTTTCCTTTATTCTATGAATATGTGTGAAAATTAGCATGGAAAGGCAATATCACATGGAATATCATCAAATCTAAGGTGCCAAGGATTGTACTGTTCAGCATTATGTTATGAAGTATTAAAAGAAAAAAAAGGTGACTTAAATTTTGACAATTCTTTCTTAACACACAGCTTTCATTGCAGGTACTATTTTAGACTTAATAAGGCACAAATGATGTATGACCCAATCACCTTGGGCACTGACAGCATAATTTGTGTTCTGTCAGAGAATGGGAAAGTTTTGTTTGCAGTTCCTATCTGTTGAAACTTCTGGTTTGATTTTTTCATCAACTGAGCAACATGTTGCTGAAGGCTATCCAGCCTCTGCTTAAAATCAGCAGGAATTCTCTGTCAAGTTTGTCTGATGCTTTAATGATAGTTTTATGTTATGCATGAATCTTTGACACTAGCCATTCATTGCTTAGAACTGTCTTCCATCTTTATTAAATGATATTAGGAAATTTCTTCTTTCAGTTCCCATTCTTGTCTGGTAAGGATACCTCCTTTTCCAGATGTCCCAGTAACAAACATATCACAGCTTCATCTACTTATCAGGAACTTCTTTTCTTAGGGCATGTAAAGCTCCTTATTGTTCATTTGCAAGGATCGTAGAGTGAGTGTTCAATTTCAGCAGATGATATCATTTGGTTTTCAAAAGCAGCTGCAATTTATAAATATATCAACAATATATAGACTTAACAGTGCTTCGTATATTTGTCAACACATGGCAGTGTTAGTAATTTTATTTTTAACTATTTTGGTGGTTGTATAATTGTATCTGATTCTTCTTCATTAACTTAACATTTTTCTAATTATTTTTTTCTGGGTAACAATGAGATTAAGCAACATTTTAAATATTTCTTGGGCATTTTCACAAACTCTCTTTTGAAGTACTAGTTCATTTCTTATGGCCATTTTTCTTTTGGACTGTATTTTCTTACTGATTTATGGGAATTCTTCATAGTTTCAGAAACTATTAAGTTTCAAAAAACATGCACTTTTTAATATATGCATTGCAAATATCTTCTGCTACTCCGTGGCTTGCCTGTTCACTATCTTATTCCTGTTTTAGAACAAACAGAATTTCTTAATTTCTTAATAACTCTAGCTTATGAGTATTTTCCTTTATGGTTAGTAATTGTTTGTGTATTTTGTTAAAGAATTATTTTCTTAAATCCCCCTGCCCCATCTCAAAGAAAGGTAATGTTCTACCTTATTTTATTGTGGACTTACTGTCACATTTACAGTTTCAATCCACTTGGTGTGAAGTGTGAGGTAGGGGTCAAATTTTTTTGCTTTTTTTTCATTTGCATACCTAATAATCCAATATTATGTATTGAATAGTTTATCATTTTCTTACTGCTCTGAAAAATTCACCTTTCTTTTATATTATCGGTTTCTGTTATTAGACTCTAATTTTACTTCATTTCTCAAACTCCTGCTGACTTTAAGCAGAGGCTGGATAGCCTTCAAAAACATGTTGCTCAGTTGATGAAAAAATCAAACCAGAAGTTTCAACAGATAGGAACTGCAAACAAAACTTTCCCGTTCTCTTTGCTTCATTTCTCTATGTCCTAATACAACTGTCTTGAACTACACTAGTTTTGTCAAGCCTTGTTATCTACTAGAGCAAATTTTCTCACTTTTTTCTTCTACTTCAGAATTTCCTGGCTAGTCTTGAATCTTTGTAATTCTATATAAATTTTAGAACAAGATTTTTAAATCCTGGGGAAAAAAATTGGAGTTTTGGTTGAGATTGTACTCAATCTACAAGTAATTTGGAGAGAAATGACATTTCAAAATACTGAATCTTCCAATCCATGAAAGGTTTTATCTCTTTTTATTATTTTTTAACTAAGGTTTTTCACATTTTCCCTCTGTTATAGTTTACATGTTTCTTTGGAGAGATTTTGCAAATCTGAGTGACATTTATTCCCATGTTTTGCTTTTTAAATATTTTTGAAGTGATTGTAAATGAGACTTTTTAATGTCCATAGGATTGTTAGTAATGTTTCCTTTTTCCATTCCTCTTACTCTTTTGTCTCCTTCTTTTTCTTTTTAAATATTATTCAGTTTATCCAGTTACTTATCAATGTTTTAGTCTTTTCAAAGAATCAGCTTTTAGCTTTGTTAGGTCTCTATAATTTATATTTGTATTCTATGTTAAGAACTTGGATTCTTATATATATAATTTATTTTCTTCTATTTTCTTTAGGTGTCATTTGCTGCAATTTCCCCAAGCTATTTAGAGCAAATTTCCCAAGTTTTTAGAGCCTAGCTCATTAATTTTCAGCCATTCATCTCTTCTGATATAAGGCCATACATTTTTCCTAATAGCTTTAGCTGCACTCCAAAGTTTTGGTATGTAGTGTTTTGTTGTCACTCAGCTCAAAATATTTTCTAATTTTCATTTTAGTTCATTCTTTGACACATATATTATTGTAAAAGTCATTTTTAAAATTTCCAAATATTTAGGGATTTTCTAGTAATCTTTTTTTATTGATTTATAGCTTATTTGTATTGATTTCAATTTTTCTTGGACTGGAAGCAGAATGTAGAGTTAATGAGAAAATATAGAGACATACCAAATGGTTGGCTTGTTAAGTGTCAGTAAGCTGGTGATGAAATTTGGATTGCTTAGAAAACAATGAAAAATTGAATTGCCATAATGTTTTCTGGTTTTTTTTTTTATTATGTTTTGTTTGGCTTTGCTCTTTAACACTAATTTATAAAGAAATATGATTTTTAATTATTCCATGAGATTACTTGTAAAAGTATATTGAAATAAGCATGATAAGAAAAAATATAAGTATTTTAAAGTACTTTTTTTTTTTAAAGGCTTAAAATCCTTAGGGTGATTGACTTTGGAGGAGAAATCCCTCCTAATTCTTTAGGTTGTGGGATGTACAGACTGAGTCTCATTTATTTGGTCCACATTTGTTGAACCCCTACTATGTGTCATGCATTCCGTAAAATAACCACAATCAGGAGAGTCAGAGTCTCTTTCCTCATGAAGCTCAAGGTCTAGTCAAAAATATGCCAAGATATTATTTTGTTTGGGTCTTTTCTAAACAGCATAACCATGTATATATGCTACGACTTCCTTAGGAAAAAAATTATTGGTGCCATGTGTTTTTCTATTACAAATTTTACAATAAAAATGTTTTTCTGGTGTGCAAAGAGGACTTAATCATGTGTGGAAATAGTTATTTTTTTTATGCAGCATTGAATTTGGACTTTGAAAATACATTACTTAAAATGGACAGAAATTACTATTGGAGTTAACTTTGTACAGATTTGCATCATTTAGGCAGAAGCTTAAAATGTTTTAAGACAATTCAAGAGTATAGTGTACTCCATTTCTTAATGCCTTATGAGAGTTGCACCTTAAAATAAATTATATAAATTATATAATTATATAATTATAACTATTATGTAATTTTTATTATATATAAATTATATATGGTCATCTGCTAAATCTACTAGTCAACTTTTTGTTCTATTCTTTAACAATAGGGAATGTAAGCCTTTATAATCAATATCAACAAGTAGCAATATATCAATATAAAAAAAGCAGTTGGAGGGCATGTAGACTACCAAATTAAGTGGAAAAAAACATGTAAGTCAAGTAATAAGAAGCATCTATTTCCTTTATATCTTGCTCTAAGGTAAACCTGAATAAAACTAAGTAAAAAACATGCCTTAAAGAAAGAAAATAGGACAAAGTACAGTCATTCTTCATTATTGCAGATTCCATAATTACAAATTCACCTACTCACCAAAATGCACTTGCAACCCCAAAATCTATTATCAAAGCTGTTTCATGGTCATTCATAGACATGTGGAGATGGCAAAACATTTGAGTTATCTTTAGAGCATGTTCCCAGTAGATGTCAAACAAGATGATGTTCTGCCTTTTTGTTTCAATTCTCATTCTGTAAAGATTATCATTTTTTTTTCCAGTTTATTTAGTGCCACATTACTTGGAATTTTATGCTTTTTCTTGGTGATTTTACTGTTTAAAATGGACTCAAAGCACAGTGCTGAAATGTTCTGTAGTTTTCCTAAACATGAGAATGATGGGCTTTATGGAGAAAATACATGTGTTAGGTAAGTTTCATTCAGGCATGAATTATAGTGTTGTGGCCATAAGTCCAAGGCTAATGAATCAATAACATCTAATAAATAAAATTTTTGTAGATAGAAACACACATAAACACCTATGTGCTGATAGGTTGATGACAATGTGACCAGAGACTCTCAGGAACCTAACCCTGTATGTCTCCTGGAAGCAATGGTTCAGTGTTCACTAATTCAAAGTCCACAGCAGCTTTATATAACTACTGTGAGTAATAAGAATTAGCTGTACTTGGTAGGAGCTAGGAAGACAAAAGTTTGGTAAGCATCTGACAAATCTATACATGAAAGTACTTAAGAGCACCCGATTTTTGCCAAAAGTTTTTTCTTGTTGCAGTCAAGGAAAAAAAACAAACCAAATGGGGCTCAGAGACGGAGAATAAAATGAAGCGAGAATTTGTTTCTAAGGGAACCAGAGGAGGAGAAACTAGAAGCTAAGACATCTATTCTTTAAATAACTTTGGAAACTAGTCCAAAGTTTTCCACTTCCACAAAGTTCACTAGAAATCTTCAAAAGGGCATTCAGTTCCCATAGGATTCGTCATTATCTCACCCTGGGTGGTTTAAGATCTTGAAGCTAGAAACATTTCCTTACTCAGAAGAAGACATTTATCTTGTGTGTGTGTGTGTGTGTGTGTGTTTTAATTGGAGTATTCTTTTTTTTTTTTTTTTACTGATTTCACAAATAGCCACTCAACCCTCTCTAGATACATAGTCAAATCTCATCCAATGCCAAATATCAAGTACAATGCGTTGTGCACACTGGGTCTCTACAAATATCTGTTGAATTTATGAATTAAGGACAAATGATTTATACACATTTGGGAGTCAGGGGTGGAGACAGATATGCCTGGCTATCAAGAGGCTATTTTTAGGGGCGCCTGGGTGGCTCGGTTGTTAAGCATCTGGCTTCGACTCAGGGCGTGATCCTGGCCTTATGGGATCGAGCCCCACACCAGACTCCTCCGCTGGGAGCCTGCCTCTTCCTCTCCCACTCCACCTGCTTGTGTTCCCTCTCTCACTGGCTGTCTCTCTCTCTGTCAAATAAATAAATAAAATCTTTAAAAAAAAAAAAAAAGAGGCTATTTTTAAAGTCACGATACTCTTCATCCCATGAAGCAGTTCATCAGGAAAGTCATTTCAAAGAAATGATCTGCTATTCAGAAAGAACTCCAGCTAAAAATATGCTAATTAATGAAAATGTCTCTTACTGTCTGTAAATAAATTATGAATATTTAATGAGAAATCTCAACTGTTCAAAGCAAAATCACCTAGGTGCTACACTTGGATCCTCCCTAAATCAATTTAAAAGTAGAATCAAATTGATTAAGAACAGTATGATCCCCTCTAGAAACAGTCATTTTGCTACTGAACAGTAGACTGTTGTCTCAACTTTCCATCAGTTTAAAACCACAGACAGCTGGACAAATGATTAGATCTGATTTGGAGTCCATTCTCTTTAAAAACTCTAGCTACGAAGACATTAATAGGGTTCTCAATATATAAATTATGAGCTTCAAAGAAAGGGCAAGGCTTGGTGGGGAATTAAGACTGGCATGAACCAGAACTGGAAATTATTTGTAAACTGAGAAGTTAATCAGGGTCAAAAGAGAGTCTTTATGTTTGAGAGAGAGAATAACATAATGTATATTTATTCTAGAACAGGATGGACAAACTCTGGCCTTTCGGCCAAATCTAGTTAACAGCCTGTAGTTACATTTTTACTGAAACACAACCACAATTATTTGTTTATGCATTATATTTGATGTCTACTCACTTCAACAACAGATCAACTAGTTAGATAAAGACCTTATGGCCCTCAGAGCCTAAAATATTTACTGTGTGGACCTTTACAGAAGAAGTTTGCCAAACAATCTCTGTCCTACACTCATATGTCCTATGTAGAATTAAGAATAAGGCTCCATACATTCTGTTTGGTTCAGTTTTTCGTTGCAGATGTTTTCAATAATTTCTTAATATTGAGTGAAATGCATAATGTAAAATATTAAATTTGATTTCCAATGAATAAGGCTTCCTTCCTTTTTACTAAATAGATATTAGATCCTCGTACATTCTGTTTTTGCTTTTAGCATCTATCCCATAATAAACTGTATTGTTTTACTAAACCAAATATTTCTGATACTAACTACAGAAAATTAGATTGAGAAAACAGAATACCGTATAATATAAATAACATATAATACGATTATGTGATTTAAGTCTCTTTCTTTTCTATTTTCATTTTTCACCCTGTGGATCTAGGAGCTGATGCTGAAAAATTCAAAATAATAGTATAATTGCTTGTCTCTGACCTGAGCTTGTTGTCCACCTTGTAGTCAGCTTTGCTGGAGCTTCAGTTTCTTACTTCTGATACGGCACATTATTTTTTTAAATAATACTTCATTTTGTTCAAATTGATTTGAAAAGATGTGTTGCTCTCAGTTTTCTGTAGGAAAACTACAGAACATTTCAGCAGCTCTCATTATTTCCTTTGAAACCTGAAATTATTATTATATTAAATACTGTTTCAGTGTATTAAAATTGTACTGCCCTTACTGAAGAAATATCCTTAGAAAAAAATCAAACTCTTGGAGAAATATAGGTTAAATTACTTAAAATAAGTAAAGAAACAAAACCCTAACCCAATACTTAGTATTACATTTTGCCAAATATCCTATTATTATGACAGAGTAAAGAATAATACAAAGCACATAACCAAAGCACAGAGTATGTGGGTTACCATAGAGTTTGGTGAGCTATAAGCAAACTGATAGCCTTAACTCATTGAAGATGTAAATTGAGGGACATAGAATTATGTTGGCCAAAAGAAATACATTTACATTTGTTTAATGTTATCTTTTTGAAGTGAAATTAAGAATATGCAAATAAGTTTTGCATTTTCTCAATCTTTTTGGTGACCTAAAGATATGTAATTGAATGGAACTTGAATGGAATTATAATAAAATGGAATCTTTCTTGTCTCAGAATTCCTGCTGAAGATTCAAAAAAACCCTAATAACTAAGAAGCTTTGCTACATTTTGAAGAGGAACTGCCAGGCATATAGTTGCAGGATTTACTGATATTTGACCCGATCTTCTGCATCCTTCACTCTCACTACCTCTTGTAGCCCAAATAAGAGAAAGTCTCAAATCCATCAGAGGAGAGTTTATCTGAGTGTTCAGTTGTATGATTATTAAAAACATTTTAATACTCTCTGCCCCCAACCTAGCTGGGTTCTGGGAGAAGCATACACAGAGATTTAGGGAGCATACTGAGGGTAAGGCTCACATAAGATTCCCCATATTGATGGTTGTTGAATTGGAGAAACTTGTGCCACAGTGCTGCAATGGACTTGGGTGGAAGAGTGTTTGGACGAGACTGGCATGTATCTCCTTGAAGGTTCAAGGCCTATGTGGATGTAGAGGCTAAAAGCTGATCCTCTTCTATACAATTCCCAAAATTTGATTCTAGATAGAGCAGCCACAGAAAAATGGAACAAGACAGGGAAACACTGGGAGTGCCACATTCGCCCACTTTTTAGTGTGGTAAGAATTACAGTTGAAATAGAATATAGGATACCCAGTTAAGTTTGAATTCCTGGTAGACAACAAATAATTTTTAATATAAACATGTCCTCAATATTGCACAGAACATGCTTATTTTAAAATATGATTCCTTGTTTACCTGAATTCAAATTTAAGTTGAAAACCTTTGTTTTTATTTGCTAAATATGACAAGCCTCACTACAATGCATGTGTGCATTAGGTGAAATACAGCTACTTGCTATGATAAATGTCAAAGTGTGTAATGGTTCATGTATGATAGAATTTATTTCTTGCTCATGAAAATTACAAAGGAGCAAGAAGCTCTTCTTTAATTGGATCCAGATTTATTTCATCTTACGGTTCCATCATTTTCAAAGGTGCCTTCCAAGATCTTTGTGCTTAGCTGGCTAAAGGAGGCAGATGTGAAAACAATATGGAGGATTGTACATGGGACGTTTTAGTGAGCTAGCCCTGGAAATGGCACCACACTCCTACTTTGTTGGCTGGAACTCAGTCATATATCCATATAAAATTCAAGGACATCTGGGAAAAGCAGAATAGCTTTATATCCAGGAAGAAAAGAAAATGAATTTGGTATACATCTGTCCAATCTCTAGCACATTGAATTCCCTTGTACCAGTGGAAATTCTGGAAATTACTTCACCCAAAGTTTCTTTAAATGACCTGGTCCACGAAAGCATTTTCCAAAGAGAAGAGATTCAGCTATGGTGTATACCTGTGGGTGAAGGCAAAATGGAGAGCTAAGAAGGGTTTCTAGGGATTAGACAGAGGGTATTTCCCATATCAGTAAATTATTCAATGTGAGGATCTTGAAAGATAATCACCATGAGCCCACAAACACAATCCAAAAGAAATTCAGCATTGAGAAACTTGTAGCACTACACAGAATGTAAATGTTTATTCCTCTTTCACTAAAGCCTTTTCCACCCCTGTAGGAACCAGGAATATAGGGAAAGAAGATAGCAAGATGAAAGAACAGAGTATATATCTACACTGCAGGTCAGGCCAATGCAAGAGGTAGGAAATATGGGGAATTAAAATCTTTCCATGGAATGTGAGAATGAATTTATTTGGTTTGGACTAATCAACACATGAAAGTGGCCAGAAAGCTGTCATTTCTATTCAGATGTACTCACGGCTCAGAAAAGAAAGATCTAAAATGGAATTGAAGACAATGGTTAATGAAAAACTCCTTAATGTCCTAGTTATAGCCCACATCTACCGTTCAGATTCCTCAATAACCTTGGTCATATATGAAAAGGAGAAGTTATCAAGTGGGCTTTTCTAGATTCTGGATGTTTCTAGCCTCAAATAACACCTATTAGTAATCAACGAGAGCTTCCTTGGAAGCAAAACTTTTTTTTTTTTTTTGGTTTGTTTGTTTGTTTTTTAATCCCATTGAATTTTAAGTAACCATGTGTCTTATATATAATTGAATTCCAGTCAGGAACAGCTAAAATACAGAACCAGATGGAAGTTTTGCTTCATGTTGTCTGGTACAGATTGATCCCAAGGGCCAAAACTCTAGTACAAGACTCGATTGCAGGGAAAAACAAAACAATACAAAACAAAAAAGAGAGAAGAAGGAGAGCTGTGAAAATTGGCAATAAAAACTGCTACAAATCATAATTGCTAATAAAAGGCCACAGTTGTTCTTCTGTCATTGCTTATAACATATAAAGTTCCCCTGGGTTATGCTTAAAATATTTTAAATCTCATACTAGGGTTATTAAAACTTAACAGAGAGTACTTATATTTTTAAAAGTAGCATAAATATTTTACTGCAAACTGTTTAGATATATATGAAAATAACATGATCCAAAGGTAATATTTTTGCTGTATTTCATTGTTGTAACTCATCTCTTAAACAATTCCCAAGTTCTCTAAATGACTAGCCAGGAAACAATACTGAAAAAAGAAAAAGCAAAAATCAGACAAGCACTCCACCAAGATATCTCTGTAATTTATCACTTATGTGGGAAGATACTGGCTTTTACTTTTGCATAAAATGGGTGTTCAAGAAATGTCTTAAATATTGATGCATTATCATTTCTATAAAAATTAATGTGTTGTTGATGCTGCAATTAGCAGAAAAGAGGTAAGTATTGGAAAGAATGTAGATCAGCTTTATGTTATGATATTCTTAATGTTATGAGTCCATTTATTAAAAAGTGGAAGCCACAATATTTTCAACAATTTTTTTTTACATTTCTCACATCTCTTTAAAAATCATCTATTTTGTAACTTTAAACTGATAGGGCCACTATAGAAAACAGTATGGAGTTTATTCAAAAAATTAAAAATAGAATACGATCCATCAATCCCACTTCTGGGTATACAGTTGACTCCTGAATGGCATAGGTTAGAGTTACATGCATCCACTTACATACAGATTTGTTTTCAATAAAAAGAGTACAGTGCTATAAATGTATTTTCCTCTTCCTCGTGATTTTCTCAATAACATTTTCTTTTCTCCAGCTTACTTTATAGAAAGAATAGAGTAAATAATACATATAACATAGGAAATATGAGTTAATCAACTGTTTTTCTTAGTGGTAAGGCTTCTGGTCAACAGCAGGCTATTAGTAGTTAAGTTTTTGGGGAGTCAAAAGTTATGAGGATTCTTGACTGCATGTGGGTTGGCACCCCTCACCCTTGTGTTGTTCAAAGCTCAACTGTATATCCAAAGAAAATGAAAACCATTACCTCAAAGAGATATCTGTACTCCCATGTTTGTCATAGCATTATTTGCAATAACCAATATTTGAAAAAGAACTAAGTGTCCAACAACAAAAGAATAAAGCTAGAAAATGTAGTACATCTATACAATAGAATATTATTCAGCCTTAAAAAAGGAAGGAAATCCTGCCATTTGCAACAACATGGATAAACTGGAACATGTTAGGCTAAGCAAAATAAGCCAGACAGAGAAAGACAAACACTGCGTGGTATCACATACATGTGGACTCTGAAAAAAAGTCAAACTTAACAAAGCAGAGAGTAAAAGAGTAGTTTCCAAGGGCTGTGGAGTGGAAGAAATAAGTAGAGGTTGGGATCGGTAAAAGAGTCCAAGTTACAGTTCACTTATAAGATGAATGAGGTCTGAGGAACTAATGTATAACATGGTGAATATAATTGATAACTCTCTATTGTATAACTGAAATTTGCTAAGAAAGTAGAACTTAAATGTATTCACCAACAAAAAAAAAAAAGAGGAAGAGGTAAATATGTGGGGTGATAGATGTGTTAACTGATTTGTTGGGGGAGCCCTTTTGCAATGTATCCATGTATCAAACCATCGCATTGTGCTCTTTAAATACCTTATAATTTCATTTGTCAATTCTATCTCAATACAGCTGAAAAATATCATTTATTTTATCTATTTTAATAAATTGATTATCAACTGCTAAAAAAAAATGTGCAAAGCAGGTATTCAATGACTCCATCAGATAAAAGAGTCATCACACCCCACTACTTACTCCCAAGTCACTTGGAAAGGCAGTATGAACACCAAAAGGATAGAAAATGTGTCAACTAGGAATTAGATTAAAAAAAAAATAGATTTGTAAAGTTTATGGTCTTATGAGACCAGAGTGACCAAAAAATAGACTGATTATTCCTACCTTCTGCTTCCCATGATTCTATGTTCATTTTCCTCATTCAGCACTTAACCAAATGATGGGCAGACACAATAATGCATGGTTAAAATTCAAGCATGATTCAAAGCATGGTTTTTAGAGACCAACTGCCTGGGTCCAAATCTTGACTCTTCTATCTCCTAGTTACAAGACACTCACAAACTATTTAAAATTTCAGTGCCTCATTTTCTCACAGATGGGGTGAGGACAATAATGATGTGAGGATTCAGTGATTTAACATATATAAAACCACCTAAAGAGCCTAGGAAATAGTAAACACTATGTAATTGTTAGTGCTTCTTACCTTTGGGACTTAACCTACTTTTGCTTATTTCTCTGTATCTGCTTATATTGATTTTTTTTCAGTAGTAACCATTTTTAAGTGTACAATTCAGAGGCATTAACTGCACTCACCATGTTGTGCAACCATCACCACTAATTCAAAACCTTTTTCATCACTCCAAACAGAAACTCTATAAACATTGAATAATAGCTCCCCATTCATCCCTTTCTTCATGCCCTGGTAAAGTTTATTCCTAAGCGTTGGTTTACTTAAAAATTTGAAGATTTATATATTTTTTACTACACACAATAAACAATCTTTAGTGTAAAGTTAAAAGTTTCATTTACATGTAAAGTAGTTTTATTTAATTGTTTTAAAAATGTCTTTTTAAGGGGCGCCTGGGTGGCACAGCGGTTAAGCGTCTGCCTTCGGCTCAGGGCATGATCCCGGCGTTATGGGATCGAGCCCCGCATCAGGCTCTTCTGTTATGAGCCTGCTTCTTCCTCTCCCACTCCCCCTGCTTGTGTTCCCTCTGTCACTGGCTGTCTCTATCTCTGTCGAATAAATAAATAAAATCTTTAAAAAAAATGTCTTTTTAAAAGAGCTTAAAAAACTGAATATGTCTTTCAGCACAGGACTATGCTTAAATATTCACATTTGAAGCTGTTTTCAAAAGACATAAAAAAAATGGCTAAAAATAATTTACAGTTGGCAATGATTAAAATCTCCTTGTCTTTGGAAGGGCATATTAATGACTCATATGAATTTAAAGTTACAAGCATTTAACAGTTTAATCAAGCATGTAGTTTGTACCAGAATACAAATGGTCTTAAATTGTTACTGCAGTTGTTTTTGGTGTGATTATTTTATCAGCAAAAGCACACTTCACCAAAACACAGCATCAACTTTCAAATGCTCTTTTTGAGGAGTTTCTGACTTTCAACTTTGAACAGAACCACATTTAATGTCTGCATCTCTTGCATCTGGAGAACCTCATAGGCTCCATCAGGCCATTCACAGGACCTGCAATATGCAGAACAATGAGGCCAGCCTCTTCCTAAGTCAAGAGAAAAACACAGGGGTAAATATGAAACAACAAGGATAGTAACCGTTGCAAGCAAACTTGTTTTAAACATTTTCTTCAGTTGCTTCACAGGGCCCATTGAAAATCTCATCCTGGAGAATGCAGCAGTATTTCCCAGGGTATAAAACAATGCAAACAGTTTTATGCCACCAGGAAGTAACAGCAATCCCGTTCCAAGGATAGAATAGAAAAATCCTGCATGCAAAGCATTTGCCAAACCATTTAGATCTGATGTTAAAACTACAGGACAAGGCATCCAGGATCTTTTCAGTCAGGCTCTACTCCTTGTCATTCTGGTCACTCAGGACCCCCTAAGTTTCTCCATGGCCATTTATTTTCCCAGGCTACATTGACAGCCAGCCATTCCTTTCCCTGCCCTTCCTGCCAAGCAAGAAACTCCTGGTGACCTGTTTCTATGAATTTGCCTATTCTACATATTTCATTAAGTAGAATCACATATTAACTGTCTTTTTGTGTATGATTTATTTCACTTAACACAGTGTTCTCAAGGTTTTCCGTGTATCAGAATTTCATTCCTTTTTAAGGCTTAGTAATATTCCATTGCACATATATACAACATTTTGTTTATGCATTCATCTACTGATGCGCACATAGGGTGTTTTCATCTTTTGATTATTGTGACTAATGCTGCAATAAACATTGGCATGTGAATATGGATTCAGGTCTCTATTTTCAATTTTGGGGGGTATAAATCTAGGAGTGGAATGGCTGGGTCATATGGCAACTCATTATTTAGCTTTTTGAGGAACGAACTGTTACCATCTTACCTTCTCATCATTTTTCATTCCCACCAGCAATGTTAACAGGGTTCCAGTTTCTCCACAAAGTTACCAAATCTTGTTATTTTCATTTTTTTCTTTCATTATATCCATCTTGGCACATGTGAAGTGAAATCTTATTGTTTTGACTTGCATTTCCCTAGTGACTAATAATGTTGAACTTTTTTTTATGTTCTTATAAGCCATTTGTATGTCTTTGGAGAAATGTCTATTCAAGTCCTTTGCCCACAATTTGTCTTTCTGCTGATGAGTTTTAAGAGTTCTTTATAAATGTTGAATTTTAAATGCTTATCAGATATGTAATTTGTGAATATTTTCTCCCATTTTCTAGGTTATCTTTTCAATTCCTTGATAATATCCTTTAATACACAAAATGTTTAAATTTTTATGAAATTCAATTTACCTTTTTTTCTGTTGTTATTTGTGCTTTTGGTGTCATATTTAAGAACTAGCTGCCAATTCCAAAGTTAGGAAGATTTATCCCTATATCTTTTCTAAGAGTTTTATGGCATTAGCACTTATATTAATATTGTTCATAAATTTTTAGTTAATTTTTGTATATGATATAAGATAGGTATCCAACAAAATTCTTTTACATGTATAAATCCAATTGTCCCAGCACCATTATTGAAGAGACCACAGATCTTTCTGTTTACAGTGGGTTTCCACCTGATAAGCCCACAGTAAGTTGAAAACATCATAAGTTGAAATGTGCATTTATGATACCTAATCTACTGAACATCATACCTTAGCTTAGCCTAACTTAAATGTGCTCATAAACCTTACATTAGCATATAGTTGGGCAAAACTATCTAACACAAAGCTTATTTTATAAATGCTGAATATCTTATGTAGTTTGTTAAATACTGTAGTGAAAGTGAAAAACAGAATGGTCATATGGGTACAGAATAGTTTTAAGAGTATCAGGTGTTTACCCTCATCATTATGGGGTTATGGGGAGCTGTAGCTCGCTACCACTGCCCAGCATTACAAGATAGTATTGTACTGCATATCCCTAGCCCAGGAGAAAGTCAAAGTTCAAAATTCCAAGTATGGTTTCTACTGAATGTGTATCACTTTTGCACCTTCATAAAGTAAAAAATCATTAAGCTGAACCCAATATTGTAAGTCAGGGACTGGACTGTCTATGTTCTTTTCCCATTGAGTGGACAAGTCACCCCTGTCAAAAATCAGTTGGCCATACTGTATGCTTTTATCTGTATTCTCAATTCTATTCTATCTATTCTATTCCATAGATCTTTTATTCATCTATATTCTTATACCATATTGTTTTGACTACTGTAGATTTGCTGTACATTTTGAAAGTGGAAAGCGTGAATTGTCCATCTCTGTTCTTGCTTTTCAAGATTGTTTTGACTGTTTGGGATCTCTTGAAATTTCATATGAATTTGAATATTGGCTTTTCCATTTCTTCAAAAAAGGTTGTTCAAATTTTGATAAAAATTGCATTGAGTCTGTAGACTGCTTTAAGCGGTACCAACATTTTAACATTATTAAATATTCCTACCCAAGAACATGAAATGTCTTTCCATTTATTTAGGTCTTCTGATTTTCGTTTGTTGATTTGTATCTTACAATTCCGCTGAATTTGTTTATTAGCCCCAATAGCTTTCTTATGGTTGGTTTTTTTTTTTTTTTAAAGACTGCTCTAGGGGCACCTGGGTGGCACAGTGGTTAAGCGTCTGCCTTCAGCTCAGGGCGTGATCCCGGCGTTATGGGATCGAGCCCCACGTCGGGCTCCTCCTCTATGAGCCTGCTTCTCCCTCTCCCACTCCCCCTGCTTGTGTTCCCTCTCTCGCTGGCTGTCTCTATCTCTGTCAAATAAAAAAAAAAAATTAAAAAAAAAATAAAGACTGCTCTAATTTAATCTCTACAATTCCCTTCTTTCCCACTTATAAGTTTAAAAATAAATATCTTTACTTTGGATCCCCCTATGAAATTTAAGGGGATCACCTAAAATAAGAGAACAAATTTACTATGTATGTACAGTTTTTGGGGAATGTGTTAATTGCTTACGTAGTATATTATCTGTCCCTCTTTTCAAAAAAAAAAAATAAGATCTGTTTTACAAAGGGAAACTAACATTGTCAGAATTTTTAAAAATTCACCTTGTTAAGGGAAACCTGGGTGGCTCAGTTGGTTAAGAGTCCAACTCTTGGTTTTGGCTCAGGTCATAATCTTGGGGTCATGAGATCAAGCCCTGCATTGGGCTCTGCGCTCAACATGGAGTTGGTATTGAGATTCTCTGCCTTTCTCGCTCTCTCTCCCTCTGCCCCTCCCCTGACTCTCAGGTATTCTCTATCTCTCTCTCAAATAAATAGATAAATAAATATCTTTTAAAAAATTCACCTTGTTAAATTATTGGAAAATAATGGGGAATGTATGGTTGTGACAGAAAATTCAGAATATTGATCTTCTTTACTGAATAAAAGAAAATATATCCATATGTTTCCGTTTCTCTTGATTTAGAAGGGAACAAAATAAATCATATTCTGCATGAAGATTTTTAGATTTTTTTAAAACAAACATTATCAGTTGGATAAGCATGTATTAAATATACATATTTCCTTTCAGCACCTTGGCCTTTGTATAGTTATTTATAGAGCAGTCACTCTTAAATTGTGGTCCTTGAGCAACAGGAGCAGCAATAACTGCACACAAACTAGAAATGAAAGTTCTCTGGCTCCAGCCTGGACCTACTGAATCTGAAATTCTGGGAGGAGGTCAAGCAAGCCATGTTTTAACAAGAAGCTTCAGAAGCAGGGTGAAGTTTGTGAGCCACTATTAAATAAAGACAATAAAATGCCTTTGATCTCAGGTGAATGGCTTCTCTACTTACCTGCTTTAATTTCCCAAAGCCAGCATCAGATCAGAGGAATTAATTATACTCAATATTCAACAAATATTTATAGGCAACTATTACCAAATTAAATCCAAAGCTAGATACTGGGAACAAGGAAAAAAGGCAAAGCATCTGCACTCAGGGAGCAACAAACATACATAAAAGCCTTCTGAGGACTGAAAAGCTAAGGGCTATAGCAGAGTGATCCCCAGAGAGTGCCATTAGAACCTAGAAGAGTATTACCCAGCTGCCTGGGTAGAGTAGGCAGAGATAGTAGAAAGTTACTCAGAGGAAGGGAAGCTGAGTTAAGTTTTAAAGGATGAATAGTTTTCTAGAATAACAGTGGGTGGAGGGCATTTTTTGTAGGGTAATTATACATGTACATATTTTACAGCAAGATTATGTGAGGGTTTAAAAAATGACATGTGTCCTCCTTCTGGTGGAGGCATAGTGCACATAGAAGCTGACTGTACATGGCTAAAAATGAAACTGGAGAGATTGTAAAGCCTGGATCATAAAGAACCTTTACTACCATGCTTAGGTAGGTGGCATTGGTCGAGTAGGCAATGTGTGTTATGGAAGCATGTTAAACCGGAAAGGAAAACAAAGATCCTTGGATTTTAGAATAATGATTTTGTCAACAGATTAGATGATGATGGACAGAAATCTGAGTGGGGAGAGAGAAGTATGTTAGATGTTTGTTATATACTTGCTACAATAACTTGCTGAGATGTCTAAAGTGAAATAGTAGTTTAGACACCTATCAGGATGAATTTGTTCACAGCACTAAAATTTATGACTTCAATTTCCAATTATTTACAACATGCCAGTGATGTCCTTATTGTCATAAGAGGTGGAAACTCTTAAACTCTTTAAAGATCTCAATAAAGAATGTAGTGAGGTGGAAACTCTTAAACTCTTTAAAGATCTCAATAAAGAATGTAGTGAGTCTATTACAAAGTATTTAAGTCAAATGAAGAAAAATGTCTGCATAGCAGATTTTTTCATCTTTCTCCAAATTAGTCACTTCAAGGTACATTTGAAATGTACACTTAGAAGCATTTACTGAATAATTGGTTTTAGGTCTGACCCATATGGCCTTCAGTTTAGGATAGAAGAAAATAAATCACTTGTGTTCAAAATAGTAATTTGTACCTTAAATAGCATGGAATTTTCAAGATGGACACAACATTTTCTTTGTTCTTACTGAACCTATATTTACACTCAATTGATTATTTTCAAATTTGGTTCTCTTAGAAAAAAAATTTGCACAAGTAAACAGAACAATTCTCTCCTTTACTCTCTATTTTTCCTTCCTAATATTTATATCACACTTATTCAGGGCCTCTACATGAAATAATGATCTTCTTTTCTCTTCTGTTCTCTCTTCCTTTCTAATTGCTTGGGGCTTGTAGATTCAAGGGATTCGTGTACCTAGGAGTATAAGAGTCATCTCCCATATACTCAGAGAAACTCCTATGATAGGCAGCAATAGTTCATAAAGGGTTAGATATCATATGCAGCTAGATCAGAGAAGACTGAAAGATATCATCAAGAAATTGCAAAATCAATACTAATTTCTGATTAAGCAGATGGAATACAGTATTTCAGGAAATCTAAACTCTCAAAGAAAGATTATCATTTTAATAATGAAAGAAGGTAAATTATTTATTAAATTATTAAGAAAAATTATCCAAACTTGCAAATAAACCAAAAAAAGGTGTGTATGTCCCTTCAGGTCATGCTGGAATATTGTCTCATAGGCCCATGCCAAGATTATGTAATTATCTAGGCCTTTATTTGACTTGCTCTTTATTATTAATTAGGTTTCAGAGTCTATGGAATTACATGTTAACTTGTGGATTTGTGTCTGGCAGAGACGTGAATTATTTGTCTTATAGAAAAGATAGTCCCAAAGATTATAGTTGACTTATTGAACTTTAACCAGTTTTATATCTTATTTGTTCTCAGTTGGCAGAAAGAGTTAGGAATATCTTTGGAGCTTCTTTTATGAGGTATTAATCCCATTGATGAGGTTCTGCTCTCATGACCTAATCACCCCTCAAAAGTCACACCTCCTAATAACATCACCTTTGGGAGTTAGAATTCAATTTATGAATTTTGGGAGAACACTCTCAAACTATAACACAGAGTCTATAAATATTCATATATGGCTTTTGGTGTGTCAACTTGGCTACGATAAACTACTTTTTCCAGAACTGCCTTTCTAGTCTGTTTCCAGATAAGGTAGGCTACAAGAGATACTGTTCATGAGAGCTGGAGGACAGAAAGGAAGCCCTAGCCATTTTGTAGCATGAACCTGTGCTCTCCCTATTACCCTGTCAGAGACCAACCTAGGTGCTGCAGTGAAAGGATTTTACAGATATAAATTATATACCTAATCAGTTCTCTTAAATTAGAGAGATTTGAGTGGGCCTGAATTATTCTTAGGGAGACTTTCCCTGAGGACACACCTTGGGTCCTGGTGGGTTCTAGCTTGCTCCTAATCATCCTTTCCTGACTGCTTTGCACAAAAAGCTTTGGCCCATGCCTGTAGGTACCAGCCTGCCTGTGATCTTCCCTTCTTGACTTCCTGACCTATTTCAGATTTGCTTCAACAGTCCCCACAATTTATAAGCCAATTCTTGAAATAAATAAATATGTGTTTGGGAAGGGGAAGGGTATAATTATATACCTTATTTATTCTACATAGCTGGTTCAACCCTGACTGATAAACCACATTAATGAGTTAAATAAACTTTTGCCAAGCTTACTCTATATTTGTATAAGAAGCATCTTTTTCAACTTTTAAAGTCTTTCACTTTGACAAGGTAAAAAGAGAGTATCAGCAATAGTTCTTTTGAGCTCTGCTGAACTTAAAACAATAAGAAAACAAAGTTTGGGGCACCTGGGTGACGCAGTTAAGTGTCCAACTGTTGATCTCAACTCAGGCCTTGATCTCAGTGTCCTGAGTTCAAGCCTGGAGTTGGGCTCCATGCTGGGTGTGGAGCCTATGAAAAGAAAAGAAGAGAAGAGAAGAGGAAGAGAAAGAAAGAGAAAAGAAGAGAAGAGAAAAGGAAGAGAAGAGAAGAGAAAGGAAGAGAAGGGAAAAGAAACCAAATTTTGTGGCGATTTGTAACAAGTTTCTCTCCACGTTTCCAAAGTAAACTAGCAGTGAGTTGTAATAGTGACACCATTAAAGAATTACCTTATATAACAATAATAATTATTATTACCATTATTTTTGTTAATATTATTTAGAAATAATATTATTTAAAAAGTAGTTTACTTAATTTCTTATTTAGCTTATGCAACCCAGTTCCATGTTGATGTGTAACTACGCAAGGATTTTTCAAACAAGATACTCCAGAGCTAGAATGTTCACTGCCAGTCACTTATTTTGCTTATCACCCACTTGATCTGATTGCTCTGGCCACATGTAACAGGGACAGGAAAAATACAAGGGACATAATGACCAGGAAAGCTGCTGTGGTCAAATGCTGCATCCTATCAGTCAGTTGAAATCAACAAGATGGAATGGCAACTAACAAGGAACTCTGGGAAAGGCCAACTATTTATATTAAGTGTTTCTGTCAATTGAGTCAAAAACATGACTCATGATGACTTTTGGCAGCTGGAGGGACAGAAAAGATTATTATTTTTTCCAAATGTGCCCTTGGAGAGTTGCATCTGGTGAATAAGCATCCTTTTAAAATAGCCCTTGAGGTTAGAGAAGGATGGGTTAAGAGAGGGATGATAATTAAAAATTGGAAGAAATGCAAGTGAGTAAGAAAATGGGGGGGAGGGAGATGACACAGATGAAAAGACAAAAAAAAAAAAAGACCAGGAAAAGATTCTCTTTCAAATCACTGCCTTACACCACAAAGAGGAAAGCAACCAGTCTGTGGGATTTTCTGCTGGTGACTCAACAGAGGCGTGATTAGTTGGAGCTCAGATACGGACAAGGTCTGTGAGCCAAGGAGGGCCCTTCCTAGACAGGGAGGGGAGCCGGCAGACCTCCGCTCCTTGTGACTGAAAGAGGAAGGGCGTAGTCTGTTTGCACTTCTCCTGCATTTCATCACTTCAACTTGTGATGTTTTCATTCACTTAAAAAAAATGATGAAGTGATCCCCAATGGGTGTGTTTCACTTTCGAAACAATAAAGACGTCTGTTTTTTTGGTGATGCTGGAAGAACAAATTTTCACCAACCGCTTTTTCCACATTACACAGGGAGGGTATTCAATATCCAAGTGGGTGGCTCCCTCAAAGGGACCAATTTTGGAAACCCCCACCTAGAAAAACATTGTGGATTTTTATGGTTCTTTTCATCCAAAGGTCTCAAGGGATTACCAAGCAAAATATGAGATCCTTGACAATATTTCAAGGTGGCAGTAGACAAGAATTGCTGAGACCCCTTGGCAGATGAAAAAAATGACCAAAATGAGGGTACCATGAGGAAGAAAGTTACAGCAGAACCAAGAATAGGACCAACAGAACCAAGAGGTCTCATGTCTCAAATTTCTTCTCTCTCTGAAACTTTTGTACGCCTCTGTCATAACAATCATCTCATCATGATTACACACAAAATAATACCCCTTTAATAAAATATTGCCACTACCTATGTGTCAGAGTATATAGTAACTTCCTGAAAAAGGCTCACATTTTCAAGGTCCAAGGCAATTTCCAAAATATATGTTCCATAATCCTGAATATTTCAGAATATTTTCTACCTTTAATAATAGTAACATATTTGTGGTTGATATTAATTTACTTGTGTGATTAACAGTCAATTTGGAGGACTAACTATGCACATAAGAATTACAGGGTTTTATTTCACCATAAATTGAACTTTCAGTAGAATATGCCATTTGGCTTTATTTTGCAAGTGGGTTATTTAAAGCTGACAAATGGGAGGGAAAAAAAGATTAGCAAATACATCTTTTATATTCTTGAAATAGCTATGCTTTATTTTTAAAATGAATTTTTTTCTACATTTCCAAATAACCCTTTTTTGCATTTCACTATACTGCTGACTATAATTCAAGATGACTATAAGCTTGAGAGCTTTCCCAGGAATTGGGTGAATCAATTAGTATGGGTATTATTCAGCCACTAAAAATGCAAAACAAATATACAGAATATTAAGGACACTTCCTCTAAGTTTCAGAGCTCAGGTTCAAAATATACCTCTCATGACCTAAAGTACATATTATCAAATAGGCTGCAGAGAAAGCTCTTTTTTGTAATGTTAGTAAAAATCTTTGACAAATTAGTCTCCATTCCACATTTCAGAAAATTCTTCATATACATATTTCAGTATATTTAAAACACTGAATCTAGAATTGGAGACCGTTAAATGGTTCGTATTTATTTTCTTGAATTTCAGAATGCAGCCAGTGCCAAAAGGCCTCTGGGTGTGTGTACAAAATGTGTAAAAATACATAAAAACCTACCAAACCAAAACCACAGTGGAACTCAATAACTTTCCAGACAGCATAATCCACCACTTAGTCACCAGGGAATGCCAATCTCAAAAGATAGATTTTTATACCAAGACAAGAAGATCAACAAAAAGAAGCCCTCCTTAGATTAGGAACAAAAGGAAAGTCCAGCTCTAATGGACTTAAAACAATATTAGTATTACTGATAATAAAAACAAGTTAACTGTCTAGTCTCCTGTGCTAACATTTAATTAAACGATTTTTTTAAACATTGTGTCTTTTGAAATGATACTGAATAACCAAGAATATTAGATTATGTGGCATTAACCGCTTTCTATTTGTTGTACATTGAGCTCTCTATTTCTTCCTGGCTTCCTATTAGATTAGTAGAGAAACTAAATTAAATGTGTTTAGCCACACGAGAGAATTACAGTGAGTTATTGACTCTCATCCCTCTGTTCTGAGCCCAGGTAAGGAGCACAAGAAATCCCATCCACTCTTGTCTCCAACACTTATCCTAACTTGGTTTCTTCTCTTTGTCTCCTTCCCATTTGCCTTAAGGAAGTCAGGAGGGATCTCCTGTGGGCAGCCAAACCTGCTCTCCTCCGCTGCTTCCTCTCTTCTGTGTCTGCTCTTCCTCATTGTCCCTCTGCCACACCACAGTTTCTCAGCTTGGTCTCTCCTCAGCAGTTCAACTTACCTTTAAAAATATGGTAGGGGTGCCTGGGTGGCACAGCGGTTAAGCATCTGCCTTTGGCTCAGGGCGTGATCCCGGCGTTATGGGATCGAGCCACATCAGGCTCCTCCGCTATGAGCCTGCTTCTTCCTGTCCCACTCCCCCTGCTTGTGTTCCCTCTCCCGCTGGCTGTCTCTATCTCTGTCGAATAAATTTAAAAAAAAATCTTAAAAAAAATAAATTAAAATATGGTAATCCGATCACTTCATTCTCTAGTTTATAATTCCTTGTAGCTTCTCGCTGCACTTAGAATAAAACCCAGTTCCCACAAGAATCTACACAATGCATCTCTAGTACCTGCCAACTTCTCTCCTGTGCCTGTATATACAACCCACGGGGACTAGAGCATGACAGTGAAATGCTGCAGTTAATACGATTTGTTACTTATTTAGGTTTCTGTTTCTTTAAATATCTACACATATATAAATCTAAGAAATTATATTGTGCATGTGGATTTCAGGTGGCTTAGTAAAAGACTATCTCATAGTAATAAAGATAAAACATGGAAAGTTATTTTAGGTACGTTATGCATAAATATGAAACCCTGGATATTTCCATTTCACCCATTGTGTCATTTTGTGTCTTTCCTCTGCAACAACAAACACTGAAATTTTATGCAAATAATTTATAAAAGTCTATTCTTGGGTGCTTGGGGCAGCTAAAATCAAAATGAAATAGATTACAAAGTAAAGAATAGCAGAGGACTACTGTGACGTATTACAAGAAATCAAAAGGCCTACGTTCTAGTCTGTTTTTGCCTGCTTTGTGATCTTAGGGAAAGGGAAAATAATGTCTTAGACTCCACTCTTTTGTAAGACGAGTATTGTAACTAGATGACTTCCGTAATCCTTCACAAATGTACTTTTGTGTGGCTACAAATAAAAGAGATGAGGGGTGCCTGGGTGGCTTAGTCAGTTAAGCATCTGCCTTCAGCTCAGGTCATGATCCCAGCACCCTGGGCTCCAGTCTGGGTCTGGTTCTCCCTCTCCTCCCTGCTCATGCTGTCTCTCACTATCTCCATTACTGTCTCTGTCTTTCTCTCAAATAAATTTTTTAAAATAAAAATAAATAAATGAAATGAAAATGAATGTGTATAGGATGACAGGTTGACATTAAACTCTTTTCCCCTCCATTCCTATTACCCTTACCCTTCTCTGCAGTATTAAAGTGGTAGAAACATCAGCCTAGGGGTCCTAAGTAGGGGCATTCAAATATAGTTTAGAACAAAGACCTCAATTGAGAAGCTAAATAGATTTTGAAACTCATAACAAACACAATTGTTTAAAAGCCGAAGAGTTATTCATATGTAAGACCCTAGGCATTTATTATGGGGACAGTTTTCAGTTTGTGGTTTTGAATTACAAAAAAAGGTTTGTCTTGGAAGAACAGGAAGCAGAGCCTAGAGGATTAAATAAAGTCTATGAAACTAGCAGAGTAAAGGCAGTTTGAGGATGATAACCAAAGAGCAGCTTCCCTGCTATAACAGGGACGAACTATTAAGCACACACGAACTCACACACTTCTGGATAAGGAACAGTTTGAAGAATATTTGGAGACAGCACTTTAAGGTTTAGTTGCCCCCTGTGTCCCTGAGAAGACAGTCAGAACCCCATACATACATTTGAGTGCTAGACCTGTTCACTCGGGGGAGAGAAGAAAATAGGATATAAATACCTAGAAGGGATTGACAAGGGATTGACAAAATTCAGTGGTGAGAATTTATATCTTTCTTCACAGAAACACCAAGGAAAATTTCTAGCTCCTCAAAATTCAGAGAGGTGCCTGTATGTCAAGACACAACTGGAGATTAGAAATGACTGTGTTTCCATGGGTGAGTCTAAGATCATGCCTTACAAAGTTCATCAGGATTGAAGTGGCAGGGAGAGCAGATGAGAAGACATAACTCTCAAGGGGTGGGGGAAGGTGCAAGTATACTCAGAGGGTCTTCTTTAGACTGAATGGACTTTGGCCAGGAGTCACCACGGGAGGACAGACCACATGACCAGAGACCACAAATGACCAGGGAAGGGAGCTATGGGTATCAAGCTACAGAGTTCCCAAATCAGACAGAGCAAGGGATAACTTTGTCAAGGAATGACCGAACAATGACACTTATGTCAGACTCCCTCAGGAGGAAGATTAATATTTGTACATCAGAAGTGACTTAGCTATCCAGAAGTTCTTACATTAAGCATATTCTACCATCAGTGACAAGAGGAGTTCCACATCAAGTTAAATTCACTTATAAAAAATGAAGACAAAATTAATTCACATAAAATACACAACTGAATTGTGACTACAAAACACAGGATCTCTTATAAATGTGCATCAGAGCATCTAAAAGATGGCATTTTAATCTGTTTATTATTATTATTATTATTATTATTATTATTATTATTGAGAGAATGGGTCATTTAAAACTCGCTAGCTGTTGCCTCTTGGAGCAGCAGAGACCACAAATCTCTGTAGAGCACTGTGCCTGTCATCGAGGTCGAACAGATGGCAGCAGAATATGTGGGACCATCACTAAATGTAGCTGAAACAGAAAATAAACTATTTCAATTTCCCTGTTTTTTTTTTTTTCCCTTTCCCCACAGGGGAAATTTCAGGGAGTGTTATGGCCTCCATGAGAGAAAATGAAACCTTTCATACAATACCAATATATAAAGGTATCCCTTAATTTGAATATAAAAACATGTGACATTCTGGAGCCCAAGCTGGTGAAAGGGGACATAATATTATGAAGGATATAATGCGACTTACTGCATGGGACATGGACGAATATTAAGAGATAGTCAAATTACGTACAAGTCTTCCTTAACTACCTAAAAGTTTATGAATACATTTAAAATAAGAAGTTACAAAAAATTAAATCAGAAACATTAACTATATAGCATAATCCACTAACTCAAGACTGTCTATAATAAGATATTAAATACACTTAAGAGATTTACTCTTACACACTGGTGCTAATTAAAAGTTTATATACATTATCATTATATTTCTCAATCAACCTTTATTCTATTTACTTCACAAATTCTTGGGAGTCAATAAGGCATACTGTAAGAACCCTGAAGAATTATTGTCTTCCTTCTAACAATGTGAAGAGCAGTAAAGAGTCGAAATGGAAAATTGTCTCTTGATTGTGTACTGAGTGTAGAATTGTCGGGATTCTATGGGAAAATGGGGAGGGGGAGGTAGACAATGAAAAAGGGATATCTATTTCTGTGTTCCAATTGTTTGAGAAAATGTTGTCTTGAGCCAAATATACTTGATAAGAAATGGAAACTAAATATAACAATGTTCCAGAACCAGTATCAATAGCTAAACATCTTAATTGTATGTGAAGAATTTTCAGTTCTTCAGAAATATGTTTTAAATAGTCTGCCAACATATGTTTCAATTGCCAAATCTTATAAAACATAGTCTTTCCTGAATATTTTGAAAATACTTGAAATAGCTATATCCCATAAAATCTCATCTATCTGATAACAGTTCATTCAAAATAGAGTGTGAATTGAAGACTTCTATAGTTGTATAAATAGAGGTTTTCTGTTCATAGTGATCATTTCTTTGGTAATAAAGTTTCAAGGTTACAGAAATACATGTAAGGAAATGATTACTCACCAGTTGTGAAACTATACTGTGTTTCTCTACATGTGAACACCAAAAAAACCACATTCAACGTACCAGGATCACTTTGTGATATAATTGCTCTATACATTTAAATGCTTTCACTCAAAAAACCAATCACCATGACTAAAATAATTGCTAGGTGGTCTCAGTTGGTACTCAAGGTCACTAAAATGAATGGGCTAACCCTGAAATTTTTATTCACATTAGAAACAACTGCATAAATTACAACTATATAATGGAGAAAAAAAAAAACCTTAAAATTTTGCTCTATATTGTTGATAATATTAACGTTTACTTAGTATCTTCTCACAAAACACAAATATTTTAAAAAGATTATTCTAAGTTAACAAGGAAAGAAAAAGAATAGCTGTCAGAAATTTTATTTTTATTTTTTAGAATTAATTTATTTTTTTGAATTTGTAGTGAATGGACAGGAAACATAGTTCAAATGATATTGAGGTGTATACAATAAAAAGTAATTCTTTTCCAGTTCTACCCAGATTTTCTCTCCAAAATAACCCACTGTAGCTGGTTCCTTGGATATCCTTCCATAGATATCTTGTATACATGTAAGTGTGTACATGTAGATTTCTTTTTTAACATATAAATATTAGCATGGTAAGGAGACTTTTCTATATGCTCAGTTTTTTTCACTTAATATAGAAGATTCCATAGCTCCTTTTATTCCTTTTAATATCTGCATGACATTACATTGGGTGGATTTAAAATAATTTATTTGAACAGTCCCCAGTAATGTGCATTTTTTGTACTGCAATGGCTGTTCTTACACATACATAATTCTGTGCATATGAAAGTGTATCTGTAAGATAAATCTCTAAGAATTGAATTGCTGGTACAGAGGACATGCATTTACATTTGTGATTAGATCAATAAACCTTTATTTAATTCCAGTTATATCAATTTATGCTCCCATTCAAAGTATGAATCTATTTCCCCATACTATAGGGTTTAGAACTTATTTACTGCAATTTTGAAAGGTACCAAATTAAAGACTTATTTGCCTACCACTACAAAATTTTAAAAAAGAAGGAAAATATGAACATGAATTAGTATTGAAAAGATTTCATGTTTTTTTTTTAATAAAACCAAATATAATCTCCAAATCTGAGTTTTCTTTGAATGGATAAACCGATGTCATTTTTCACAAAGCCAAGTTATTTAAGACTAATAATTCTCTCCAAATTTCAGCATCATTGCAAATAAATCAAAATAAAATAACTTCAATATGAATGGAAATAGTACAATCAGTAGAAAGCTATGTAGTTTTTCATGTTTATTTTAGAAAAGTAGACAGTGGTAGTAGTCAATTTAAGATCATTTGATGAACATCAAATATTTAATTCTATTTGTTCCAATTTACTTATTTTCCCAATATTTTATGTCTTTTTTCTAAGAAAAGAAAACCTAGGACTTTAGTTCCTCCAAATAAAGTACACTCTTAGAGACTAAAAGAAAAATCTTCTGGGGTGCCTAGGTGGTTCAGTTGGTTAAGCGTCTGCCTTCAGCTCAGGTCATTATCTTGGAGTCCTGGGATGGAGCCCTGAGTTGGGCTGGTTGGGCTCCCTGCTGAGAGGGGAGTCAGCTTCTCCCTCTGCTCCTCCCCCCACTTGTGCATGTTCTCTCTCTCTCAAATAAATAAATAAATAAATAAATAAATAAATCAAATCATTTTTTAAAAGGATAATCTTCCGCAAAATCTTCCTTCATTGAATTACTTGTTTCTTTGTAGTAATTTTTTGAACAAATTTATAGACTTCTACATAAAAATACTACTCTCAACTTTAATACCTGAGAAATTCCAAGACTTAAAATGCTTGATGAAGAGTTGCTTGCTCAACAATATTTTCTTTTAAACAAAATCACATTTTACATTTAGAAATTAATCAATTTAAAGGACCAAGTTGATAAATATATTTTTGCCATAACGCAGTATGAAGTTTTTAGATTCAAAAGAGCCATATGGCTATAAAATATTCTAAATGCCTTTGATGTGTTAATATTTTTCTATTTGTCCATAAGATGAGATTAAATATTAAAGCAAGGAGAAATGAACTTCTTCATTTAATTTTCTCTAAGTTTTCTCTAAATTGGTTAATCCTCTCTTATTATTTCTTTTCATATCAAGGCACATTGAGTAGCTTTTGCCCTGATACAGACCCAGTAGTTTCAACATGATACTTTGAAGCATGAGACATCAGGGTTAAGTGCAACAACTTGGCTGTCAAAAGTGTTCCTACAAGGAACCATTCATCTGAAATTTGTCTCTCTCAGAGATTCAAGAAAAGGCATGTACAAAACTGCCTCTCTGAGTCTCTTCAGACTTCAGTGACGCAGCAGATAAATATCTGGTAGTGGTACCAGCTTGACCTATCTTTGACCAGTGCTGGGTAAAGGAGTATCCAGGCATGACTAGAGAATAGTGGCTTAGAGGTCAGTTCCACTGAGGAATTTGAATGAGGCTCTCAGTAGAAGAAAGAAGGAATGCCTGGGAAAATGATATAGAAAGAAGAGCCTGAGGCTGTATCTTCAGTTTGCTCCAGAAGCCCAGGCCCAAGGATTGTCATCTGAGGAAAACCTGAAAGATTTTCTATGAGACACTAAGATTTTCATAATCAGCCCCAGCATCCCATAGTCACTCCTCAGTGACCGTGTATAAGCCCTATTCTTGCAGTGAGGTTTCACTACACTGAAATAATTTTTTGCAAATTTCTTACAATTAGAATTTTCAGATATTGATATTTTATAATGCATTAAAGTATGTTGGTGCCATTGGCTTTTACCATAATACATGGGGCTTTAAGCATTTAAAAACATCATTAAAGCCCTCATCATTTGTACACTTACTGTGCACTGTCTATAATATCTTCCCACTATGGTCTATAAGCAGCAATTTTGTCAACTGTCTTTCTAAAATGAAGTCTTATCAGCTCTTTCCCACCATCACTGCCATCATTTGGTCCTCACCACCAAAAGATAGTCCAGACTCCCAGACTATCTGATATAACATTGAGGATATAGCTCCAATTAACTTCTAAGTCACATCTCTTTCTATCCACCTACAATACATTTTGCATTGCAAACATTAAACATTTCTTGAAGTTCCTCGAATATAACATTTTTAATATAAGTCTGTGCAAGTATTCTTACCAGTCTACCTAGTATACTCCTATTATGGCCTTAAAGTAAATCATATGGGACACCTGGGTGGCGCAGTCCGTTAAGCGTCTACCTTCGGCTCAGGTCATGATCCCAGGGTCCTGGGATGGAGTACTGCATTGGGATCCCTGCTCAGTGGAGAGCCTGCTTCTCCCTTTGCCTGCTGCTCCCCCTGCTTGTGCTTGCTTGCTCTCTCTCTCTCTGTCAAATAAATAAGTAAAATCTTAAAAAAAAATAAAGTAAATCATATGTCCTTATGCCCCTTCTTCTGTGAGGCCTCAATAATCAGTATGGAAAAATTAATAACTTCTCCCACTAAAACCTCACAAATCTACTAGAGATTGTGTTAACTGGTAATTACTTCTCTATATGAATTTACCCTTCATTAGAATATTAGTTAATTTTCAGGAATTTATTTTTATATTTGTACACATAATGCTTACATAAGATCTGACCCCTACCAGGTAATCGATAAATGTGTGTTGAATGAATGAATAAACAATAAATTAAATGCACAAATGAAGCAAAACTGCACAGAAAAAGATCTACACAGTTAAATATTTTTCTGGCAGAAGGCTGCCCCATTTTTAATACACCAACTTTATAGAATATGTGTCTCTTAACACAGTATTTTTCAGCCAATATTTATATAGAAAAAATTACATTTATGTCTCTAAAACTCAATATGACATTTCTGAACAAATTGCATGGGGAAAAGTAATTTTCCAAATAGAATTGATAGAATGTTGGAATCGCATGGACGTTTTGAGAAGCAAGCCAAATTTCAACAAAGGGGGTATTCATCTTAGATGTTGCTGGCACTAAGAAAGGCCATGTTACTGCAAACAAACAGTTTTTTAATAGGCATATCAATTACATTTGGTGATCTGGAAGAAATGTTTTAAATATTTAACAGGTACTTGTATATAAAAAATATACTGTTTTTTAAGAAATAGGGGGTTTAGGGCTGACATGTAATTCATTATATTATTTCCCACTTAAAATAATGGGAAATTCTTGGTTAGCATTTTCATTTAGATTTTCTGATTTTGAGGAACGGATATTATTGTTAATACATGGGAGACAGCTGCATTAAATTAGATATTTAATATATCCAAATCATTGTGTTGTTTACTGTGAGAAATATAAAAATAAAGATGACTTGTCTTCAAGTTGCTTACAGTTTAGTTCATGTCAGAAAGATGAGAGGATCACAATTTCATTTCCAATGCTAACTCAGGAAACTGTAGTGGCTACACAGTGTGCTATGTTAGTAAGGATTCCTCGGCCACAGCCCAGCTTGAGAGAATGCCATGATGATTAGTGATGTTTATAACAGAAATATACTTGCCATCATTACTCTAGGGATTCACAGGAAAAAGAAAGCACTTCTAGTTAAAGTGATAAATTAAAATCTCCTGAAAGAGATGACACTTAAGCTGGGCAGGGTAATTTTAGAAATAGGAGTGGAAAGAAGTCATCAAAGTGAAACAGTTCCAGAAGAAAGCTTGGAAGAGAAAGGACTGGGAAAATTCAATGAAAGCAAGTAGTCAAGTTGGTTGAAGCCAAATGCATTCTTCTTGTCCTCAAAATGGGAGCTCAGGGTAGCCCCTCAGAAAGTCTCTTTCAACTTGACACAACTGACAAATGAGAAAGTCTCTTCAATGGATTAGCAATCTCATGACTCGAAAAATTAAAACCAAGAGCTAAAAATTGCTACTATGTGGGAGTAACTAATGTTACTTTTAAAGACAAAATGTACTAAGTGAAGGAAAAAAAGGGGAAAAAAAAGTGTTGGCATACCTCTGATTCAGTTAATGAAACATGGACTGGGTAAAATAAAATAAAATATAAAGAATTGTAGGCAATATTCTAATCAATAGGGAGTAGTAATAAAGATGAGATTACAGAGTTGCTACCTTTCAAAAGATTAGCTCGGTAAGAAAGAAATTATTTCTATCTGCTGATAGAATACAACTCCAAAAACCTCAGGGCTAAATTTGCAACAACAGCTTCCCAGCAAACATTATGCACCCCACGTAATTACTTCAGACTTCTCAGGAATTATACATCCTGGGGTTTTAGCCCTGATGGAAACATGAATACTTCAGGATCATTCCTAAACTGGCCTCAGAATCGCCTTCGTGAGGAGGAACAAGAGAAAGTACATTCAGGGGGAATGGAGGAGAAGCTAACTGGGAGAACTAAATTTGTTTTGGAAATCAATCAATTTACTACTTTTATTTGATCTCTTCTTGGTCTTTCTGTATTAAAAAATACCTTCTTGCCCTCATTCTTAGCCTCTTACCAGTCTTGTCTCAAGCTAACAGAATTTTTACAGGTCATAAATTGCTTCTGTGCATATCAACTGTCTTGTGCATCACCTAATAAATTAAATTTGATTCTTTTCTGTCTTAACCAGTCTTCTCCCCGCTGTCCATACAAATGCTTCAATGCCTGTTGTAACAATCTTGAGTTCAGCCAGAGTAACAGAAGTAGTAGGAGATGTAAATTAAGAGATTTATTACAAGGAAACGGCTTCTACAATCAGGGGAACTGGTTAGTCAAGTCTACGATCTATAGAGTGGGCCTTCAGGAATAGCAGGCTGAAACTTTTCAGCATGGATTGAAGCTATTGCCCACAAGCAGAATTTCACCTTCTCTCAGGAAGTTTTGGCTTTTAAGGCCCTTTCAACTAATTGAACCGGCCAACAAACATTATCTTGGATAATCTTACTTACTTAAAGTCAACTGATTGTAGACTTGAAGTACATCCAAAAAAATCTTCATAGCAACATGTAAATTAATGCTTGACTGAATAACTGGAGACTGAAGCCTAGATAAGCTGATGGTCAAACAAAACCATCATGGCCACCTCTTGTCAACTTAATACCCACATACCTCATTAAACCATACTTACTATTAAAATTAAACACTAACAAAGTCTCATTTCCATTTAATATAATACAGTTGAAAATACATTAATGCTTAACTCCAGAAGAGGAGTCAAAGTCCTTCCCCAATGTTCAATATTCTCCTTTGATATCCTGTAATATAAATATTGTGATATAAAATTAACTAGTCACACAGTCAGAGTTGTTACTTATAACTACGTTCTTCCACTGCCAATTCCTCATTCCCTTTGCACTCAGCAACCTTATCAGCTGGTTATGGTTCTTGGCATGGTCAGGTGACCCAAACCCTCCTTCTTGAAGGTTCTACACCATTATCATTCCTTTTCTATTGATTTTAATCAGGGGACTTGATAAAATAGATCCTAAGGGATCTCCTGTGTGCCAGATGTTATCTTCCATACTTCCATTTTGTAGTAGCAATTCTCCCCTGGCAATTCATCTCAACCATCCCAGTCAGTACAGTAACTCCCTTCTTTAACTGTTGATTCAATAGTGTAAGGGTCACAAAGTGGGTGGGTGACAGTCTGAACTTCCACCAATAGATTAATTGTGTCTCCTGCTAGAAGCATTCTTCCCAATGGAACTAAGTCCTCTAGACCTGTAGAGCCTGAGGTTGTGGGGACTGGAAGCACAGATTTTGCTAGTAGAAATATTGCTGGTGGAACACTAGGGGTCATAGAGAATGGAGCCACTCCCATTTCTATGCTTTTATTCCTGGTTAAGGAAGAAATAGCACTATACATTGGATGCTGATTTAAAGCACATACAACCTCCTGCAGGGCACTGTCCTAACCCTGCATATTTGCCCTACATCCTTCAGGGCAATTTATTCCTTCAGGGACTGCTCAAGCATGATCTCATTCAAACCACCTCTCATTTCATAATGGAATGCTACTGTGCATACCCAACTTAATGGCTTCATGTATCAAACAACACCCAGTTCACAAGGGAAAGTTAAGTTCACATGATAAATTGGTGGCCCATGGTTAAGCATTAAATATCTAGTAAGGTCCAGGATAGATACACACATACACATACACATACACATACATACATACATACATATATTTTGTTTCCCTGGAAAATCCTGACTAATACAGACCCTTTCAATAAATTTGGCCTGACTCAACTTTACATTCCTTACCCCATTATTCCACACCTATAATATCCATTCCCACACGTACTCTCCAGATTTCTGTCTATATAAATTGGGGGGAAAACACCACACAGTTAATGCAGTTCTTTGGATGCAGAGTGCGGTACACTTCCTGAGGTCACTTTGTGCCTCATCCTTTGCAGCCGCCTGGGAGCTGAGTCTAGTTATGAGTCTAGAAACAAAGATGGTGGTGCAGGCAGGTCATGAGGGGAATCAGTAGTACTTTGTAAGGCAACCACTGCAGGAAAGACCAATTGCAGGTGCTTCAGGCTAAAGACTAATACCTCCTCATAAGTGAATATTCTACATCAAAGGTTGTCTTATCAAATATACTCACACAACATATACACTTCATCCTGTAATTTAACATCTTCCACATATTTCAGGTAACACATTTCTCTAGTCTGAGATGTATTGGAGGCTTTTAAAAATCACTAAATGAATATGAATCAGTTTCTAGATATTTTTTATTAAGTTTTCATGTTCTACTATGAATCATCAAAAAGGAAAAACAAAGGCTCAGATGGAGCCTGTGGAAGTTATTATTTTCCAAGAGTCCAAATCCAGCCATAAAATGCATATTCTTGAAGTAATTCGTCTTTATTTTATATAAATTTACACTCAACTTTCTCTTTATCTCTGTCAGTGGTTCATTACTCACTTCTATCTCTCATCTATCAGCCTCATCACAACACATTGTTTCCTTTATATATCAGAATTCAATGGAAAACATAGATATGTAAACATATGTAGTCATATGAGGGAAAATAAAGCATTAGAATAGAGTTGTGTGCAGACTGCCATGGTCACGTGTGGTAGACAGGATTCTAAGATGGTTCCTTAGGTTCCCATCCACCAGTACAACAGGTCCTATATAATCCCTTCCTCTTTAGTTGTAGCCAGATTTGCAAGTATGAATGGATATCAGTCCCATAATTATGTTACATTTTAAAGCTAAGGGACTTTGCAGATTTGATTAAATCCTGAATCGGTTGACTCGGAGTTAACCAAAAGAGAAATTATCCTAGTGGGCCTGAGTTAATCAGTTTTGCTCTTAACAGAACACAACTGCTCAAAACAGCATCAGGCACTCTCTTCTGTTGGCCTTGAGGAAGAAAACCAACAACGTTGTGAAGAGGACCATGCATCAGGAAATTGCAGGTCCCTCTGGGATTTGAGACCCTCAGTCCTACAAACACAATGCACTGAACTATCCAAAATCTAAATGAGCTTAGAAGAGGACTGTGAGCTCCAAATGAGAATCCAACTGGGCTGACACTTTGATTTTGATCTTGTGAAATCCTGAATGAGAATTCAGTTACAGTACAGCTCAAGTACTGCAACCTTCAGAGAGTGTAGGATAATAAACAGGTATTGTTTAAGCAGTTTGGAAGCTAAATTTGTGATAATTTATTATTTAGCAATTGAAAATAAATACACCTTGAAAAGGTGAAAGTAAATAATTCAAAATGAAGTCACTAATGTTCCCTTTTAAGATAAATTTCAAAACTGATCAGAAGCCTTTCCTAGGTGCTTTTTTTTTGTTTGATCCCAGCTATTAGTGCTGATTTTAAGCATTTCCTGTCTTCTCAAAAGAGATGTGCTGTTAGGAATACCTGCCAGTGAAATAGGCAGGCGGCCAAATCAGAGAGAGTTTCAGTTCCAGTGAAATCGACTGAGAGAAGAGAAGAGCAAGCCAGCCTTGAGTGTTGCCACAGGCTTGCTTGCCTGAGGTTTCTGAGCCTATATTCTAATCGGGCCTTGTCTTTTTCATCACTCAGACACAAATTCTATGAATTCAATAAACCAATGGTTTCAGAATGATTTGGGCATTTACACATTATTGGACAAGTTTTCTCTTTTATAGGAATTCCCTAACTGGGTGGGTGTCATTTCTCTCTAATAACAGTTTTTCCCACTCCCAATATGGATGCCTAACTTCCTCATGTAAGGACTAGAGATTTAAGCTACACGCATTTGATTATTTTCTCTGCACCTTCTCATGCCGAGTAGTCTAGAAAGGCATTCTTATCTTAGTTTCTGGACTGTTGCAATTGTTCTGCTTATACAAATGAACATAACTCCAAGTTGATATGTAGTATTTAAAGATCTTTGATTTTAAATGGACCTTATAATCCAATGGAATCATTTCAACCTGTGCTTATTTTTAGATTAATTTTAAACCCCATCATTTAATTTCACTAATGATAATCTTTCAATAGTTCCCATCATTCCAACAGTGCTATCCAATATTGTAGCTACTAGTCTCATGCAACTATTTAGATCTAAATTTAAATCAAACAAAAAAGTAATAATAATTGTGTCAGTCTCACTAGCCACTTTTCAACTATTCAATAACCACATGTGGCTAGTGTCTTCCATATTAGACAATGCAGATTATAGAACATTTCCATCACTGCAGAAAGGTTTATTGAACAATGCTAAATTAAGCCCAGATTCCCAGGGAATATATTTAAGCTTTTCATCGTTTTACCTTCTCTACATTTTTTAATCTAATTTCTTCCTTTCTGCCACAGTTAGTCAGTACTCTAACCATTTTAAAACATTTACTTTTCACAAATTGGATATTATTTAACTTTTGAACATGCCTTTTTCAGGGTCATTAATACCATCCATTCTCTTGTCCACCTGGTGAATTTCTGCTCATCCTTTAGCACTCAGCCCAGATATCACCTCTAATAAAATACGTGTCTTGATATTCTTAAACACGGATAGGTATTTTCTCCTCTGTACTACCATAATGCCTTATTCACACCTTGATTATAATAATGTTTATATGGGTGTAATTCCTTCACATGGGTTTGTGCTATTATTGATCATAAGCCTCTAGAGGAAAGGGACTTTACTGTTCTCATTTTATGTCCCTCTATGCCACATACGTAATAGGCAGTACTTACTAATTTGACCATTCATATCCTTATTTTCCTCACACTATTTTCTGACCAAGTGTGGGGCAATAACTTTATACACTGATTTTGGAAGGAAACCAAAAATAATCCATATGCTACTCATCAAAAGTTAACCTTATAAGAAGGAAACTACAGTAAGACAAAGGGCAGAGCAAGAAGCTTTTTTAAGCAAGATATATGACTTGGAAGATAGTGAATATGCGAATAACTTGTATATTTACCCTTCTTGAAACTCTATAAAATCAGATAACTTGTCAGATCTTTTACAGTCCCATGGTTCTTGGCTCCCAGAGAAAGCGGCAGGTACTCAGAAATTTCAATGAGGCTGTTCAATTTTCCTCCATAATTTGGTGGGGTGGGGGAAGGGAGAGCTTTCCCGTGCATTTTAATTACATCACAGTCTATGTAACCAACCTCAATTGATAATACACTCATTTGGACATTTTTTAAGATGCTAATTACACAATTCTCTCCATTATGTTGTTCTGTCTAATTCCAAAAAGTGGCTAACTGAAAAAAGAGAAACAAACTGTACAATGTGCTATTGGTAAATGTTGCCCTTATAGTTATGAATAAAAATACTGTTTCACTGTCTCAATGTTAGTCATATTTTTTGTTTGTTTGTTTTGGTAGCCTTTAAAAAAATCAAAATGCTCTAGTAACTTCCTCTGGCAAAAGCAGAAGAATTCTACAGATTTTAGTCTAGCTGCCTGCCATCAGTCACAGAGTTGGAAAGGCCCTCTAGCACATATGACCATCTGAATGACGCATAAGAGTCCTTTTCAAGGGTCTTGGAACATGCAATCACTTGGCTGCCATCAAATGTTTCTAGAGGAAAGGAATTCTCAAGTCCAATAGACCAGAGGGTCTTCTGGCTCTGCCAAGAAGAGTGACAGAGGCTATAAAACTGTCTGCTCTCCTTTGCTAAATGTCTTGCCAGAAATCACACAGACTCAGAGCTGTTGAAAATACGGCTGCTTTATTTCAAAATGCACCCGGCAAGAGATGCGGCTTCCTACTCTCTCGCTCCATCTACTGGAGCTTACTCAAAACACTGATCTAGTTAACATTCAGCTAAGAAAATTAACGTTCCAGAATACCTTTCATTCCCTTGTTGTTTCCCCTTGAGGGTGAAATCCTCAAGAAGCAGAGTCTGACAGCCAGCAATTTGAATTTGTTTGCAGAATATTTCTTAAAGCAAAAAAAGAACAATGGGCAAGTTGAATAAAGAAAAATTCACTGTGAGCACCATACCCACTTTCTTAGCTTTTCCTCCTGAATTTTTGCCTTTTACTATTTTTCCAGAACTTTTCTCCTTTTTAAAATTTACCTTGCAATTTGTGGTAATTATACCAGTAATTTGCAATGAGGAATAGGTCCTGGATTTGAAGTCAGATGATAAAAATTCAGTTCTGACCTGCACGCATTAGTATCAGAGATTCACCAATTTTCTTTAAGTAACTAGGATAGATGTTCTTACTTATGGGGATTGCATTAAAAACTCTGGTGTGACAAGCAGTACTCTGTAATAACTATAGTATCCCTAATTATGGGAACTCCCATCCTCAATTCAGAGCCCCCCCCCCACTCACTCTCTCCTGTCTCCTTTTTCAACTTGTCTTTGGCCTTTTTGTTATTATTATTAATAGACTTATTTCTTAGAGCAGATTAGATTTAAAAACTGAACAAAGTACAGAGATTTCCCATATACCACGTCTCCTCTAGCCCTCTCAGAATTTCCCTTACTACTAACATCTTTCTTTAGTGTCATATATTTGTTATTACAGATGAAGTCATATCAACACAGCATTATTAACTAAAGTCCATAGTTTACATTCGGGTCCACTCTTTGTGTTGTACAGTTCCGTGGACTTTGACAAATTCATAATGTCAGGTATCCACCACTTCAGTATCTTATGGAATAGTTTCACTGCCCTAAAAATCCCTTGTGCTCCACTTATCCACCACCCACAACCGCTGTAACCACTGATCTTTTTACCGTCTCTATAATTATGTGTTTTCCGGAACGTCATATAATTGGAGTCATACAGTATATATAGCCTTTTCTGATTGCTATTTTTCACTTAACAATTTGTATTTAAAGTTATTCTATGTCTTTTTGTGATTTGATAACTCACTTCTTTTCATTGTTGAATAAATATTCCATTGTACGGATGGACCACAGCTGGCTTATCCATTTACTATTGAAGGTCATTGGGTTGTTCCCATGTTGTGACAATTACGAATAAAGCTGCTATAAACATTTATGAGCAGGTTTTGTGCAGTAGGACTATGTTTAGCTTTATCAAAAACTCCCAAACTTTCTCCCAAAGTGGCTGTACCACCAGCAATAATGAGAGTTCCTGTTGCCCTATATCTTCACCAGCATTTGGTCCTGTCAGTATTTTATTTTACACATTCCATATATGTGTGTAGAACTTCTTATTTTCACTCCCTCTTCTAAGAGCTCTCAGAGTTTCACTGTGATCTCTCCCAGCTGACTGGCCTTGAGGCCCCTACAAGACTGAGAGATCTCAATGAATGTTTCCAACTTTGTTCACTTCTGTATCTCCAGTGACTATAAGGTTTGGCATGTAGAAGGGCCCACTCATTGAATGCAATCTCCTGACACCAATATTTCCGTCCCAAGTGTCCTTGGAACCAATCTCTGTTAGCCACACCATTGTGAGCACTTCATTTTGTAGTCGTATGGCCTTGGGTGAGTCACATAATCTATCTGAATATCTATTTATTTACTTATCTAAAAATAGAACTTTCAATGAGCTCCTTGACAATCTTAAAGATTTTAGTAAAGATTAAATGAGTCAAATATGAAGCTGCTTTGTATGATGCGCAATATAGAGGTCAATTATTTTAATTGCTCTGCACATATATTGGGAAACCACCTAATTCAGGAAGCGCAAAAAAAATCTGTCTACTTCAAAATGTTTTACTTGCCTCTGTTCTGGAATACATTATGTTACACACGCACACACACACACAAAAATAGTGTCTTAATTGAATACATAGGCCAAATCATGGTAATATTTGAGAAAGTGTCTACATAAATGATAATGCATACCAAACACTTGCTCCTGAATATAAAACTAGGATAATTAAATTCAGAAAAGTTAAGTGTATTATTTATTCTTTTAGTTATTTTGCATGACCAAATATCTGATTATAATAGAAGTAGCTGATGTGGACAATGGGGTGTTGGGGTTTGGTAATGACAGCAAGTGGTAATCAATAATGCTAAATATTGCTCATATGACCTAAGAAGCAAATTAAACTATGCTTCCTATATTTCAAAGGCTAGTATAATACTGTCCAAACCCACTGGGATCTGGAGTGAGGATAACCATATGATTGTTTTCTGGACCACAGTCACTCCAAATATGGGATAAGTATGTAGACTTGCCAATTTTTAAGCTCACAGGTATTTGGGCTTATGTATCTTCATGAGATCCAAACCAAAATGGATTTGCAATAGACTCTGCCTCCAAGAATATTAGGAAAAGAAGAGCTTTTTAATTGAGGCCTTAAAGAAAGTGACTTACTTACAAACATTTTCTAAGCACCAAAAATGTCTCAGGCACTATCCTTATCAGGTTTGTTTGTTTTAAAAATATATATCTTAATTCAAGAAACAAAACAGATGAACATAGGGGAAGAGAAGGAAAAATAAAATAAGATAACAGAGAGGGACATTTTTTCATGTGACTGTTAGCCATTTGTATGTCTTCATTGGAAAAGTGTCTGTTCATATATTCTGCCCATTTTTTGATTTGATTATTTGTTTCTCATGTATTGAGTTTGAGAAGTTCTTTGTAGATCTTGGATAGCAGTCTTTTGTTTGTAGGGTCATTTGCAAATATCTTCTCCCATCCCGTGGGCTGCCTCTTAGTTTTTTTTTTGACTGTTTCCTTGGCTGTGCAGAAGCTTTCTATCTTGATGAAGTCCCACAAGTTAATTTTTTCCTTTGTTTCTCTTGCCTTTGGAGATGTGTCATGAAAAAAGTTGCTGTGGTCGATATCAAAGAGGTTGCTGCCTATGTTCTCCTCTAGGATTTTGATGGATTCCTGTCTCACATCGAGGTCTTTCATCCATTTGGAGTTTATCTTTGTGTATGGTGTGAGAGAGTGGTCAAGTTTCATTCTTTTGCATGTAGCTGTCCAATTTTCCCAGCACCATTTATTGAAGAGACTGTCTTTTTTCCACCGGATGTTTTTTCCTGCTTTATCAAAGATTAGTTGCTGAAAGAGTTGAGGGTCCATTTCTGGGTTCTCTATTCTGTTCCATTGGTCTATGAGTCTGTTTTGGTGCCAGTACCATGCTGTCTTTGTGATCACAGCTTTGTAGTATAGCTTGAAATCCGGCATTGTGATGCCCCCAGCTTTGTTTTTCCTTTTCAACAGTTCCTTGGAGATTCGGGGCCTTTTCTGGTTCCATACAAATTTAAGGACTATTTGTTCCAGTTCTTTGAAAAATGTCCTCGGTATTTTGATCGGGATAGCATTGAAAGTGTAGATTGCTCTGGGTAGTATGGACATTTTAACTATGTTAATTCTTCCAATCCATGAGCATGGAATATTTTTCCATCTTTTTATGTCTTCCTCAATATCTTTCAAAAGTGATNTTTGAAAAACGTCATTGGTATTTTGATTGGGATGGCAATGAAAGTGTCATTAGCCATCAGGGAAATTCAAATCAAAACTACATTGAGATACCACCTTACACCAGTTAGAATNGATGCTAAGCGAAAGAAGTCAAGCAGAGAAAGCCAATTATCATATGGTTTCACTCATTTATGGAACATAAGAAGTAGGAAGATCGGTAGGAGAAGAAAAGGAAGAAGAAAGGGGGGGTAAACAGAAGGGGGAATGAACCATGAGAGACTATGGACTCTGGGAAACAAACTGAGGGCTTCAGAGGGGAAGGGGGTGGGGGAATGGGATAGGCTGGTGATGGGTATTAAGGAGGGCATGTATTGCATGGTGCACTGGGTGTTACACACAAGTAATGAATCACGGAACTTTACATCAAAAATTAGGGATGTACTGTATGGTGACTAACATAATATAATAAAAAATTATTATTAAAAAAAAGATAACAGAGAGGGAGGGAAAACCATAAGAGACTCTTAACTATAGGAAACTGAGGGTTGCTGGAGGGTTTGGTGGATGGGGGGATGGGGTAACTGGGTGATGGGCATTAAGGAGGGCACTTGATGTAATGATCACTGGGTGTTATATATGCAACTGATGAATCACTGAATTCTACCCCTGACACTAATAATACACTATATGTTAACTAAATGGAATTTATATTAAATACATATATTTAATTATATTGTATATGTTTAATTATATATTTAATTATACATATATATACATACATATATATATATATCTTTGGGAATGTTATTGAGGGTATTTTCAATGGATTTCCAATGATTTTATTTCTTTTATATATGCCTGACTTGTATATGGTCTTTAAGAAATTAAATATTTATCCACACACCACTCTTTAAAGGTAATTTGTAATTTTTTGCTCGTTTGGCTTTTAAGATTTTTCACTTTGTCCTTGGCGTGCTGAAATTTCATTTAAATATGTCTCATTTGGAATAATTATTATTTCTAGTCCTCTTTGAGATCCACTGAGAATCTTAAATCTGTTTCTTTCTCAGTTTAGACAGTTCAATAAATATTTTATTCATTATCTTTTTATGTATTGCCTCTTCCCTAATCTCACCAGCTGCTCCTGGAACACCATTTAATCATACTTTAGAAATTTACCACATACTCTTCCTTGTCTATTAACCTGTCCTACATATTTACCATCTTTAAATCTCTCTGTGCTAATTTATAGATGATTTCTTCTAACCTTTCAGTTCCTCTTCTCTCTTCAACTATGTCTAATTTTCTTTTACAATTATCCATTGAGGTTATACTTTTATTTACTGAATTTTTTTCTTATTTCTAGAAGTTGGCTGTTTTTAATTTTTTTTAAAGATTTTTTTATTTACTTGAGAGAGCGAGTGAAAGAGCAGGAGAGGGGGAGGGGAGGCAGAAACAGACTCCCCGCTGAGCACGGAGCCCATATAGGGCTCTGGGACTCCAGGATCATGACCTGAGCTAAAGGCAGACACTTAACCAACCGACTGAGCCACACAGGTGTCCTGAAGTTGTCTGTTTTTTAAATAAAATCTTTTGGCCCTTTTCGTACTTTTCTACTTGTAGGTATTTTCAAGTTTATCTTCTTTTTTTTTAAACACAATAAGTATTGTTTATACTCTGTCTCTAAGAAGCCCAATATATGTAATCATTGTGGGTATATTTCTGTTACTTAATTGTTTCTGCTAATTGTGGCATATAATGCCATGAATCCTCATGTGCTTGGTATTTTTAACTGTGTGCTGCTCATAGTCCTGAAAAACTACCTATGTGGATATTTCCAAGATTAAAAAACAAGGGAGGGATCCTTCCTCTAAAGATCCAACTTGGTTTCTTGAAGGAACTAAGGGGCACTACAACTGTTCAATCACCGAAATGTATTCACAATCTGTAGGTTATTTTATAACTAGCAGATACTTATTAACTTGGACTGCAAATGTATTATTCAAGTGGGCTATGATTATGATTTCTTAGGGTTTTCCTCTAAGCCAACTTTGTCTGATGTTCAGGGGATGGACGGCAGATTTACTTCTGATTTACCTTTATTCTAATGCTGTAATTTTCTGAAGCCCTAGCTTAACGTAGGCAGAATCTCTTATCAGATTTCTTATCTTGGGTGGTTGGTAGGCCTTGGGCTATAACTTCTATTGTCCTTATGTTTAAGCCATCAAAACTAAAGTGTAAATTACCTTTGAATAAGAATCGCCTTTGTGGCAAAAATAACTCCAGTACTCCCTTACTCTTGGGTTCCAGGTTTTCCTTAGACTTAGCTTTGTAATTCCTTACTACTTTGTCAGCTTTTTGATGGTTTTTGAAAGGTAGTCATAAAATATTTTATCCAGCATCTGTTGTTGGTTTCAATGGGAGGATTATTTTGAATAACCCAACCTGCTATATCCCTGGAAACAGAACAAGACATGCAACATTTTCTAAACAAATTGCTTAAATTGAGTTTGAGTCTAAGTCTGATTCAAAGTGGAACAGGACACTTTGTAAAAACAAACCTGGCCAGAAATTAAATTCATGAACCCACCCCAGGGTCTCAGAAATAGTAATACTATTATTCTGTAATAAGTATGTACTGGCAAGAATTTTGCAGTGTGCTTTTCAGGGAATCAAAGTACAGCTGAAAACTGAATTTTAAAAAAATCAACTCTGTACTTGAAGAGAAATTTTCGTAATTGTAGATAGGGAAACAAAGGTACCCTCAAGTAATAACAAAGGGTCTCATAAAGAAACAGCACCTCAATCAAAACTCTTGTGGTACAAAGATGGGATAGAAGGCACAAGAGAATGTCAAAACACGGCTAATCATCAAAGAGAACCTGGAGACATGGAAGCCAGTCCTACCAGAAATCCTTTAAGCCTCATAACTAAAGGTTTTACCAATTTCATAATAATGAAACATTACAACTTTATGTCATTCATAAGTTTAATTTTGTTATATAACCCTAGTCAATTTAGACTACATAACTACATTATGTTAGACTACAGTATGTGCGTCCCCTTTACTAAAGTTTGAGTTCAATCATTATTTACCAATCCTCTTGGACTCTTTAATAAACATCTCAAGCTGAAAGAGTATATCTAGGTAGTATCACAGGTAAATATCTGGACCCAGAGAGCTGTGCTTTTTTGAGAATGTTACCAAGCCAGGCTAATTTCTGGCTTGCTATCTACAAAATTAAGATGCAGATATATAAAGAAAAAGAAATATATGGTGTGTTTTTGTTTTTTTGTTTTGTTTTATATTCTGGGCAGAAGCATGGGGAATTGATTCTCTAGCAGAAATATCAGTACTTTGGAAGTCCTGTAATTACATAACATAGACATGTCTTTCAGTTCATCTCCCTTTTTAAAAATTCTGTTATCTAAATGTTTGACCTCTAAAAAACGGTATATTAAAAAGCTTAATCATAACATTTCAAGTTAAAATGGCTTTTTATGGAAACCCTCATTACTTGAAAGGCTTTGTCATCCACTTTCTTGATCAAAATAGGTAGTGACCTGTAAAGCAGCCAAGAAATGTATACTTGGAGTGGCTTTTTCCTGATGGATGAAGGATCAGGCAAAGATTCTTCCTAGTAAAGTGTGGGCGGATAATTTTATGTGACAACCACATTATGAATGAGGCAATAGGAACACGAAGTAGTTCACAGCATTCACTTCTATCAAGTTCTGCTGATTAAAAAACCAAGGTGTGGTTCAAAAAGTATCTGAGCCTCCAATAATTTTTGGCTTCTCTCTAAGTCAGACTACATGAGAATACACCAGAGGCTCTGGAAAGGAAGCCATGTCATCGTTGGCAAGAAGAATTCTAGAATTGGCCCCAGTTGGCTTAACTGAGCCTTCCAACGCAGCATGAAGGATGGAACTGGTGCATATAATGGCATGAAGCCTCATATATTAAAACTGAATATCACTCATAGCAGTTGTAAGCTTTATCAGAAATCCTAGATACAGGCATCTCTTCAAGATCTCAAGCACTGAAAGGATCTTTTGTAATATCGCATACTGTATAACAAACATTGTTGTCATCAGCAGGTTTGGATCTTCTGGGAGTCTGTATTCTGTCAAGGCCTTTGGCAGAGATTCAGGTACAGAAACATTTACTTTAAAATGATTAATGATTCCCAACTCTACTTTGCCAAAGACCACGCTTTTTGTCCTCTCTTTTTGGTCATTGATCCTGAAACACTTCTGCAACTTACTCAGCTTTCAAATTAACGTGTATACTTTGAAAAATATACATACTTGATTAGATCTTTCTTTTCCCTGGAAACTGACCATGGCAGACTCTCTTGGACAAGTACTGTATAAATATCTATTTAATCAGTATTATTATTTGAATGGTGTAATTTAATTAGTCCATTTCTAAACCACATTTATGGGCCAGCTGGTAAAGCCAGGGTTCCAAGATATGACCTTTATTTGATAGGGTTTTAATAATGCATTTACTGAAACAGTGTGTAGCACCACATATTACACAGTAATACCATTAAACTATCCCACAGTAAACAATATGATATCTAAGGCTCATTTTTTTTCCAGTACATGTGACCTAGAACTAAGAAGGCAAAATCTCAGATGGTTATAAATACAAATTCTAATTCACTCATATTAGTAAAGAGATATACTTAAGTCTTTCAAGCAAGTGAAAATTTTTGCCTCATGTCTCTTTTTCTTAAATGTGATTGCTGTGATGGAAGGTTCTTTTTTTCCCTCCCTTTAGGTAGGAGAAATAAGGGGGGAGAAGTACTATGTTTTGGCAGGTTTATGAGTGCACACGTGTGCGTGTATTTCCTGAAATAGCCAGTTAGTAAAATAATGTAATTCATTAGTTTAATTTCCTACATTTTAATTTAAATATATATTTAGGTCTCAGGTTTTAAAATAGTTTAATTTTTGTTTTGGGTGAGCAGAAAAAAATGAAACAATAGGAAACCATTTTTGGGGTCAAACTTCCTCATCACTGTTTATTTGTAAGAAAAAGACTGGTTGAGAGAAACACTTTATGGAACATCCTCAAACTGGCAAAATTTGATAGGAAAACCTGCTTAACACCAGGAGGTAGACAATCCATGCTTGGCTCCCTGGTAGGCTGAGACAATTTATACAAACTTTTTAAAGCATCTATCAAACTAACAACTTACCCACAATGATGATGACATTCTACAATTAAGAATTATAAAAACTCTCCATCTTTATTGTCTTTTGACTTGTACTTATATTATAAAAAGTGATTTTTAGAACTGAGATCTATTGCAAATAAAAGCTTGCAATCTTCCCCTTAGAAAAACAAGTCTCACATCCATGCATGAATGCAGGTATTCTTATCAATCAACCATTACTAGATTTCTTTTTTTAGACCTCAGTTGTTTTTGTTTCTTAGATTATTCCACAAGCATTTATTAAGCACCTTATGTAACAAATCCTGTTCTAGATGTGGGAATTTGACCATAAATATATAAAAACTACTATGTCAAGAAACTGGTGAAGGTATTTAACGCATTATAGAAGAGGTCCACAACTATGGCTCCTGAGTCAAACCTGAGCCACTACTCTTTTTTTTTTTTAACAGCTTTATTAAGATACTATTAATGTTTAAAACTTCATATATTTAATGTGTACAATTTGATGTTTGAACATATGCAAACATCCATGACACTTCCCCACAATTAAGGTAATTGACATATCCAACACCTCTGAAACTTCCCTTGTGCCCCTCTGTTTTTGCTTGTTGTGTTGCTGTTGTTGGAAGAGCACTTAACATGAGTTCTACTTCTTAACAAATTTGAAAGTGCACAATACCATATTATTAACTATAGGCACTGTGTTGCACAGCAGATTTCTGGAACTTACTTATTGAGCATAACTGCAACTTTTAGCCATTGAACAACGACCCTTCATTTCCCGCTCCCCTCAGCCCCTAGCAACTACCACTGTATTATCTATTTCTACTAGTTTGGCTGTTTTTGATGTCTTATATGAATGGAATCTCACAGTATTTGATCTTCTGTGACTGGCTTATTTCATTTAGCATGTTGTTTGAAGTTACCTTCTTTTTTAAGGCTGAATAATGTATATATCACATTTTCTTTATTTATTCACCTTTCGACATTGACTTTGTTTCAATTTCTTAGCTGTTATGAATAATAAACAGCTACAATGAACATGGAAGTGAAGATATCTGTTCAAGATCCTAATTTTAATATTTTGGGTATATACTCAGAAATAAGATTGCTGAATCATGATAGTTCTATTTTTAATTTTTTTAAAGAAACCCCATCTTGTTTTCCATAGATGCTATACTATTTTATCTTCCATGTGGACAAGGGTTCAAATTTCTCCACATGCTCACCAACACTTGATTTTTTTTTTTTTTGGTAATAGCCATCCTAACAGGTATGAGGTGATATCTCATTGTAGTTTTACATTTCCTTAATAATTAATGACATAGAGCATATTTTCATATGTCTGTTGGCCATTTGTGTGTCTTCTTTGGAGAAATGTCTCCTCAAATTCATTGCCCATTTTTAATGGGGTTATTTCCTTTTTGCAATTGAGTTGTAGGAGTTCCTTACATATTTTGTAAATTAACCCTCTATCAGGTATATGACTTGCAAATATTTTCTGTCATTCTGTAGGCTGACTTTTCATTCTTTCTTGGTTGGTTGTTTTGCTATGCAGAAGCTTTTTAGTTTCATGTAGTCCTACCTATCTATTTTTGCTTTTGTTGCCTGTGCTTTTGGTGTCATATCCAAAAATCACTGCCAAGACCTAAGTCAAGAGACTTTGCCTTATGTTTTCTCCTATGAATTTTGCAGTTTCAGGTGTTATGTTTAAGCCTTAATACTTTTTGAGCAGATTTTTGTATATGGTGTGAGATAATACTCTGGTTACATTCTTTTGCATGTAAATAACCAGTTTCCCATCACCATTTGTTGAAAAGAATATCTTTTCCCCGTTGTGAATTCTAGGCACACTTGTCAAAGATCAATTGACTGTATATGCATAGGATTATTTCTGGGTTCTCTATTCTGTTCTATTAGTCAATCTGTCGGTATCCATGCCAATACTGTATTGTGCTAATTACTGTAGCTTTGTAGTATATTTTGAAATCAGAAAATGTGAGGCCTCTAAGGTTGTTCTTTCTCAATATTGCTTTGATTATTTGGGGTACATTTTATGACTCCATTTAATTTGGGGATTTTTTTTTCTATTTTTGCAAGAAATGCCACTAGGGTTTCAATGTCTATTACATCAAACGTGTAGGTTGCTCTGGGTTGTGTGAACATTTTAACAATGTTAAGCCTTCTAATAAGTAAATATGGGATGTTTTCCCATTTATTTATGTCTCCTTTAATTAGTTTCAACAATGTTTTGTAGTTTTCAGTGTATAAGTCTTTTATTCCTTGATTAAATTAATTCCTAAGTATTTTATTCTTTTTGATACTATTATAAATGGGATTGCTTTCTTAATTTATCTTTCTTTTTTTTTTTTTTTAAAGATTTTATTTATTTATTTGACAGAGATAGAGACAGCCAGCGAGAGAGGGCACAAGCAGGCGGAGTGGGAGAGGAAGAAGCAGGCTCACAGCAGAAGAGCCTGATGTGGGGCTCGATCCCAGAACGCTAGGATCACGCCCTGAGCCGAAGGCAGACGCTTAACCGCTGTGCCACCCAGGCGCCCCTTAATTTATCTTTCTGATATTTCTTTATCATTACATAGAAATGCAAATTATTTTTATGTTAATTCTGTATCCAGTAACTTTACTGAATTCATTTATTAGCTTTCACAGGGTTTTTTTGTTTGTTTTGTTTTTTGGGGTTTTTTTTGTGGGGTTCTTAGAGTTTTCTACATATTGAATTATCTTATCTGCAACACAGATAATTTTACTTTATCCTTTCTGATTTAAATTAATTGATTTCTTTTTCTTGCCTGATTGCTCTGGCTAGAACTTCTAGTACTATGCTGAATAGGAGTGGTGAGAGTGGGTTTTCTTTCTTTTTTCCTGACATCAGAGAAAACACTTTCAATTTATCACAAGTGAGTATGATGTTAGCTGTGGATTTTCCATATAAGGTCTTTATTATGTTGAGGTCCATTGCTTCTATGCCTAGTGGTTTTCATGAAAAAGTGTTGAATTTTGTTAAATTTTTTTTGCAACTATTGAGATAATCCTGTGATTCTTATCCTTAATTCTGTTAATGTGTCACATTTATTGATGTGTGTATGTTGAAACACATTTGTGTCTCAAGAATAACTCTTACTTGATCATGACATACGATCCTTTTAATGTACTGACTTAATGTAGTGAATTACTTTGCTAGTATTTTGTTGAGGATTTTTGTATCTATGTTAATATCAAGGGCATTGGCCTGTAATTTTCTTATTTCTTGTGGTGGTTTTGTCTGGCTTTCTATCAGGGTAATTCTGGCCTCATAAAATTTAGTTTGGAAATGTTCTCTCCTCTTCAATTTTTTGGAAGAGTTTGAAAAGAATTGGCAATAATTCTTTTCAAATGTTTGGTAGAATTCACTAGTGAAGCCATCTGGTCCTGGACTTTTCTGTGTTGGAAGTTTTTATTACTGATTAAATCCCTTTTTTCATTACTGATCTGTTCAGACCTTGTGTTTCTTCATGATTCAGTCTTGGTAGGTTGTGTGTATCTAGCAATTTATCCATTTCCTCTGTTATCCAGTCTGTTGGTAAATAACTGTTCACAGTAGCCTCTTACGATCCTTTTTATTTCTGTGGCATTAGATGTAATGTCCCCTCTTTCATTTCTGATTTTATTAATTTAAATCTGCCTTTTTTTTTCTTGATTAGACTAGCTAAAGATTTGTCAATTTTGTTTATCTTTTCCAAAAACCGACTCTTGGTTTCATTGATCTTTTCTATTGTTTTTATAGCCCCTATCTCATTTATTTTTGCTCTAGTATTTAGTATTTCCTTTCTTCTGCTAACTTTGGACTTAGTTTGTTCTTTCTCTAGTTCCTTGAGGGGTTTTTTATATCTTTTTTTTAAAAGATTTTATTTATTTATTTTAGAGAGAGAAGGAGAGCAGGGAGGGGTGGGGGGGAGGGAAAAACAATCTGAAGCAGACTCTGTACTAAGCACAGAGCCCAAAGCAGGGCTCAATCCCATGATCATATCATGACCTGAGCCAAAACCAAGAGTCAAATGCTTAACCAACTGAGCCAACCAGGCACCCCTGGAACTTTCTTTCTTTTTTTTTTTTTAAAGATTTATTTATTTGACAGAGAGACAGCCAGAGAGAGAGGGAACACAAGCAGGGGGAGTGGGGGAGGAAGAAGCAGGCTCCCAGCGGAGGAGCCTGACGTGGGGCTCGATCCCAGAACGCCGGGCTCACGTCCTGAGCCAAAGGCAGCGCTTAACGCTTGCGCCACCCAGGCACCCCTGGAACTTTCTTTTTTAATGTGGGTGTGTATTGCCATAAAATTTCCTTATAACTGCTTTTGTTGCACCCCATAAGTTTTAGTATGTTGTGTTTTAATTTTCATTTGCCTCAAGTCATTTTTCTGATTTCTCCTTTGATATCTTCTTTGACTGTTGGTTGTTCAGGAGTATGTTGCTTCACTTCCACATGTTCATGAATTTTCCAATTTCTGTTCTCTTATTGATTCCTATTTCATATCATTATGGTTGGAAAAGATACTTGGTATAGTTTCAGTCTTATTAAATTTGTTAAGACTTGTTTTAAGACCTAACATGGGATCTATCCTGGACAATGTTTCATGTATGCTCCAGAAAAATAAGCATTCTACTGCTGTTGGAGGGAAAGTTCTGAATATGTTTGTTAGGTTAATTTGATCTATACTGTTGTTCAAGTTAGCTGTTTCTTTATTGATTTTCTGCCTGGATATTCTAACAATTATTGAAAATTTGGTATTGAAGTCTTCTAATACTATTGTATTGCTATGAATTTCTCCCTTCAGTTCTATTAATTTTTGCTTTATGTATTTTGGTGTTCTGATGTTGGGTGCATATATAATTGTTATATATTTATAATTGTTATATATTCCTGATGAATATCTTTTATCATTATGTTATGTCCCATTTGGTGCTTTGTGACAGTTTTTGACTTTAAATGTATTTTAAATGTATTTTGTTTGATATAAGTAAAACCACCCCTGCCCTCTTCTGATTATCATTTGCATTAACTATCTTTTTCCACCCCATTAACTATGTGTGTCTTTAATTCTAAAGAAAGTCCCTCATAGGCAACATGTAGTTGGGTCTTGTTTTATCATCCATCAGCCATGATATGTCTTTTGATCAGGAAATTTAATCCATTTACTTTTAAAGTAATTATTCTTAGGGAAAAACTTAACTATTGCAGTGTTTTCTGTTTTGTAGTTCTTTTGTTCATCTTTTCTTCTCTTGCTATCCTTTGTGTTTTGTTTATTTACAGTGGTCATATATTTTTATTTCTTTTCTTTTGTGTATATTCTGTATGGGTTTTTTTTGTAGTAATCATAAGGCTTACATAAAACATCTTATAACAGCCTTTTTTAAGCCAATAACAACTTAAGTTCAATAGTATATAAAAACTCTATTCTTTTTACTTTTCCTGCCCATGCTTATTTTATTTATTATTGAAGTCACAATTTACATCTTTTTTATTTATGTTATGTTATTGAAGTCACAATTTACATCTTTTTTCTTCCAAATTTTTAATTAAATTCTAATTAGTTAACATATAGTGTAATATTGGTTTCAGGAGCAGAATTTAGTGATTTATCACTTACATATAACACCAAGTGCTCATCATAACAAGTGCCCTCCTTAATACCCATCACCCATTTAGCCCATTCCCCACCCACCCACCACCACCAACCCTCAGTTTGTTCTCTATCATTAAGAGTCTCATGGTTTGCTTCCCTCTCTTTTTTCCCTATGTTCATCCGGTTTTGTTTCCTAAATTCCATATGCGTGAAATCATATGGTATTTGTTCTTTTCTAACTTATTTCACTTGACATAATACACTCTACCTCCCTCCAAATTATTACAAATGGCAAGATTACGTTCGTTTTGATGTCTGAATGATATTGCATTGTATATATATACCACATCTTCTTTATCCATTCATCTGTCAATGGACACTTGGTCTCTTTCCATAGTTTGGCTATTGTTGATAATGTTGCTATAAACATTGTGGTGCATGTACCCCGTTGAATCTGTATTTTTGTATCACAGTTTATATCTTTTTATATTGTGAATTTGTTAATAAATTTTATAGTTATAGTTATTCTTAATGTGTTTTTTATCTCTATATTAAAATTAATATTGATTTATATATCACCATTACAGTATTCCGGTATTCTGCATTTGTTCATACATTTATCATTACCAGGGCTCATGTACTTTTGCATTGTTTTCATCCTTTCATTTGAAGAACTCCCTTTAGTATTTCTTATAAAGCAGATTATAGGTGATGAACTCCCTTAGTTTCTGTTTGGGAAAGTCTTTATCTCTCCTTCATTTTTGAACTATTCAGCTAAGTATAGTATTTTTGTTTGGTAGTTTTTTTCTTTCAGTGCTTTAAATATATCCCCCAACTCCCCTCTGGCTTTCAAGCTTTCTGCTAAGAAATCTGTGGCTAGTCTTATGAGGGTTCCCTTGCATGTGACAAAGTTTCTTTTGCAGTTTTCAAAATTCATTTTATCTTTGACTTTTGTCAACTACCTTATAGTGTGTCTTCATGTAGACTTATTTAGATTTATCCTATTTGAGATCCTTTCTGCTTTATGAATCTGAATGTCCACTTTCTCCAATTTGGGAAGTTTGGGTTGTTATTTCTTCATGAATTTGCATGTCATCCTTGTGCAGGGGCCATGCTAATCTCTGTATTATTCCAATTTTAGTATAGGAGCTGCCAAAGTGAGCACTGCATCATTATTTCTTTAAATAAGTTTTCTGGTAACAGTGGTATCCACAGTGGTAATGAACAGACTGATTCTTATGAAATGCAAAGCTAATCTTGTCACCTCTCTATTTAAAATTCCAAACTCTTTAGAATGACCTTTGGTTCTTCAAGATCTGGGTCCAGCCCACCTTTCCAACCATATCTCTCCCCAACACCTCTCTTTCTATCCTTCAAAGGACAAACACTGGTCATCCTGGAGACTTTTTAAATCTCAAAACCAAGTATTCTCAGTTTCCTCAACAAATGCTTACAATGGCTTTTTTCAGGTAGACAGACTGACACACTAGCAAATACCTTATTCTGAAGGAATTATTTGTGCTTCTATGACACCAGCATTTCACTCTATCAATTATCACAGTGCCTTTATTCATCCATCTAGCAATACTGAATGTATGATATAAGCAAGTATTATCCTAGTTAATGCATAGATATCACTCCTATCCACTAGAACTTCAGTATCTAACAGAATATCAAAAATGTCAACTTACTTCCAATCTCAGTTTTCTCTGTGTTTGGGATTCACAAAGAAATTTTACAACATGAGCACAATTAAAAGACAATAAGGATTGAGAATTTTGTAATTCTTAATTGTAAGAGGTGGACATCATTTGCTCAGTGTGACAGGTACTTTTCAAAGTACCAGTTCATCTCTGAGCTCAGAGTTAGTTAACAGATATGTGATTTATGAATAAATAATTAAATGGATAGTCATTAAACACCCCTTTGGACCTGAATTGTCCATTTTATTCTTCTCTCTTATTTTTGTAGTCTATCCTTGTTGGTAACAAGACACATGCAAGAAGCCACTGCCCTTCCAAAATTTTATGGCTGCAGATGCAGTTCAGTAGTACATTAAGGACCCCCGCATATCAAGCATTCTCAGTTAATATACCTGAAGTCCTCCAGTCTTGGAGACACACATTCCTCAGAGACTATTCCTCCAGGAAACAGTGCTTGATCAGAATTTTCTAAAGTCTACCTACTTCCCAGCCATTTTCTTTCTCCTATTAACTTGTTCTTTTGCAGGAAAAACCTTACTGTTTATTTACAACATGGAAATTTTAAAGATAATGACCATAAAAACTTCTTTAAAAATATTTTAAAAAGATATTCTGATGACCATCATCAAAACCAGCATCTCTATTAAATTGCTAATATCGCATCACAGATCTCTAGCAAGCATGATTTACTTTGGCCATGTACAAATAAAGCTGGAATAAGCATAAATGTGTAGGAAAATATATTTCTTTTTCTTATGAACTAGGGCCTTTGGATGCATTAATCTGTAACATACTGGTTTAACATTAGCCTCACACTAGACTCTTTATGCAGGAGAAAATAGGGCCAAAATGCAATTCTGTGAACGCACACATGGCACCTCTTTAAAATCATAGAGCAATGGGAGAGGCCTCAAAGAAGAAACCAGAAAAATAAAACCGTAGGCAAACTGCATCACCTCCATGTAAGTCATCCATCTTTGGTGTTTTTACATCTGCTTTGTTACCAGACTTACTTAGATAGCAGAATCACTGGGTGGAGGCCACATCTGTCTCTGTGTTATGGATATTTTTTCATACATTATAAGTACTGAGGAAACATTTTCTAGTAGTACTGATTCAAGAAAACAAATCACAAATAGTACATGCTGTTGCACCACACATTTATTTACTAGTTCTCTCTAACATACAGATTATTATTTTGGAACCTCTACTTCCACTTTATTTAAAGCATATTCCTAGGCAAGAAGCAATTTTACACCATTCTGAAATACACTCTGTGCCCGCTGCTTAGGTGCAATTGGATACCACATGAATTTTTACCTTAACTCCTCTTAATACCTTCTCAAAGTTTAATAAATGTCTGTTCCGGGTATGCTCTTATTTCTTCAGAATCTTTTCAGGTCCTGCTTGGGTTTTATATTTTGCATCAAAACTCATTTTTATTTAACATATGATATACTCCCAAACTTGTAAATAATGCAATTTTATAAACTTCTTTAAAGAAGGTCACATTTCATTGCCTGACTGATAAACTTTATAGAAATTGTTGCTTAGAAGTCTGTAGACACTTTTACCAGAAGCTTGAAACTGATATCTTGGCTTGGCTTATTCATACGGTTCACAAAACATTAGTTCCTACAAAGTATCCTGACATCTCTAAGTCAGTTTGGGTCCTTTGCACTTTTCATTAATTAAATGGAATTTTTAAACAAAGGCATTATTGTATTAATTAGTTTTGATGAAAAGAATAAAAATACACAGTTACTTAAAAACTATTTTAATTTTTAAACAGCGTGCTTAGCTTTCTAAACATTTTACTTCCCTATCAAAAAAATCCAGACAATTTTAGGTGAATGGAAAGAAAGACTCCATGAAGGGAGGCAGTATTTAACATGAAAGTTATGTAGAATAACCATGAAGTTGATGTAGGAGGCAAGTGTAAGTGTGGAAGTGAAGGGCTGATGTAAGCAAGGTGGTAGATATCCCAATATGAGTAAATCTTTCAAGGAAAAACAGCACAGGAAATATAAAAAGGAAAAGAAAAGGAAAGGAAAAGAAAGGAAAGGAAAGAAGGAAAGAAAAGGAAAGGAAAGGAAAGGAAAGGAAAGGAAAGGAAAGGAAAGGAAAGGAAAGGAAAGGAGAGAAAAGAGAGCATAGGATGCAAGGGAGGGCTGTCTGGATCAGAAAGGTAGATTTGAGTCAAAACTTAGTAGTAGTTAAGAAGTTGTGGAAAGAGATAAGCAGGATCATCCAGTGAATAAATACTGAGGCTCAGATTACCTGGCAATGGGCTGACAGAGACCAAGCACTCCCCCATCCCGGTACACCTGAGCTCAACTTCCCTTGAGCCTGAGTGCACTCCCTTCCCCAAGCAGCTGGGATTTTCATACAACTCTCTGAAGAGCTGGCACAGACACTCATATTTAATTTTGACTCTTAACATCTATCAAAGGTTTTCTCCCACATGCTCTACCAAGAGGTAGCTCAGCAGATGGACAGTTACCCACACCTGTCACACAAACCTATGCTGTATCCGAAATATCCTGCCCTCAAAAAATCTCTCTGAGGATGATGAGACATCAGTGGGCTACAATCTTCTCTTGCTTATCCTTGATATAGGTTTCCCTATGAAAGGCTGTTCTTTATACTCATACCCCCAGAACATTATGGAATTCTCCCTAACCCACATCTCTATGGATGTTGGATATTTTTAATCACTATAAATCACTGTTAATTTCTGAGCAGTGCAATTTCATTACAGAAGTACACACTATCCTGAAAGGAGTGTACATGAGAAAGAAGCAGCTAGAATGAAGGAAATGAGTCAGGAGCTGGGTCAGATTATCAGAGTTTAGAAGCCCTAAACTTTGAAAATATTATGGGATTACTGCCCTTGACTGTGGGTCATATCAATACTTAACTATTAAGAATGAGACATGTGTAGCAAAAAAACCTTCAATATGTTTCTAGGTTTTCTGATAGAAAAATCCTGAAAAGGTTCATCAAGACTGAACTATCTTTATCTTTATGACATGCCTTATTTTGCAGTGCTCTAAGGATAGGTTTCACTGCCCACAGGCAATCCACCCTCTGTTTGAGGCTGGTGCTTTCTAGATGAAAAGTTATAGGAATATTAAACATGACAGTGGCAAGGAGCATGAGATGGAGGAGAGAACTAAAGGTGTGGGAGTAAAATTGATCTTAGAAGGGAATTAATTGGAAAAGCAGACAGGCAAGGAAGAGAATTAATCATGACTCTCTGTTCTGAAAGTGGGTGACTGGGAATCAGTAACAGTACTGTGATGGCATTCCCAGAGAAGCAATGAATATGAGGAGAAAGAAAGGGGAGAGGAGGAGAAAGAGGAGTAGAAACAGAAGGAAAAGAATAACAATAATATTATTATTGCAGTTAACATTTATTGAGCACTTACAAAGTGCCAAGAACACTTCTAAGTAGTTTATTTGCATTTCCTCAAATGTCTCTGCATGTGATTATTCCAGAAGGACAAGACTGCTATACATGAACGTATTTATGGCTGAACATATGTTCTTTGCATCTGACTTGTACATATATGGAATTTTCACAGAAACGTGTGGCTGTATTTCTCTCCCATACGTAGGGACGTTTGAGTTCTTTAGGGGCTTGAGCCAATTGCTCTGGCCACATAAAATATAACTCTCGCCCATGAGAACTTTCTATTACATAAGTTAAAATGGAAGATTCTGTAAAGCACTGCTATGACCAGCAGCAATCTGTTCTCAATTTCCAGCTTCAAACCAGTGGATATTAGGTAGTATCTGTGTGAAATAACTGGGCTCATCTGTGCTTTTGGAGGTGGACCTCCTGGGCCACTGTATGTGTATAGTTCCCTCTCATAATTTTATCTGACCCAAATACAACTGAGTCATTGTTAAGGACTTACAGTGGTTTCTGATTATTTCCTAGTGTTTTGTTTTGTTTTGTTTTGTTTTGTTTGTTTAAGTAAGCAATTGTCTTCTTGGCTTCTCTGCCTGTGTGTGAAAACATCAGACAACTAACATATCCAAAACAAACTCGGTATCTTCCACCCACTTGCAGACACTATTCTATGGTTACCCAACAGAGAAGCCCCTTCTCGCTCTTGATTCTTCCACTACAGAAAGTGGGAAACCTAAAAATTGAGAACTCTTATTTAATATCAGCAATTCATTTCTGAAAACTCTGACATTCTGGGCAAGAAATGCCAAAGAGGAGCTTATTTCCCATTATTTTAAATGGGAAAGTCAGAATACAATACATATTAATGCTAAACCCCTAATCAATTGTATAAAATGCCTATCCATGTATAACTAAAAAACTAACGTATTATAATGATAAAATATTACTTATTATTCTCTAAAAATAACATATAATTAGGAAACATGTACGGAAACATGAATTTATAATACAGCATAACAGGATACACCATGAAAAATAAATTAGTTGAAAAATGCAACAAAATTTTCAGTAAAAAGCAATGCAATTTCTGATAATGACATATTATTTGTCAAATCAGGTGGAGACTTAAAACTTAAAGGAAGTTGAGAAGGAAGGAAGAGGAAGAAAGCTGAAAAATCACTATACATCATTAGTTGTGGCAAACGATGGTGCTAACAAATGGACAGAAAAGCAGTAATTTCAGATGTTCCATTCATTTGTTTCTATGTAACAAACTTAGTGGCTTAAAACACTAATTCATAATTCCCCTAACCCTGCTCAACACCCACCTAACTAACTAGTCTGAACTAAATCAGTCTGCAAATTTTAAAGATTCTTTCCTCCAATTTGTGCTGTGCAAAATTAAGAAAGCGATCTACCTTGACCACACTCCTTGCTTCATCTGATAGGGTCTCTTAGGACAAGCAGTAGCTCCACCTCACTGCCATGATAACCTGGTATTCCCAAGGCTGGTGCTTGCTGATCAGGAATGATCCATGCAGACTGGCGTTCATGAAATCTTGCAGCAGAGATTCAGTCATCTCTTGGAAGGTTCTTTGCCAGGACCCAGGCCAATCTCACAACTGGCAAACTCTCATCCTCTCCTCACTATCAGGAAAAACTCTCCAAACTTCTCTTTGATATGACTCTGTGTACCTCCCACCAAGTTCACAGCACAATTCTCTTCCTTTCACCTGACAAAACACCATATAACTGCATCTCTGCATGCCTTGAAAAACACAGTACAGGTTCCTCCTTCCTATAGCTGACAGTGGAATCATGAGGAGCTGCTGTTCTTTGGTTTGGTTCCTTTCTAACTCATTCTGTACCATTTAATCTATTGTTTATAATATGGACAGACATAATTTTAACTTTAAAAAAATATCATCCTCTTATCTTAAGAGCTTCAATGACTTTCCATTAAAATCAAGACCAACATACTACACAGGACCCATAAAGTCCTAGAAGGTCTGCCCCCAAACCTCACCCGCCCCTTTCTCTTTTAGTTGCAGCCACTCTGGCTAGCTTCCTGATCCACAGAACAATGTCTGGCACGTGATGGTCTGTCCACCTCTCTCCAGTCCTCACTACCTCTTCCCTGACAGTGACCCCTTTTATCTACTGACTGTCCATTCATTTTAGATCTCAGCTTAGATCTAGATCTAGATTTCTTAGGAAAATTCCCTGATCTTCCATCTCCCAGGCTTTACTAAGTCACTCTGTTAAACACTGTAATCCTTACCCTCCCTGTATCTTTTCTTCATAGCACTGAAAATATTTTGTGGTTATACTTTGGATGATTCTTGTTTTAATGTCTTTCCTATTAGTCCATAAATTCTGTGAGAGTAAGGAATCACATCTGCTATCTTTCCCTTGATTTTTCAGGATCTACCATGTGTCTGGCACATAACAACGTCTAATTAATAATAATGAGCTAGTGTTAAGCGTGAACCAAGATGGCTCACAGGACGTTCCCTGTAACGGCAAAGTCCAACATTTCTTTTTTGTGTTCCACGTTTTTCTCCTCTGGTCTGAGACCCTCACTTCTTACTTCTAGGTCCATAGTACCAAGAGTTGGTCTTTGCTTACATGAACACTCAATGTAGGAATTTTGAAAAACAAACTTTTACTTGTTAACCCCTCAAATTCCTATGTCACACATTGTCGCATTGTTCTAAATTGAGCATTTTGTGTCTATCATCTCTTTTCTGGTCTATGTGCAGGAAAAAAGTGTTTTCTGCTCCAGCAATGTGATCTCTCTAAGTGTAGCAGAGGTTTTAAAGGCCCTCCGGTGGGAGGAGTTCTTTCCTGCTCAGAGATGAAGGGAGACACAGATTCTCCATTTAGGCAGCAACCATGACACTTACTGCATGGCATCATTAAAACCTCCCAAGGCAACAGTAGCTGGGAGACTTTCTGTTTAATCACTTCATACCCAATAAAGTGTGCATTACACAATATTTTCATAATGCCATGGTAACCTAATGAGTCATCTTCCATTATAGGAAAGGATGCTTGTGTCCATGATCAGGACATAATGTCATCAAAGCCAGTATGGGGACATACGGACAGATTCTTACCAACTTTCTTTTTTTTAGACTTCATGATAACCATCATAACATTGAAATCACTGAAGTCACTGAAGCAACAACTTAATCCTTGCAAAATACTTTCATAATGTGTAGTGATTTTCACATTCTGAAACTATTTCAAATTGATGGCATTTCAGGAGACCAGAACTCTGATGACATTGTGAAAGTTCTCAATCTTATCAATAAAATATCTCCAATTTATGATGAAGAATGGGTGACTTGTGGAAAGTTTTCCTGCATACAACGATTGGATTAGCTGTGATCACAGAGATGCCCTTTTCCTGATGTGGATTTCCTCCTGACTTCCTGATCTGTTGTCAGTCATTTCTTATTCTGAAATGTGGCATTTTCCACAATTAATATTTGCATTCTCGGGGGTGCCTGGGTGGCACAGCGGTTAAGCATCTGCCTTCGGCTCAGGGCGTGATCCTGGCGTTATGGAATCGAGCCCCACATCAGGCTCCTCTGCTATGAGCCTGCTTCTTCCTCTCCCGCTCCCCCTGCTTGTGTTCCCTCTTTCGCTGGCTGTCTCTATCTCTGTCAAAAAATAATAAATAAAATCTTTAAAAAAAAATTTGCATTCTCCATTTTACTGACAGCCATAAAAAATCAGGTTTTACATTATTCACTAGACCTGTTAGGATAATGTTTTTGATATACTAATCCACCCAATCTCTGGTTAGTTTGTTCTCTATCATGCATTAACATCCTGATTTATTTTGTAAGTTTGTCTGACTGGTAGAAATACTAAAGAAGATGTAATTATTTATATTAAAATTTCAAGATGTAATTGAGAATAAGCTAATAAATCAAGACAACATAATACATAATTTAGCACCAATTCAGTAGAACAACAGAGAGTACTAGAGAAGTTCAGAGAAAATAAGCTCAATGAAATTCGAAGAGGACAGACGATTTCAGGGAGGAATAAGTAAATTTCAACTAAAACTAAAAAGGGATACAGGGTGTAAGATTTACCAAAGGAGCGAAGAGAGGAGTGGTGAGCGATCTAACGAAAATAAATTATAGGACTACAAGGACAAAGATACAAAGAGAAAGGTGTAATCATGGGTCAATGAGATAGGGTAAGTGGAACAAATAACAATCACTATTGGGATTGAATTTACAAATACAGCATTTGGTTCAATTTTACCAAAAAGCAGAATATTAAATGCTAATTCCATTAACATTCCCTTTGTGTTAGCATAAAAAGTAATGGATAATGAAGCCAACCCAGGAAAATCTGGTTTTAAATCCTAGATGCACTACTTCCTAGCTGTGAAACCATAGGTAATTATTTAACTTCTGTAAGCATCAGTTGTCTCATATGTAAAGCAGGGGAGTGGGGAGTTGCCTCATGATTTTTATCATGATAATTATATAAGACAATGCATGTAAAGGACTTAAACACTCACTATTTTATCAGCTGCTCTCATTATATCCCATTGATAAATTCCCAGCACCCAGAACAGTGTCTGGCATATATTAAATTCCCAATACATTTTTATTAATTGAATAATTATTTCTAAAATTTTCCCAAATCACTCGGTCTTATATTCACCAAGACTCACATTTGTTTAACAGGTAAAAGAACAGTTCAAAGAAACAATCTCATCTAGTAATAAAAAAATTAAACACAAATTCAAAGAATTGTTCGTTAATAGTGTCATCTTCATATGAGTCACACATGTTGAATAAAGAGATAATAAATGGAACAAACAACAAAATCAGCTTTAAATAAGAATTTCTGATTCTATATGCTACTAGGAGGTAATTGTAGCTCTAACATGTACCTGCTAAATTCACTGTAATTTCCAAAGAGGTATTAGAGAACGAAGAACATCCCCTCATCTATACCCAAACATCTCCATCCCTCACCTCTACCCCTACACACACATATTACCAAAAGTCTTGTAAATAAATTTAGTTCAATATTAACCCATAAATTTTCAAATAGTTCCTCAATTCCTATGATTAGTACATATGTTTAAATTGGATGGCCAAGTTAATTCTTCTTTAATAGTAAACTAAAACTAAATTTAGCTATATTTTGAAATATGGATTCAAAATACTTAAAAAATACAAAATGAGATATAGAAAGTCTGTTACTATGTTTTCATTTATATTACCTAGAAATGGTAAAAAGGTAGTCTATGAATATATGACAAAATGATGAAGGAATCTGGTAACTAAATCAGCTTCCTGCATTTCAAATATCAGTGCAAACAGGGCCAGATGGTGAATTGAAAATCTGCATGAGTATTGACTTTTAATGAAAACACTTACATGCTCTTCATGGCCACAATTAGTATAGCTTCTCTGCTCTCCTCCCTTGATGCTGGGACCTTGTTAGATTGACCTCTTATGTCAATAAAACCAGCTTGAAGTTCACATACAAACACATTCATAGCAAGCAACCTCCCCAGTTAGTTAGGAAGGTTAATCAAGGTAAAGCCCTTGGTAGAGACAGGATATTTATTTCTAAATTGAAAAGTCCTCTTGATATTAAAGTTTGGAGGGAAAAATATTTGCTAACCCTATAAAATTGAATTACCATCAAGCAAGGGAAGTGGTTCTGCATATTTCATACATGAAAAGAAAATATTTGGTATCCATTCAATTTTTTGCTCTAAGCCTGGTCTTAGAGACTTTGCGCATATATGAATGAAGAAAAAGTACTTAAATTAGTGTGATACCATTCCAACAGTTTCCTTCACTTTCTTCCTGGAGACTTGCCTTCCCTTCCCTTCCCTTTCCTTTCCTTCCCTTTCCTTTTCTTTCCTTCCTTTCTTTTTCTTTTTTCTTTCTTTCTTTTTATTTTTTTTTACAACTCTTAAAAAATTAAAAGACTATTCAGGACATAGAACAGCAGTACTCAGACTTTATGCTTCATAAAAACCTCATCTGAACAGCTGGTGTTCGGAGCTGTGAGAAAGATGGACATCTGCTATACAGATATCTTGCTTTAACCAATATTAGTTTTCTTAAAATTGTAAGTAATATGGATTGGGATATCCATCTGTCCATGTTCTTGGTGTGAATATGAGCATTGTAGCTTTCAGACTTTTCTTCCTCAATATTTACTTTCAGAAAAGCAAAAGGAGAAAGAGCTAAAAAATCAGCAGTAGGTCTTATATACCACAGAAAGGAGCAAGGAAATCTACATTTCGAGTGGAAGATAATATTTCATTGATAAGGGCACTGAAACCCATCAACTCTCCTTCTCAATTCTAAGACATGAAGGATCTCATAAATGTTAAGCACCTTTCGTATAATAATGTCTCTAACAGGATTTTCAGACTTGCTGCATGTGTTTTTTGATATCTACCCTACCCAGAAATTGATTTCTTTATACACTTCTCTCTTGCACCAACATCACTAGCAGTTAAAACTAACAATCTTCTTGAGAGTATTTCACAGAGGACTAAACAACCCCAACCAATATCTTCTAAGGAGGCTCATTATCAATTAGTATTCTGTCAAATTTACATCAGAAAATTTTGTAATAAAATTACAATGGAACAATGAAATGAATGCTGTGACAATAACTGCCATAAAATCAAAGGAAAAGGTCATTCTAGTGGGAAGAGTCTACCAAAACTTGATACATAAAGTAAAACTCCAGCTAGATCAAGTAAAGAAAATTGGTACATTCCTGTATGGATGGCAGGAGAGTCCTGTGAGACAGAAAAAAAAACATGGGTACTCTGCCACTTGGTCACTAAAAACTGCATTGTGTACCTATTGTTAATCCCTTAGCACCCTACCGGGCAGAGGGAAAACAGAAATGGAAAATATCCCCTATTACTTAAACTTTAGTGATTAGTCTGAGAGAAAATATTTTCCATTTATAGACACATACAGATAAAATGAATGGCATAAATGCCGGGTGATATGGCTTGTCTTAGGAAACTTTATGCAGGGAAAGTTTAGTGTGATCTTTAAATTTTTTTTTTTTTTAATTTAGATGGGTAGAGAAATAAAGGAGGATGTAATTTTAGATGGAGAAGATAAGTGTGGGAAAAAAGGCAGTCGGTGGCATATAGCACAGAAATCCAGATGATATAGGTGTTAAGATCATGGGCTCTGCTGTCAGTTAGACTGGCTTGAATACCAACTTCCTATGTACTAGCATGTGACTTAGGACAAACTATTCAATATCCCTGTTCCTCAATTTAATCACGTACAAAATGGGGATAATAATAGTACTTATCTCCAAATATTGTTACATAAAATTAGTATATATATAAAAAACTCAGATAAATTCCTGGCACATCACAAGTACTCAATGAAAATGAATCATCATCATCATCATCATCATTGGCTACAAGATAGTTTCTTAAGAATGCAACAATGTATGGATCGACGCAAGTAAAGGGACAATAAGGAAACAAGCCCAGGCTGAGTAGAGGTGGTGAGAACTATACTTGGAAGGATTATTTTGTTTCAGGTCCCCTCCTTACTGTTTATGCTCTGTAAAGCCAGAGAAGGCTTAGGGTCAACCAACCAAAGGATAGATATGAGTAAGGCCTCCCAACTGGGACACACCTGCCTTTGCATTCTCGTTCTTGCCCTCAGGCTGTTCCAGCTCCATCTTCAAAACTTGTTTATACCTCACCTTTCTCAGTCAAAAATCAGGAAAGTGTTTAACAGAGTCTAACTCAAAGTGTTGCTGCAACTGTTAAAAAAAGATAATGCATGGATAGTTTATTACCACAATGACTGGAACACAGTATTTACTAAATAATGACTTGATTATCTTTACTATCTTTCCTCCTTTTCTTTCCGAAAGGAGCATTTACAGTATAAATAAATAACTGGCCTCCAGGTAGAAAACTGCATTTAATCAGACTTGAAATGGTGAAGTTGAAGACAACAGTGCAATTAAAAAAATGCAGGGAGAGGAGAGATAAAAGATATGGTAAACAATAAATCAATTAATCGTCTGAAGTTACCTGAATAACTATGGGGTGTAAAGACCAACAGGTTTGTGGATTCCAATTAGCAGCAAAACAAGGCACTACTGACTCAATCATTAGTCAACAATGACCTCAAATATCTAAAAGATCTGCATAATAACTTGTAGCTTTCCTATGCACTACTTCAGCTGATGCCCCTAACACTTTTATAATGTGAATCTTACCCTGTGTCTTATTTTATAGGTAAGGAAAAAAATATATTCCCAGAAAGAAAGGAAACACTCCCAAGGTCCCATAGGGCCAGTAAGTGGTAAAATCAGAACTCTCATACTGGTTTCTGATTTGAAATTTCATGGTCTTTCCATTATATTATTGCCTTTCTGGAAATTAGGTTGTCTCTAAGGCCCTGTCTGTGTAAATCAATTATGATGAAATCGTTGATGGGTTTTCCAATATTGAAAATTGAATTTGACCAATTGACTTTTTCCGTCATTCCTGACTCTGATTCAGTAAGAGTCTAAATCCCCTGGGGTTGGTCTGGGTTTACTCAGAAAAACTTAGCCCAGGGATTGTCTTCAGTCCACAGGCATCATTTTGGATGTAAATCAAGGGTTGTTTGTTTCACTGGTTGTTTCAAACTGGCACAATTTACCTGACCTTCTTCTAGTCCTAAATCAGATGAGAAGCAGACATGATTAGAATGTTTGGCTAGCAGAGTGATTCTCAAAGTATGGTCCCCAGACCAGCAGCAACAGCATTCCCTGATAATGTGTTTGACATACAAATTGTCCATCAAGCCCCTTCCCAGACTAAATGAACCAGAAGCTGTGTTTTAACAAGCCTTCCAGTGATTTTTGTTGCACATCCAATTTGAGAAGCACTGATATTGAAGAACACCTTACAAAAGCATGAGCTTCATAGCATAAACCATGTCGTGTTCAGCGTAGTATTCAGATCTTCCAGAAGACGACAGTTATCTAATAAATGTTCAATAAATCAATGAGTAAGGATCACATATGGTCGGCAGTGACACTATCTGCAGCTTTAAAACTCACATATATCTTTATTTTCAGATTTGCAAGTTGTAGAATTTGCTTTCTATACCTTGACAAAATTTTTAAAGTATTTATTGTGCTGGTTGCAATGCATTGTTACTAGAAATCAATAACTAGCACAATTAATGTACTGACAGCAGTCAAGCTGAAAAAAGATCATCTGGACACAGTGCCTCAGAAAAGATAAAAATTAAAGAAATATTGAAATAAGCATTTGCGTGAAATACATAAAAATGAAAATAATTAACTAATAAGAAATTTACAATTGTATGTCCTTTTCCACTTACATAGTATTATGCATATATAATAAACTAATATATTTCAAGGAGGGCCATGAAAGTGATTAAGATAGTGAAAGCAAATTACCTAAACAAACTGAGATAGCAAGTCTCTTAAAGAAAGTTTTCCCAATGATCATATCTCCTGCTATTTATACCCCTTCATAACCTCCTCCCATTGTGAATTTGGCCTGACCCTGTGTAAAAAACAGAATACATAGAAGACACTGCTTGGTGTCTGAAGCCAGGTCACAAGGAGCCTTGCAGCTTCTGCCTAGGATTCTTAAAATAACTCTGAGGGTAATCAGCCACCAGAGATATAGTCCAACTTTCTTGAGACTGCCATTTTGTAAAAAAGCCAAGCTAGCCACATGGAGAGGTCATGGAGAGAGGGTGTGTGGCCCAGGCAGCTCCCAGGTGTTCCAGCCAGGCCAGCTGAGGAACTAGCCTTTCCAATGTAGCATCTGTCTTAGATGTTCAGCTCATCTAAGCCTTCAAATAACTCTTCTCAGCTACCATGTAACAGTAACCTCATGACAGACTCAAGAGGAAGAATACACATGAGTCTAGTCAGTCCACATAATTGTGAGAGAGAATAATAAGTTGCTGTTTTAAGCCAGTAAGTTTTAAGGTGGCCCTCTACACATCAATAGATAATAGAAACACTGATGTTCATTTTAGACAAACTTTATGTTAATAATCCCAGTGAAAAAATACATACACGAGTGAATGAGTCCAATTTTTCTATTTGCAATTATTTCTTTCAAAGTCACATGAATTTAGATTTATTACTCAAATGTCAGAAATACCCACCAAATTCTATCCCTTTTGCCTGTGCATTTTGATCAACAGAAACCTGGCAAACGCTGAATTTCATACCAGATAACTGATGCAGCTTCGTGTACACAATTTCACTCATCAAATTACTCTCCATTGAGCTCTGAGCCATAAGAGACAGGTAAAAAAATAAGAACAGCACAGCAGGTAACAAAGCTTAGAATATAAATGAGAATGGCTGAAAGACAACTCTAAAAGGTATACTTGAGAAGGTTAATATGCTTAATAAGATATATGCACATTTATATTTTTATTCATATAGCACTCTTTGTACATTGATAAATCACGGATAAAGAGAAACTACTCCTCTTTATCATTTGCTATTAAAGATATTCAGCTGCTGCTTCTGTCAACTCCACATTGTTGTTAGGGAGAAAATGTGCAGAGAAAAGGTAATAATGTATAGCCTTGTTTTGTTCTTTAGAATATAAATCACAGCAAGGTACCAGATTGTTCCTAGAATATTATTAGTATGGCTCATACAATACACAATAATGAATCCATCTACCGTGCGTAGGTGAATACCAAGAAACAAGTTCCATATCATCATTTTTTTATGTAGTTTGATTATTTGGGTCATCATGTAACAGAGTTTGATTGATAATATAATTGACTATTTGGAATTTGCCATTCAGAAGCCACTTGATTGAGCAATCTAAGATTTTCTTTAAAAGAAAACATTTATCCCAGCTCAACGTAAACTATTTTTCTGGACCAGTGAGTATCTGTTTTATCATTATATAATTTCCTGTCAATTTTATCCCAGAGAGGCAATGTGGTATAACTGAATGAGTTTGGATCAAGAGTTGGAAAGAATCATTCATTTTACCAACACTGTCAGGTTCTCACCAAATAGCAGATATCATGTTGGATATTGAGGTACAGCCCCTGCCCAAGTGTGGTTTTAACACTACCACATTCTAGCTCTGACCCTGTCATAAAGAATCTAGTGAACAAGAAGTCATGTGACCTTAAACACATTAATTAAAGAGTGATTTTGGATTGTCATCTGTGAAATAAGATATTTTAGGTGACTGCCATTATATCATCATTCCAATATTTTGAGAGAAACTTCTTCCTTAAATTCCAAATAAACCTTATTTTATCAAAATATGGTGCTGCATGATTCAACACAAGAAAAATAACAATAATCCTTTTTTTATGAGTAATAAAATTTTATTAAATTTTAAATCTTATTTCTGATTTTAATACATTTTACTTTTTTTCACCTTTAAAAATCATATTGTCTAAAAAACTTCTGCATGTTCCACTAGTTTATTCCATTCAGAAACGCTGCCCTGAGTTTCCACCTTGAAAATAAACAAGGAACAGCCATATACTGCAAGGTTTTAAAAGTATCTGTGGNCTGCATGTTCCACTAGTTTATTCCATTCAGAAACTCTGCCCTGAGTTTCCACCTTGAAAATAAACAAGGAACAGCCATATACTGCAAGGTTTTAAAAGTATCTGTGGTGGATAGACAGAAAATAATTACTTTTTTAAAAAATGTGGAATAGAGTGGCGCCTGGGTGGCTCAGTTGTTAAGCGTCTGCCTTCGGCTCAGGGCGTGATCCCAGCGTTCTGGGATTGAGCCCCACATCAGGCTCCTCCACTGGGAGCCTGCTTCTTCCTCTCCCACTTCCCCTGCTTGTGTTACCTCTCTCACTGGCTGTCTCTGTCTCTGTCAAATAAATAAATAAAATCTTTAAAAACAAATGTGGAATAGAGGGAAACCTGGGTGGCTCAGTCAGTTAAGCATCTGCCTTCAGCTCAGGTCATGATCCCAGCACCCTGGGATCGAGTCCTTCAGGAGCCTGCTTCTCCCTCCCCTTCTCCCCGCTGCTCGAGCACTCTCTCTCTCACTCTCTCTCAAATAAATAGATAAAATCTTTTAAAAATGTGGAATAGAGTGATAAATATACATGAACATTATTTGGGAAACTGTAAATAAGAACACCTAACCTGACTTTAATGGGAATCAAAGAAGATAGGGTTTTCACTCATGTTAAGAATAAAGCTAACTGTTTCTCACAAAGCACTATTGGCATAAAGGATGAGAACAGCCTTCATTATGTGCAACTGTCCTGCACTGCAAGACATTTAGCACCCCCTGGCCAACATCCAAGAAATGGCAGTAGGAGTCCCCAGGCATGTGATAATCAAAATCATTCTCAAATATTTCCAAGTGTACCCAAGTAGAGAGGTGATACCACTGGGTTGAAGGATTCCACAATCTCCCGTCTGCTGAGATGGTTCCAACAAGTCCAGAGAAGGAATCAATGTCTACCTATGAAATTAATGGATTTAAGAGACTTCATAGCGTTTGTTTGCTCTCTGGAAATAAGATGAACTTGATCTTAAATACCAATTCTTTGGCAATATTTTGCTTATTGTTTGAAGTCATAGCTAAAACATTCATGAAAGATAAAAAGGACAGCTGTACTCTTTAAAATACAGAAGGAAACCCTTTGCTCAATGAAATGAAATAGGAGTAATACAGGATATGAAAAACAAAAATTCAAATGATGTCATGGTTTACGATCTCTTTTATGGACTGGGAAAGTCCAAATGAGGAAGAGTACAGGGTATATCTCAGCAGCAATATTACCTTTAAAACTGTTTTCTTTAAGGCCTCTATATAATCGATTTGAGAGCCCAGAGTATTTAATAATCAAATATAGTCAAACGTAAAGGAACAAAACTACTGTAACTCTTTTTAACAGGTAACTATGTGTGTTATTGTTTGTTATAATTTTGTTTGCACATAGTACGCAAAACTAGTAATTATTCACCGACAGAGGCAATTAAAGTTTATTCCCACCATGAAACTACTTGTAAGCAGTAAGGCTGTTCCCTTATGCATATCTACTTAAAAAGATTTAAATTGTGTCTAATTTAAATGTTACTAAGTCAACAAAAATTATGTGCCGGGCAGCACTGCACTACAGACTGCAAGTTATGCGTGCATTAAACTGCCATGAAATACCAATAAAGCCTCTTGTGCACATACATTCCAGCCTAAAATGTATTGGTTTTACCCCAGTGATGTTAGGTTCAATTTCTTACACAGAAAGTATTGTTAAGGGATGTTAGGGTAACTCTTCATTCTTCACATCTATTTCCAAATAGTACCCCACAGAAAGAATTAATACACTGTCAGCACCCTGTTGCAGGAACCAGTCAGTATTCAGAATAAGTATGTTGCTGTACAAAAAAATATATTTTTTTCTTTTCCCTTTACTATTACCCTGATGTTTGTTGCCTTCATTTTCCTTGAATTGCTTAGAGTTTCATTTCACAATGGTAGGTATTTGCTATTGAAAACACATACGTGCATACACAAACACACACACACACACACGTAAGCATGTACATTTTGTCCCTGTGAAAAACACCAAGAATATCTAGTGAAGGCATATATTATTAAACAAGATCTTAGAAATTTTTCTTCATTAAATTTTAATCTTGTTGATTTAATCATACACAGTTAATCACCATAATAATGATGTGTATGCATCAATAAAGAACATTGCACAATAGGTACAAAAATGAAAGACTATCCTCTGGTAATATTTTCAAGCAATTATAGAAATAAAGGGAAGAAAAATAAAGCTGAATATAAAAATAATACAAAGACTAATGTAAACCTAGAAAACCAAGAAGGCATTTAATACATACCCATATCAGTATAGAACTATTCCAATAATACAGCCACGGATGTTTTCAGTAATCTAGTTTGTAAATCTCTTTAGTGAAAAAGTGTACATTTCTGTCCCCAGGAGATTATTTTATAATTCCATCACTAGTGTTATAAGGTTTTCACTAACTATCCTACCCCAAGTTTATTGGCAATGGGTAATAATGCTTCACTCATTGCTATTTACAGCTTTTGTATATTTGTGACTAGTTTTCTTATCATTCCTCTGATGCAAGTTAGCCAAATAAAGAAATATATATGTATGTATGTTTGTTCATATATATATATACACACACACACACACACACACATGACATATGCATATGTTATATAATGCCTGTCTATACACACACACACACGGATGCACATACACATACTTGATAGAAATGAGACCCAAGTCAAAAATCAGTTTCACTTAGTTGTCAACCAGAGCTAGTTTTAATATCAATTAAGTTTGTAACATTATTCATGGTTGAGAATATGCAGGGAAAAACATTTTTTTTTCCTCTCAAGAATATTTCCATTTAACACATACAATTAACATAACCATAGCTTCACATGTGAAAACCTGAACAAAAGAGGTAGTGGCATTCTGGCATCTCTGTTTCCAATGCCAATACCTGTAGAAGATTGCACTCTTGGTGAGGGCGGGGAAAATATTTTAAATAAGTCAAGTTAAAGAAACAGAATAAAAATAATTCTATTTGCTGCAAGTTCTGTGTACCTACATTTACTCAAACCAAAGTTACACTAAAAAGCAATTGGACTTCATAATTTCCCTTAACCATACCAGGTTTATTCTAATCTTTAAATGCAAGAGTATGTTAATTTTTCTGGAAAGAAAAAATAGTCAGGCAGGTATAGGAATCATATTAAGCGGTGCTCTGAAAATAATAGCTAATATTGAAAGAAGCACTACCTGTGGTGTCACCTATTCAAGATAACCCTTCTAAGAAGACACTTGGAGCATCATCTTTGGTGACTTGAGACCATGCTCTCCTTTCTCTTTCAATTGTCCCAGTGTTGCCGAGACCTAAGTAACAGAGTAGACCTCCAAGTCCCCCACTGCTAAATGATCCCACAGTGTCTAATAAAAAGTACAAGTTTTAGTGCTAATGACACATCTGAAGTATGGATTAGGATGTCCATTCCAGGGACAAAGACAAAATGCTGGGAAAGGCAAGAAGTAACGGGATGTTTGGAAGTCGTATGTGCCAAACTCATGCTTCCAGGAGACTTATTACTTCAACGATTCAATAAAAATTGACAACAACACTGACTGTGTGCTGAAGGGCTGAGAATATAGGAGTGAACAAACAGGCCACATACCTATCTTATGGAGTTAATGTCCTATACAAAGCTGTCACCTACACCCTTAACAACTTATTTCAAGACACCAGAAAGCTGACTATGGAACACTAAATAGGATCCACTTTTCACCAGAAGGCATTTCTGTGGAATCACCACCACTACAATATGCTATGGTGGTTCTATTAATATGATTGCAAGAAGCTAGCAGGAGTGAAGCAAGCACAGGAGTTTGAAGTGCCCTCAATACTGAAGTTTAGCCATTAGCCTTTCCCAAATCCCATGCCTTGAAAATGGTCATAAATTCCTTATTATTTCTTCCTCAAACCATTTCTTCTCCTTTCTACCCCCTGAACTTGCATCTCTGGTTACTTTAATTAATAACCAATTCATCTCTTAGGTTTCTGAATTAACCTGAAGTCCCAGGTGGTACCATTCACTGTCTCCTAGCCTGTCACCTCCCAAAGCACACATAACACCTAAAATGACTCCCTTCAAAATCATTAAATAACAGGGCAGGGAGCTATTTATTTCCACTTCTTCTTCCTGTTTTTCCACTTCCCTTCTCTTTGGTTCCCTTTCTCCTTCTCTTCCTAAATCTTTTCCTGCTCATCTCCATATTTCCTTCTCTCATTTCTCCTTTATCCCCCTACCACACTTCCTATTAATTTTTTTCTCTCTCTCCATATTTCTTTCTTGATTTGAAAGATAGTCCTTGCCACTTTGTATCTTTGCACCCTCTATTCATTCCTACCATCAAATTTGTACATCACTATTTTATATCAGAAGTTTAGTCTTATACCACGAACAAGACATAGAACATCATATGGTGAGAAAAATGATTCAGTTTCTGTCTACTTTTTAAAACCATTTCTAGGAGGGAGGAGAAAAGATGGTGGAGGAGTAGGGGACCCCTTTTTCAGCTAGTCACCCAAGTTGAGCTGGATATCTACCAAACGATCCTGAACACCCATGAAATCAGCCTGAGATGCAGGAAGATACATCTGGATCTCTACAAAAGAACATCTCCAGTGCTGAGTATTGAGGTACGAGTGGGGAACCATGAATCCGTGCACAGATATCGGAAGATAAATGTAAGGGGGAGGGAGCTGCCACACTCGGGTGCTGGGAAGAGGTAGCCACCTGCACTGGGGAGGCAGTCGGACTCCCGGACCGACACACGAGGGAAAGCAGACTGAGACCGTGAGCCTGGGAACACGCGTGTGACCAGACTGAAAACCAGAGCTCTGGAGCGCTCGCTGGAACTGGACTGATACCGGGATCTCGGGAGCGCGTGCACGCGACCAGACTGAAAACTAGCACTCCAAAGGAGCGCTTGTGAACCATGCTGAAACAGGGAGCTCAGGAGCACACACAGGAACCAGGGGCAGCTGGCAGTGTTAGAAGCACAAAGGACAGAGACGTGCCAGCCCTGGAAGTGAGGGCTGCGAGAGTGGCTGTGCGGCACACATCCCAGGATGCTGCGGGGTTTTTAGCAGCACTGACAGAAACAGAGTTAAAGTGGCCAAAAGAGCTCAGTGGAGAGTGAACTGCAATCTGTCTGTTCTGAGACAGAGGCTAGGATACAGCCACTGCTGCTCTGACTCTCAGAAGAGTCATGGAACACCACCAGGGAAAGCCGCCAGAGAACAAAAGCCTGGAAATACCAGCTCACATTGTGCCCATCCCCATTCCCCCTCGCAGGGGACAGGGCAACTCTACCCAAACAGGGTTGCCTGAGTATCAGTGCAGCAGGCTCCTCCCACAGAAGGTAGGCTGAAAAATAAAGAAGCCCACATCCCTAAGGTCCCTATAAAACAAGTGCACACTGCCTGGGTCCTGGTCAATAATTTGGGCTCTGGGCATCACCGCAACCTCGCCTCATCAGAATGACGAGGAGGAGAAATCCCCCCCAGCAAAGAAAAGATGATGAGTCTGTGGCCTCTGCCACAGAACTGATGGATATGGATGTAACCAAATTATCAGAAATGGAGTTCAGAGTAACAATGGTCAAGATGATGTGTAGGATTGAAAAAAATATTAACGAAAATATTAACAAGAATATAGAATCTCTAAGGGCAGAAATGAGAGCGAATCTGACAGAAATTAAAAATGCTATGAATCAAATGCAGTCTAAACTAGATGCTCTGACGGCCAGGGTAAATGAGGCAGAAGAACAAATTAGTGAATTGGAGGATGGGACGGTAGAAGAGAAAGTTAAAACAGAAACTTGGCTCAAAAAAATCCAAAATCAAGAGCGTACATTACCGGAGATTACTGACTCAATGAAATGTTCCAATGTCAGAATCATTGGCATCACCGAGAGGGTGGAGAAAGACAGAGGACTAGAAGAGATATTTGAACAAATTGTAGCTGAAAACTTCTCTAATCTGGCAAAGGAAACAAGCATTCGTGTCCAAGAGGCAGAGAGGACCCCTCCCAAGGTCAGTCACAACAGACCTACACCACGTCACATTATAGTGCAATTCGCAAATATTAGATCCAAGGATACAGTATTGAAAGTGGCCAGGGGGAAGAAAACCCTTATGTACAGAGGTAAAAATATCAGAATAATGTCAGACCTGTCTACAAAGACCTGGCAGGATAGGAAGGGTTGGCAGCATATTTTCAAAGCTCTATCCAAGAAGAATGTGCAGCCAAGGATCCTTTATCCAGCAAGGCTGTCATTCAGAATTGATGGAGAGATAAGGACCTTCCAGGATCGGCAGAAACTGACCGAATTTGTAACCACCAAACCAGCCCTACATGAGATATTAAGGGGGGTTCTATAAAAGTAAAAAGGCCCCAAGAGTGATACAGAACAGAAAGTCACAATCTATAGAAACAAAGACTTTACTGGCAACATGGCATCATTAAAATCATATCTCTCAATAATCAGTCTCAATGTAAATGGCCTAAATGCTCCCATAAAA
>NC_048226.1:80405420-80506562 GCF_002007445.2 Ailuropoda melanoleuca
CCCATCCATTTGATGTCTACAAGAGACTCATCTTGAACCTAAAGATACAATTAGACTGAAAGTGAAGGGATAGAAAACCATTTTTTATGCCAATAGACCTCAAAAGAAAGCTGGGGTAGCAATTCTCATATCAGACAGATTAGATTTTAAACTAAAGACTGTGGTTAGAGATACAGAAGGACACTATATTATTCTTAAAGGATGCATCCAACAAGTGGATATGACCATTATAAATATCTATGCCCCCAACAGGGGAGCAGCTAGATACACAAGCCAACTCTTAACCAGAATAAAGAGACATATAGATAATAATACATTAATAGTAGGGGACCTTAACACTCCACNGGCAATAGACCACCTAAGCAGACAATCAACAAAGAAACAAGAGCTTTGAATGATATACTGGACCAGATGGACCTCATAGATATATACAGAACACTACACCCCAGAACAACAGAATACTCATTCTTTTCAAATGCACATGGAACTTTCCTCAGAATAGACCATATACTGGGTCACAAAACAGGTCTCAACCAATACCAAAAGACTGAGATTATTCCCTGCGTATTCTCAGACCACAATGCTTTGAAACTGGAACTCAATCACAAGGAAAAATTTGGAAGAAACTCAAACACCTGGAAACTAAGTACCATCCTGCTCAAGAATGATTGGGTAAACCGGGAAATTAAAAATCAATTTAAACAATGTATGGAGACCAATGAGAATGAAAATACATCGGTCCAAAACCTATGGGACACTGCAAAGGTGGTCCTAAGTGGAAAATACATAGCCATCCAAGCCTCACTCAAAAGAACAGAAAAACCTAAAATGCAGTTTTATATTCTCACCTCAAGAAGCTGGAGCTGGAACAGCAGAACAGGCCTAACCCACACACAAGAAGGCAGGTGATCAAGATTAGAGCAGAGATCAATGAATTAGAAACCAGGAGCACAGTAAAGCAGATTAAGAGAACTAGAAGCTGATTCTTTGAAAGAATAAATAAGATTGATAAGCCACTGGCCAGACTTATTCAAAAGAATAGAGAAAGGACCCAAATTAATAAAATTATGAATGAAAGGGGAGAGATCACAAACAACACCAATGAAATAGGAAGGATCATTAGAAACTTTTATCAACAGCTTTATGCCAATAAATTAAACAACCTGGAAGAAATAGATGCCTTCCTGGAAACCTATAAACTACCAAGACTGAAATAGGAAGAAAGTGATTATTTAAACAGACCGATTAATTATGAAGAGATTGAAGCAGTGATCAAAAAACTCCCCAAAAACAAGAGTCCAGGGCCTGAAAGATTCCCTGGGGAATTCTACCAAACATTCAAAGAAGAAATAATACCTATTCTCCTGAAGCTGTTTCAAAAAATAGAAACAGAAGGAAAGCTACCAACTCATTCTATGAGGCCAATATTACCTTGATCCCCAAACCAGGCAAAGACCCCATCAAAAAGGAGAATTACAGACCGATATCCCTGATGAATATGGAGGCCAAAATTCTCAACAAGATCCTAGCTAATAGGATCCAACAGTACATTAAAAGGATTATCCATCAAGACCAAGTGGGATTCATCCCTGGGATGCAAGGGTGCTTCAACATTCGCAAATCGATTGGCGTGATACATCATATCAACAAGAAATGACTCAGGAACCATATGATCCTCTCAATTGATGCAGAAAAAGCATTTGACAAAATACTGCATCCTTTCCTGATTAAAACCCTTCAGGGTATAGGGAGAGAGGGTATATTCCTCAATCTCATAAAAACCATCTATGAAAAGCCTACAGCGAATATCATTCTCAATGGGGAAAAGCTGAAAGCCTTTCCCTTAAGATCAGGAACACGACAAGGATGCCCACTCTCGCCACTATTATTCAACATAGTACTAGAAGTCCTTGCAACAGCAATCAGAAGACAAAAAGGGATCAAAGGTATCCAAATCGGCAAAGAAGAAGTCAAACTGTCTCTCTTTGCAGATGACATGATACTCTATATGGAAAACCCAAAGGAATCCACTCCCAAACTACTAGAACTTATAGAGCAATTCAGTAATGTGGCGGGATACATAATCAATGCTCAGAAATCAGTTGTATTTCTATACACGAACAATAAGACTGAAGAAAGAGAAATTAGGGAATCGATTCCATTTACAATAGCTCCAAAAATCACACGTTATCTTGGAACTAACTTAACCACAGAGGTAAAGGATCTATATTCTAGAAACTACAAATCACTCTTCAAAGACATTGAAGAAGACACAGAAAGATGGAAAAATATTCCATGCTCATGGATCGGAAGAATAAATATAGTTAAAATGTCTATGCTGCCCAATCAATCTATACTTTCAATGCCATCCCGAACAAAATACCAATGACATTTTTCAAAGAACTGGAACAAACAGCCCTTAAATTTGTGTGGAACCAGACAAGGCCCCGAATTGCCAAGGAATTGTTGAAAAGGAAAAACAAAGCTGGGGGCATCACAATGCCGGATTTCGAGCTGTACTACAAAGCTGTGATCACAAAGACAGCATGGTACTGGCACAAAAACAGACACATCGACCAATGGAACAGAATAGAGAACCCAGAAATGGACCCTCGGCTCTTTGGGCAACTAATCTTTGATAAAGCAGGAAAAAACATCCGGTGGAAAAAAGACAGTCTCTTCAATAAATGGTGCTGGGAAAATTGGACAGCTACATGCAAAAGAATGAAACTTGACCACTCTCTCACACCATACACAAAAATAAACTCCAAATGGATGAAAGACCTCAATGTGAGACAGGAATCCATCAAAATTCTAGAGGAGAACATAGGCAACAACTTCTATGACATCGGCCAGAGCAACCTTTTTCACGACACATCTCCAAAGGCAAGAGAAATAAAAGATAAAATGAACTTATGGGACTTTATCAGGATAAAGAGCTTCTGCACAGCCAAGGAAACAGTCAAAAAAACTAAGAGACAGCCCACGGAATGGGAGAATATANCCTAAGAGGTGGCCCACGGAATGGGAAAAGATATTTGCAAATGACACTACAGATAAAGGACTGGTATCCAAGATCTACAAAGAACTTCTTAAACTCAATATACAAGAAACAAATAATCAAATCAAAAAATGGGCAGAAGACATGAACAGATACTTTTCCAACAAAGACATACAAATGGCTAACAGACACATGAAAAAATGTTCAAAATCATTAGCCATCAGGGAAATTCAAATCAAAACCACACTGAGATACCACCTTACGCCAGTTAGAATGGCAAAGATAGACAAGGCAAGAAACAACAATTGTTGGAGAGGATGTGGAGAAAGGGGATCCCTCCTACATTGTTGGTGGGAATGCAAGTTGGTACAGCCACTCTGGAAAACAGTGTGGAGGTCCCTTAAAAAGTTAAAAATTGAACTACCCTATGACNGTTAAAAATTTAGCTACCCTATGAGCCAGCAATTGCACTACTGGGTATTTACCCCAAAGATACAGACGTAGTGAAGAGAAGGGCCATATGCACCCCAATGTTCATAGCNCTGTTGGTGGGAATGCAAGTTGGTACAGCCACTTTGGAAAACAGTGTGGAGGTCCCTAAAAAGTTAAAAATTTAGCTACCCTATGAGCCAGCAATTGCACTACTGGGTATTTACCCCAAAGATACAGACGTAGTGAAGAGAAGGGCCATATGTACCCCAACATTCATAGCAGCATTGTCCACAATAGCTAAATCGTGGAAGGAGCCGAGATGCCCTTCAACAGATGACTGGATTAAGAAGATGTGGTCCATATATACAATGGGATATTTCTCAGGCATCAAAAAGAACGATTTCACAACATTTGCAGCAACATGGACGGGACTGGAGGAGATTATGCTAAGGGAAATAAGTCAAGCAGAGAAAGTCAATTATCATATGGTTTCTCTCATTTATGGAACATAAGAAATAGGAAGATCGGTAGGAGAAGGAAGGGAAGAATGAAGGGGGGGTAAACAGAAGGGGGAATGAACCATGAGAGACTATGGACTCTGGGAATAATCCATGAGAGAATATGGACTCTAGGAAACAAACTGAGGGCTTCAGAGGGGAGGGAGTGGGGGATTGGGATAGGCCAGTGATGGGTATTAAGGATGGAGTAGTGTGTGTTATACGCAAACAATGAATCATGGAACATTACATCAAAAACTAGGGACATAGTGTATGGTGACTAACATAACATAATAAAAAATTATTGTAAAGAAATTTAAAAGAAAACATTTCTAGCAAAAGGTTAATGGGTTTAAAAAACAAGCCAGAAAAAAAAAAAAGCCCTCCAGAGGTAACCGAAATCATAGACAGATCCATTTTCAATGGGTATTGCCAACTGTTTGACCAAAAAAGAAGAAAGCTCCAGTATTAACATAACTCTTGTCTGCTTGGGCAAACCAGAGACCTTTTAAGTGCATCACTTATAAATTGGAAAAACCGAAGAAAACTATAGGTATGTTCCAATGCCAAAGTCCTCAGTGGAGTTCTGTGCCCTTAAATGATCTTTTGTTGTTGTTAAACCGAGAAAAACAGACACATATCATAAAAACATTTTTAATACATTCAAGAATGTAACTATTACCAGGGCTTACACAGCCACAAAGTGGAATTTTAATATTTCATTCTGTTTTGTAGTACCATTATCCTATTCAGGATGCTCACCATACTGATACAATAAATGCGGTATTTTCAGTTATGTAGCAGATCATAGTGATAGCATCTAAATCCCTAGGTCTTCACATCCTGTCTCTCAGAAATTCTTGCTGCCACAGGAATATCTTTCAGTTTGTTCAGTCTCATATCAGCAGTGACACCCAGTGGATGGAAACATCTCGAACAAGCTGACTCTCAGCTCTCTCTCTCTCTGTCCCCCCCGCCGCACCCCCCCGCCATCTCTCCAGGGAAAGATTTTTGTAAGTGCTTTGTTTCTCTGACCTTTTATGGCTCTCCACAGGAAAATAATTTATCAGATTGCCTAATGCCAGCCAGGTTTTCTTTAAATTTAGTCAAATTAGAAAGCCTCAGACATTTCCTTTGCACTGAAGACATTTAAACCTATCAAAATATGTTCAACTAATCTGATATTTGGTTTCTAAAAATAAAATCAGATATACAAGTAGAGGGATAAAAGAGGAGAGAGGTACTCAATTAATTTCCTACATTTTGCACTTTTAAAAACTGTAATTGCCAGCAGAAATCATGGCTTTATTATTTATTCATAGCAAGTCATTCAGAGCATATTAAACTAAATTGTGAGGAAAAAGTAATATAAACTGTAGACTAAAATTAACTTCATTCCAAATGATGGCTATCAGTAAAAATATATATCCAACTCTTTCTAATGCAACTATTTTATTAAAATTAACTAGTTCAGCTGGTCTCACAGGATGAAATAAATGGCCGCCTCTGATTTGACAGAAACTAACAAGATATACATCTAAAAAACAAAACAAAACAAAAAACAAAAAACCTCTTACATATAGCTTTATTCCAAAAACTTGTTTGTGCAATTTTTTGTATTATGATGTCTTGGAAAGCAGACAAAATTTTGTTTTATTTGATAAACTGTTTTTTTTTTCTCCATGTAGTTAGAGCCAAAGAAGATATTTTTCACTTTTAAGTAGACCATTGTCCATAATCAAGCACCAGCAAAGCTCTCAATTACTTAAATATAAGTCAAGGAAGCATGTACTGGCACAGATTGGTGGTGGTGGTGGAATTAACAGAACATTTTCTGACTTTATCAAAGCTACTACCCTCTGAGATCTCTGGTTTTCAAAGAGTTTTCTAGCATAGAAGTGGAATAATTTACATAAAGAATTAAGGGGATTTTGGAAACAAAGGAATACACAGGTCTTATCAGAATGGTCATCACCAAAGTTAGGAAAAGTCATTAAGTTCCCTAAAATAAAACTACCATGAGTAAACAGGAGGTTGTACTGGTAACCTAAGTTCAAGAAAAGGGATATATTTGTTGGGAGATCGTTGATTTGGTTTGGCATCATTTGTGCATATTACTTAAAGTTTATTTATACCTAGGTACTGTGACATGGGAATTGGGCACGGAAGGATGAAATAACAGGTTGCAACATGGTGCCTAACATACGACATTAGCCAGCAGGAATGGGTCCATTGGATTCTAAAGGGCGATTACTCAATAGTGTCACCGTATGCTAGTAAGAAGGAAAAGGATTTATGGGCTAAGACTCCTCTTATCCAGGGCATTCCAAAAGACTGTGGGTTCACAAGGCACCAACATCCAGGGGGAGAACTTTAATCTCTTCAGTGATGGGAGCAAAATGTAGGCCTCCAGCCTAAATACTGGAGCAGCAGGAAGGAGGCAAGCCCAATATAATTCTCATGAATCAGAGTCATACACACAACTGGGGAAGCACAGTCTCTTCCACTCACTGGAGAAGCTGTTCTTGGCCCTTTGCTTCTGCCCTCTCCTGAGGTTGCTTCCCTCAGCCACTCACAGCTCCTGGACACCCAATCCACCCACTCACTTACTTTCACCCCACTTTGAATATGATGGGTTGCTTTAGTGAAGAGGGTATATGTGTGTTGGGCCTCCAGGGCTCTAAAAAGGTCTCCTGGGCCAGGCTATTCAGACTGTGCAATAATACCTTCACTTAAAACAAATTTTATTTTCACTTGAGGAAGAAATGTTTTCTCTAAAGCTCACAAAAGGTATCATCCTGGTAAATTATAGCCTGGTCATTACTAATTTTTGTTTGCAAACTAGGCTAACCCTCTTGGATTAAGTCTCTTGTTATTTAGAGGGAAAAAAAAACAACCCTAAGGATTAGAAGGAAAGGTCTTATAATATAAATATATTTCTAATTGGGCATGTGATACTCAGGAAAAAATAGTTATTGGAACAGTGATTGGAGAAATAAGAGATGAGCCATTTTGTGCTTAAATAGGTGAAACAGGCTATACCATCCACTCATGCTTTCATTTTTTTGTCAAACATTTATTTAGCTCCTACTGTGCATCAGTCAAGGTGACCAATGTTGGAAATCAAAGATAAACAAATATCTCCTCTACCCTATTGACCTCCAAACTGTTATGTGTGTATACGGAACAGGGGGAGGGGGAAATAGTTACAAATCTTTTCCCCAACATGATTTACCTAAGTTGGTCTCAAAATAGCTAGATCACCTTTCTTTCCATCCCATATCATGGATTGAGTTATATATTTCTTTGATTCTTATCCATTTAAAAACGAAGAGTAAGAGACTCTTACCATTTTTATTCAACATAGCACTGGAAATCCCACCTACAGCAATAGAAAAGAAAAAGAAATAAAAGGCATCTATACTGTTAAGGAAGAAATTAAACTGTCAATATTTACAGATGACATGATTCTATATGTAGAAAACCCTGAAGTCACTACCAAAACAATATTAGAAGTAATAAATTAATCAGTGAAGTTGTAGGATACAAAATTAATACTCAGAAATCAGTTGCATTTCTACACACTAATAATGGAGTAGCAGAAAGAGAAATTAAGAAAACAATTCCATTTACAATTGCACTAAAAAGAATAAAATACCTAGGAATAAACCTAAGGAGGTAAAAGTGTAAACACTATAAAACATTGATAAAGGAAACTGAAGAGAACAGAAACAACAGTGATATTTCATGCTCATGGACTAGGAGAATTAATATTGTTAAAATGTCCATACCATCCAAAGCAATCTACAGATTTAATGCAATCTCTTTCAAAATACCAACAGCGTTTTTCACAGAACCAGAATAAATAGCACTGAAATTTGTATTGAACCACAAAGGACCCCGAATAGCCAAAGCAACCTTCAAAAAGAGGAACAAAACTGGAGGAAATCGCAAACCCAGATTTCAAGATATACTACAAAGCTGTAGTAATCCAAACAGTATGGTGCTGGCACAAAAACAGACATAGATCAACAGAACAGAATAGAGAGCCCAGAAATAAACCCACATTTGTGTGGTCAACTAATCTATGACAAGGGAGGCAAAAATATACAATGGGGAAAAGACAGTCTGTGCAATAAATGATCCCGGGAAAACTGGACAGCCTCATGCAAAAGAATGAAACTGGACCACTTTCTTATACCATACACAAAAATAAACTCAAAATGGATGAAAGACTTAAATGTGAGACCTGAAACCATAATAAAACTTCTAGAAGAAAACATAGGCAGTAATTTCTCTGACATCAGCCTGGACCAACGTTTTTCTAGATATACCTCTTAAGGCAAGGAAAACAAAAGCAAAAATATATATTGGGACTACATTAAAATGAAAAATTCTGCATGGCAGAGGAAACCATCAACAAAACAACAAGACAACCTACTAAATGGGAGAAGATATTTACAAATGATATATCTGATAAGGGGTTAATCCCAAAATATATAAAGAAATTATATAACTCATCACCAAAAAACCCTAATAATCCAATTAAAAAATGAGCAGTGGATGTAAACAGACATTTTTCCAAAGAATATATCCATATGGCTAACAGACACATGAAAAGACACTCTATATCACTCATCATCAAGGAAATGCAAATCAAAACTACAATGAGATATCGCCTTATACTTGTCAGAATGGTTAGAATCAAGAAGATAAGAAATAAGTGTTGACAAGGATGTGAAGAAAAAAGGGATCTTGATGCACTGTTGGTAGGAATGTAAAATGGTAAAGCTACTGTGGAAAACAGTATGGAGGTTCCTCAAAAATGAAAAATAGAAAAAACATATGATCCAATAATTCCACTACTGGGTATTTACCCAAAGAAAATGAAACACTAATTCAAAAAACTATTATGTACCTCTATGCTTATTACAACATTATTTACAGTAGTGAAGATATGGAAGCAGCCCAAGTGTCCATATATAGATGACTGGATAAAGAAGATATGATATATATACATAATGCATATTATTCAGCCATAAAAAAAGGATGAGATCTTGCCATTTGTTACAACATGGGTGGACCTATAGTGTATTATGCTAAGTGAAATAAATCAGACATAGAAAGACAAATATCATATGATTTCATTTATATGTGTAATCTGAAAAACAAATGAATAAACAAGCAAACAAAACACAGAATCAGAACTATAAATACAGAGAACAAACTGATGGGTGCCGGAAGAAAAGAGTGGGGGGATGGGTGAAATGGGTGAAGGGGACTGAGAGGTACAGGCTTCCAGTTATGGAGTAAGTCAATGGGAATAAAAGGCACAGCATAAGGAATAGAGTTAATGGTATTGTAATAGCATTGTATGAAGATAGAGGACAGCTACACTTGTGGTCAGCATAGCATAATGTATAAAATTGATGAAGCACTAGTTGAAACTAATGTAATATGTGTCGACTATATTCAAATTTTTAAAAAAGCAAAATAGACATTCCAGATTTAAATAAATAAATAAATAATAATAATAAAACAGGGAAAGTGGGTATAAATCAATTATTAACTCATATGCAAAGTTGTTAGAAATTTTTCCTTTGAGCAAAGTAACTTTTTTTAAAAAACAGATTTTGTTTTTTAGAGCAGTTTTTAGGTTCACAGCAAAATTGCGCAGAAGATACAGTTATTTCCTATATACTCCCTAACCCCACACATGTATAGTCTCCCCTATCAGCAACATCTTCTACCAGAGTAGTGCATTTATTAAAACTGATGAACCACAGAGACAATCACTATCAGGCAAAGTCCCACAGTTTACATTAGAGTTCACTCTTGGTGTTGTATACATTCCATGGTTTGGACAAATGCATAACGACATGTATCCACCATTAGTAAAATAGATTTTCATCAAGGGAAAAGTTTGTAGAACCTGATATCCTAAGAACTCAAACAACCCAGTTATCAAAAAAGGCACTGAAAAGAAGCGAAGAAAAAAATCACAAAGGGAAGGAATAAAGGAAATATAGCAAGTGCAGGATGAAAAGGAAGAGGAAGAGATGAGACAGAGGAAGAGTAGGAAAAAGCTACTGCAAACTAACTTCACCTGTTTTAATTACTGCCAAGAATGGCCCAGATAAACCGCATAATCCTAGAAAAATGTACTGTGGACCCGGCCCAGGACATTATAAAGGCACCATTTACATACATGAATGGCGAACATCAGCTGGAAATCACTGATGCAGGTAAACATTCTGTAGGCCTTGTGAAAAGAAACATAAAAATTCACATTAAAAATAGGACACAAGAATGTGAATATTACTTTGGATTAGCATCAAAAGTATACAGAAATAATTAGGCTTACACTCTTTCCTTGTTTTACGTTTTTTGGCTTTGGTTTGTTTGTGAACTTTTTACTAAACTATGAGATATTATTTAAAAATACACAAATAACAAATGCACAGCTTAAGGAATTTTTGTAAAGTGAACACACTCATGTGAGAAATGCCCAGATCAAGAAGAACAGGAACATTACCAGCACCCTAAATGTCAATCACAAATCCCATTTTATGTACTACTTCGCCAAGGGTAAACATAACTTGCCTTCAAATATCATAGATTAGTTTTTAAACTACATACAAATGGAATTATATAGTATATAGTCTTTGGGATTCTGACTGGTTTTGACCAACGTTAGGTTTCTGAGACCAATCCATGTTATTGGGAAGAGGTAAAATTCGTTCATTCTCAATGTTATATGGTATTTTATTCCATGAATGTACCACAGATTATTCAACCATTCTGCTAATGATCAAAGCTAATGTTTTTAGTATTTGCTATTACTTGTAGTAAAACACACACACACACACACAGTTTTTTTCATTTTTCCAATAATCTATTTTAACGTATATTCAAATGAGCAAAGAACATTGTCATATACATAACTGGCTCTTAATTAGATTAGGCTATAGATTAGGCTATATTCAGAAGATGAAGTTGAAAAGAAGTCTTCCTGTGTCAACACACACACATACCCACATGTTGAGCAGGAGAAAGGAGAGCAGATAGGGTCTGTACATTGAGTAAACGGTGTGGGAAGGAAAGTGCGGTTGCCAAGCCATGTTTGAAACCAACTGAGTTAAGCCCATGTTGTGTTTCCCCAAAACACAAATGTACGGAGGTCAATAATGACCCTTATTAAATTCATGGGCTTATTATAAATAATTTTATTCATCAATAATAAAGAATTCCTTATTCTTAACTCAGGAAACTTCCGTAAATCTATAGAAAAGAATTACAGAAGTTGTTTTTGGTTGGTTTGTGTTCTATCTCTGTGTGTATTTATGCATATACACATACACATTCACACTATACGCAGGCTGAAAAATAAGTTGCAGAGGTTCCACTACAAAATTAATAAGCCAGATAACTACTCCTTCTCTTTATTTAATTGTGAAAAAAAGGTCTATTTTGCAAAATACCTGTAACATGCAATTAATCCAGAAAAAAATGTGAGTTTACACGTTGCCTGTATAAAAGTATGCACTGTATTGGCCTAAAACAGAGGCCTGATCTTAGTTGAAGCTGATGATAGACTCTGTCCTGTAGTGCCACAGCAATAAAAGTTGTTTGATGACTCATTACCCCTGTGGACTGGCCATTTCCTGTTCCACTACATTCATAAGCCACTAATGTTCTGGGTTAGCCTGGTACATGTAATCAGACTTAGTAGAGCTCAGGGGACCTAAGTTGTCTGAAGCAAAGTTGAAAATTTGCTTACCCCCCACTTTGTTACAATGAATCTGGGTTTAATGTGTGTTTCCTGTGATGTTGAATTTAGCTGTCTACACAGGCTGAAATGAACAGTTTACTAATTCACTACCTCCTTTTTTGCCTATGTGTGTATGCGTGTGCACACATGACTTAACACAAATTTTATCTTTATAGAAGCAGACATTACTAAGTTCAAGAAGAAAATCGAATGTTACTCTGCCTTACCTTCTTTTTCCAAAGAATTATGGCTGGAATAAAAAATATTATATTTGAAGATCAAATAAATTTTACACTTTGTGGGGGAGACACTGTCAATGTACATCCCTCCCAGTATACTTTTAAAAAACAATTCCTTCTGTAGAATAGGAAAAGGACTTAGCTACTATTTAAATAATACATATGCTCTTTCAAATAAGTTTCTTTTAGCTACAGTGATTATTCTGTCCTTTCTTGGAGAGGAATTAATCCGAAGTAAATTTATGATTTAATTTACTCCTGAATATTTATCCTTTTAGCCAAAATATTGCCTCAGTTCTTTTTAATTACTTTGTCATGTATTGATAGTATTATAGAAACAAATGTGATGCTGATTTCCAGAACTGAGTGGGTGAAGGAAGAAGCAGAATATGGAAATAGGGGATTTTTCCTGCTCTCTTTAGATCATTAGGATGGGAAAAAGAAGAAATACTATTTCTTCCGAATGACACAATTAAAATGGTATCATTTCTACTAAGCTGGTCTAAATTTGGGCATTGGTCACAGAATATGGAAGGCAGATTGGTTATTGTGGAATGGTTTTTGTGGAGTTAGTGTCTGGAGACCAAATGCTTTCACACATTTCACCAGTCCCTATGCCAAACCTTATGTGTCAGCCAACTCATATTTATTAATAATGAGGACTTTTCCATTCATTCTTTGCAAATTCATTCATTTGCTCAGATCATACCATGATCAGATGATACATACACAATTAGTAGAATTTAAGTTACTATCAAGATAATTCAAAGTACATAAAACATTTTCCTGATATCATCAGGCAATTGAAGTAACATTAAAATATTCCTTCAATCTTATGAATTGTTTCCCCTAGTCTCCCTTTCACTTGTAAATTATTGGCGCATCCATGGGGAAGGCAGGATTAGCACCTCTGCTTCTGCACACTCAGCTGCTGCTTGTTACTAACACTGTCCAAGAAGCAGCCTGCCAAAGAGTTGGGAAGTTGTCTGGCTCTATAGTCTGAAGGCTGTGGTCACTAGAAAAAAAATTCCAGTCACTAATTGTTCCAGTTACAACTGCTGAGTCGCAAAATTAACCTAATGCTCAGTGGCTCTAATCAATCATTTTATTATTCCCACAGTGTCTGTAGGACAAGAATTGAGACAGGAAACAGTGGAAATGGCTTGTCTCTGGCCCACAATATCTGGAGCCTCCCTGGGAAACCTAGAGGATGGGGATGACTTGCAGGTTGGGAGCTAGAGTCACATGAAGATTTCCTCACTTACATGTATGGCACCTGGGCTGGGAGACTGGCTGCCATGGGGACTCACATGGGGCTTCTCCACACAGACTTGGGGCTCCTCACAGCATGGTGGCTTCAGGGCAGGTGGGATTTTTACATGGCAACTCAGGTCTCCATTCACAAGTACTTAACTGAACAAGGGAGAAACAGCATTACCTTTCTGACCTAGTCTCATAAGTCACATGGCGTCACTTCAACCATGGTCTGCCAGCAGACATAGTCAAAAGCTCAACCAGAATTCTTTAAAACTACAACAGGCATTGAAAGGTGGTAGCAAATATGGAAGAAAAGTTTCTCCACATATTTGTATGAATAGGTTTTCTTGATAGTATCTTCTGTAGAAATTGTTAAACATGTCTTTTCAAGACATCAAGAGAAGCTAGACTAAACCTAGTTTTCAGGTTATATTTAGCTCATGACAAAATAACTATTTGAAAACTTTAAAATTTTACTCTACACTAAAAGATATCCTGGCCTACTTATTTGGACTGAACACAAGTTGTTGTCTGAATTATTATACAAAGGCCCACTAATTTATTTTGCACTTTGACAATTAAGTGAAAGTTGTTTTCCTTTTTTTTTTTTCAATCTGTAGTTTCCATCTTGCTTGAAACATTTCTTTTCTGAAACCAAAGAATATTATCTAGGTTTACAGTCAAACACTGTTGAAAATCCCCAAGACTATGTAGTTATTACCCAACATATTTTTCTACTTCGACATTTCCAGCGAGATTAGTTATCACCACAAAAAAGGGGGGGGGGGGATAAGAGCCTACATATTAAAATATCTACTATTTATATATAACTTAATATTATAATGACTTATATGCAAGTGGCAATGAGAAGATTATATATGAGAAAACCAAAATGAGCTTTCCTTTAGTTCTTGCATTACAAATCTACATGGAGATAACATTCCTATTTTAAAAGATATCGCAATCCTGGAGGCCCCACTAGTTCTTAGGGCTCCGTGTAACCTTACGGCATAGAATGATTAGGTTTCAGAGATGCAATTTTTTTTCCGGAAATGCCAAGCTGATAAACATCTGAAATTTCAACACAGCTGTTCTGAGTGATTTCCTTATTTTCTATAATCACACTGAGAAATCAAAATTGGGGGAGAATATTTAGAACACTTTTTGTTTCCTATTTAATAGCCTGTTTGAGTGTCTATGGTTGCGCTGCTTCTAAGGGAGGTGGAAGAAGAGTAGTGGTTTTCATTACCGTCACTGTGTATTTTGGGGCTTTAATGGAGGGTTTTCTGATATTTGCCTTTAATGTTCTTTGTCTCATGGCTGGCATCTTTTCATGTATATCTTAGAAGAGGATTTATTTTGAAACTTAGCCTAGCTTTTCCTACTCAACGAAAGCAAATAGTTGAAGCAATTTTTCAGATTACTTAGGTCCCAAATCACTTTTGTCTCCATTTAAAAAAATATTTCCGGTATCTGATTCCATTTCAGCAACATTTTTACTGAGGAGCTGATTTAAAGAATGAAAAAAGACACTATTTAAACATATCAGTAACTACCTTGAAAGCCTAAACTAGACTGTTAACCTGTTCTTTGATTCTTCTTTTGCATTCTTCTGTTATATCCCTATTCCCATAACAATCTCTTACTGCTACTACGCAAGATTTCTCACACTGACGAGCAGACACCAGCACCTTCATCAGAACATAGGGTTCTATTTAACAGATATTGGGCATGAAAACTTCTGAAGCTTTCTCTACCTGTAAAACAGCAATAAAGTAAGGGACTACTTGGTAGGGTATTAATGGAATCAAATGGCATAGTATGTATGAAAACACTTTGTACACAGAAACAGGACATGCAATGGAAATTGATTCAAGATCCAAGGCCCAAAATGGCTGTACACATCAGATGTAAGTTTATTAATAGAGGGCTCCTGTGAGTGACATACATAAAGGAAAGGTACAACAAGCAATATTTTCCCACACATTCATGCATGCAGCAAGCCATGAGAAAGGATAACAAGGGAAAGTTAGATTAGACTGGGCAGTGAGCTAACATATGAAGGATAAATAAATGTTAACACCCTGAAGAGATGGGGAAGAGCAAGTATGAATATCTCAGTCACAACGGAGTTTGATGCATTTAATGACTCAAAGAAGCTGTGACTCCCTGTATTCATCTGTCTATCTAATCCTGGGGTAGTGGTTTGCCCTGTGTCCTTCCCTCTCTCATGGATCCAAGTAGAGTTGTTGATTTTTCAGTCTGATCAACTTTTTACTTGTTAGGATGGAGTGGCAATTCCCAACCTACTGTCAGTGAGAAGGACCTTCCTCTGCCCTACGGTCCTTATAGCTGGACTTAGAATCAAATTGACATGAGACAGATTAACAAGAGAAAATCAAATTTAATAGGCATAGGTACAGAGAATCCACACAGACATGAAATTCCAAAGACAATGAGGCAACATGAAGCTTGTATGAGCTACGGAGGGGTGAGGGGCCCAAAAATACAGACAAAATAAAGCTTGTTAGCAAGAAGGTGAAAGGAGATGTTTTGGAAAAACAAAATTGTTCTGTTACACAGTTAAGTTCCTTAGGTAAAGGGGAATCTCTGTTAATACTTTTCTTCCTGTTGCAGGCTCTCCTTTCCAATGTAAATTTAGGCGGTTGTGGGGGAGGCAGAGAGACTTTCCTGCATCTGTTGGGTTTCTATTACTTTTTTTTTTTAAGATTTTTAATTTAATTTAGAGAGGGGGAAGGGCAAAGGAAGAAGGAGAGACAGAATCTCACGCAGACTGCTCTGAGAATGGAGCCCATTGCAGGGCTTGAGATCATGACCTGAGCTGAAATCAAGAGTCTGACACTGAACTGACTATGCCACCCAGGTGGCCCAGGTTTCTATTACTTTTAATTCGAAATCACCTTTATGCCAAAGTGGCCCATCTTGGCGCAGCCTGCGCTAGGCCCCTACAGTCCCTACTCCTTACATGTGGAACCAGAAATGGGAAGTCCTGACCTTTCTTTTTTTCTAACTACTCACCTCACCTATTTTCTACTGACAATATTCACCTTAGTTTGTCCTGCCACACTGCTCCCTGCCTTGTGCTTCTATCCCTGATCACAGTCATTTCCATGGGTTCTGTGATTTCCCTTATGATGCAGGAATGAATGGCTCGGAAGAAACTGCTGAAAAATCCAACCCTCTCTTCAGTTCATGGATTCAACCTCCATTGGCACAGAGATTAGTTTTTTAATAAGAGTCTTTCTAAAGCCAGGGACAAAGAGGACCTAGTTGTAACAGGACCTCACTGAGGAGTGATCATAAGCAAACTTGGGATAAGAGTGTTTCCTCCACTGGGTGTTAGAGAGGTGTGAGAGAGAACTATTATGCCTAATGGATTTTTAATGGTAAAGTAAAGAAATATATTATCTGTGATTTTTTTCATCAAACCATGAACTCCTTCAAGGTAAGAGAGCAGGTTTTCCTCATGGTACTATTCCTTGCATGCAAAATACAGCACCTAGATGACCCTAAAGAAATGTTTGTGGAATTAAATATCAAACTTTTGCTCAATCTGGGCAGTTAACTGACAGGAGAGTTAATAGAAAAAAGTTGGCTCTGTTGCCTTTTTACAGTAAATTGTGATGTGTTGTGGTATAGTATAATGTAGTGTAGTATAATATCCATGCCTCATAGCCTCATAGGCTTTGAATATCCACTGTAATGTAGAAATCAGGGGAAGTAACTGAGAGAGAGACAGAGAGAGTGGATGTGTGTGTGTGTATAAAGGAGCTAGAGAGAGGTTTTTCTTAATGACAACTAAAATCAATCTTTCTGGAAACAAAAGTAAAAATGAGGACTAAGAAGGGTTATAAAAAGAGATGGATCCAGAATTTGCATAAGGAGAAGACACAATTTTCATCAGAGTTCTAGAGCAGGTGGGATGTGGGGAATGGGGGCAGTTGCTGGCTAGAAAAGATACTAAGACTTTAATAAGGCAGGTCCCCATGAAAAGAGCTGCTGGATCTGCTCTTGGCCCCTCTCCAAAAGGGTTCATGCTGCAGGTGGGATATATATTGGTCTCCAAAAAGAGAAAACAGGGAAGGAAAACAGAAGAACAGTAGCTCATGTTTCAGTTGTACCCATTGCATACAACCCCCACATATTTTCAATGAAGTAACTAAAATAATGTTCTCCTTGTTGAGATTCCGTTTCTTTTAATGGCCATCAAGTGGCAGTGTTTTGTACCCAAGAGGACAAATGTGAAAGAAGATGACCTAAGGTTGTAACTTTGTAAAAATCACAGAAAGACACAGATTTCTAAAACTGAGAAATTGAAAGTTTGAGCCAGGTTTATCCAATCACCAAGGACAGGAAAATCTTCACATGATAACTGGGTATAATAAGTAGCCCACATCTCCCATGTTTTAGCTAATTAATATTCAGTCACTTTGCCTGACCCCAATATCCTAAATAATATAAAATAATAAATATATTTTACAGATGGATAATTAAGATACTCTCTTCTATGTCTTTTTAAAGTCTTTTTGCTTATTATTAATCCATATGCAGGACCATAGCATTTATAAAGTAGAAAATTCTGAAACATTTTTTCAGGTAATCTAAAATGGGCCCATTCTTCATTCATTCGTTGATTTTAACCAGAGCACACAGCCCACTCTGATAAAAATGTTTGGCTAGAAGATCTGGGTATTATTTTGGACACATGAGTGCTTTCTAACTTATCACTTTTAGAAATAAACTGAATTTTAAGTATCAATAGCTGTTGGCAAATACTTTAACAAGTGGATACCCTGGAAGTATTTTATTCACCATGTCTAATCATTCTTCCCTTTCTTTTATTATGTAAATTACAGACAGACATAATGAGAAATAATCCATAAGCATTAGAAATAAAATTCAAGGTTTAACTATTGAAAAAAACTACAAATATCACCTTGGAGGCCAATGGAATATAGTAACAAAAGGAATATCACCCCTTTAACCCCAGCTGAATACATAATTGTGTTCTGATGGTTTCAGAAATTTAAATTGCCTACATTTTGAAAATACCAGTACCTAGCAGCAAATACTTGATTTTTATAACTCTTAGACTTTGTCAGCTTTTTTGATGAAATTACACAGATACATATTTCCACCCATTGAAATTTAAGGGGAACAGTTTGCTTTTTCATGAATTAAGGGCCTTAAGAGGAGAAGCTACAATAAAATAGAAAAAGCACTAAACAAGAATTAAAAGATACACATTTTTGTCCTTGTTCTATTACTGGTGTGCTCAATGGTCTTGGACAATGCATTCTGTTTCTTTTTCATCTTTTATGCTTTTAGTTTTTATATCTTCAACATTATATTTGAACAAAATATTATGGAAGTTAAAGTGGAAGGAGGGAGAGTAAGAGAAAGGGGAGAGGAGGAGGAAGAGGAGAAGGAGGAGGCTGGAAGAATATCATGAAGCACACAAATGCAGAAGTTTCTTCTATTTTTCAGATGACACCAAACTCTAGCAACAAGCAAAGTCCTTGATAATGTGAAAAGTGATGTTATGCAGAGCACTTACAAAAGCAACATATTATTTTTTACAATGTAATAATTTAAAAAATTCTTTTTACAATAGAGATTAATTCCTTCCAAGTTACAGTAGGTAAAAGAGAGAGAAAGTGGGTCCAAATGTAGATAGATCTGCACATTTGGTATTGATAAAATGTTGGCAATTCCTGACTAATGGCTTCATTTTCCTTCTCTAGTTTCTAGATAAATGATTTGAACAACACACTTCTCTGAGTTTCAGTTTCCCCTTGTATTGACAGGATAATAGGAGAAAACACATTTGAAAGAGACTAATACTCATTGCAGGTACTCAGTAACAGTGTATTTCTATGGGAGTATAAAGGAAGAATTAGATTTTTTTTGGATTCGAGCTGGGACAACAGCAGAGTAAAAAAGGTTATCATGGGAGTCTTAATACACTGAGAGTGAATACCTGAGAGTGAGCAGAGTTGCAAAAATATGAGGCAAGGATATTCAGGTAAATAGCATGAGTATACAGGATACATGGACAATGGTGAAGTCTTTGCTAGGGCTTGATCCTATGTTGTGGGGGGGGGGGTGCAGCAGAAGGAAGCACCCTAATCCAAAGCCATTTTCCATATTCTATAATGGAGTTTCAGTTTTATCTTGTAAACTTGAGCTCTTCGATATAGTAGCTACCAGCCACATGTGGCTCTTGAGCACTTGCAATGTGGCCAGTGTAACAGAAATTAAATTTTTAATTTTATTTCATTTCAGTTAATTTAAATTTTAATGTTGAAGCAATGTAAACTTTGTGTTGTTGTCATTTTCAAAAATACATAAGAACTATAACAATGGGGTCTGGCAATTAAATGAGGTAAACAGAGATTAAGACATATAAGACCAGAAGAACGCTTCAATAATGTGAGGATGGCAGTCTAAGCAATGCTGCCAGAAACATGATTGAAATGTTCTAATCACCTTCTCCGTTAGCTTTGCTTGTTACTTCTCTAAACTACTGCAAAAGCTTCTTAACTGCTTTCTCAGTCTTCAACTCCTAGCAAGTCCATGAGTGGGTTTCAGTCAATGAACTCTAAAATTATCTGCAAAAAAAGTTTGTTGATATGCGTATATGTGCATCTTTGTGCCTTTTTCTAGGAATAGGTGCCATCATTTCTACTACGTTATAAATGGAGATAATACCCACCTCCCTGCAAAAAGAAAACTAAATGTTATTGCCCTAGGATCCATGAAAATTAAGACACCCTGGTTAGAGAGAGGCAAGAAATTAACACACAATCTTGGAGAATATCCACATTTATATGAGAAAAAAGTAATAAAGTAGAAGTATACTAAAACCCCTCTCCAAAATACAACTCAAAAATACACGGAAGTTTTTCATAAGTTTTTAACTTGAAATGAGTGTTAACTAGCCAAAGTACTTCATTGTTTGTGTGAATGGTTCCCATGAAAATATCTTTTAGATTATGCTCTTTCTTGAATATCTAAGATACAGTATCTGCTAATGTATCTGTATCTAGAAGTAAGATCTCTTTTTTTAAATACCATTTCCTGCCCTGAAGCCGGGAAGTGTCTGGCTGGAACATCTGTGAGATAATTGACTACTACTCAACAGCTATCTAGATGGCCTGGCGTCCTGGGAGTTGAAGCTGGTCATTTCAAAACAATGCAGAGACTGAGTTGTACCCCCATGGGCAGCTGAGAATTTAAATGGATTTCAGGTGCAGAGGTAGTATCACTTACCATTGAAGACTTATAACAAGAACAAGCTTCAGAACTGGGAAAATTCAAAGTAAACAGAGCAGATCTAATCATGATAAGCCAAGACATAGCCTTGTAACTACAACTCCAGCAAACTGTATGGACCACTTTGGATTGACACAAAGTACTCATCATAATATATTCATTGAATAATTAGTCTAGATTGAAGAGAGGGCAACATAAGTTTTATTCTACACAGCTTTTCCCAACATGCTTGCTCAAGCTTAAGAATCCAGAGGGGCACCGTGTAGGTTTGTGACAAATTTTTGCTGTGGTGTAGACTGTCTGACAGTTGATGAAAGGAGCACAGGTATATGAAGGGGAGGTTAGGATTGAAGGGAGAAAACTTCAGTCTGGGAGCCTGTCCTACGATTTCAGAGCTTTACCCTTCAACCTGCCTTTCAGGAGACTGGACAAAAAAAACATCGAATTCTCTTCCTTTCCTGACTTTCTATGATTTGGTATCAGGACCCCTGACTAACAGAAAAACTGTCATTGTGTATGGCTTGGGTCCTTGTTTAACCACCTTAAAGGTGAGTCCTGTATCTTAATATTAGTTCTAGTTCAAGAGGCAGCTAAGTGTTTCATGTTTAACCATAAACTCAATCCAGTGATTTTTACTCTCACTTGGTCCCTGAAATTGAACTTCTCATCACTTAAACAAATCATAACAAGGAAGAAAAATAAGTAAATACGTTTTTAAAAACACTGCAGTATCAGACAACCATAAAAATATTGTAAAAATTTTATTGTTTCCACATGTTCATATTTTCAACTAAAATATATATACATATTAAATTTACCTCCTACACTTATACATAAGCTCTTTATCCAAAATGCTGATTTTGTACACATTATTTTAATTTGCTTAATCTAAGTCATAAAATGTAAACTGTTGGTGGCACTAACCATTTTATATTACTAGGCCCCACATTTATGAAAGTCACTGTGAAAGCATATTATAGACACTATATTTCATCCTCACCACTAGTGATATCATTTCCCTTATATAACATATGAGAAAAATTAAAGGTTAAATATGAGTCCAATGTTAAGTAGCAGATAAGTTACATAACCAGGATTTAAACAAAAATCTGTCTGACTCTCAACTCCCATGACCTTTTCATTTTGTAACTCCTCCTTTCCTACTTTATGGATTGTTTTTCTCATCTGTCATATCAATAAGCAATTAAACTTTACATATGATCTGAGCCTTATCTCTAGGGGTTACATAAGAGGCTCCTTTCATGGTCTTTGAACAAGACCTTTACTGAATTACATAAGCGTTGACTTTTGCAGGGGAAAATGTTCATATCTACTAGCATTTGGGATTTCCCAATTTTACAGAATGCAGAAAGAATTTGGGAAAACAATTGGGAGAATTTGGAGTTTCCCAATGAGTTCTTTTACTATAATGGTGACTAAAGATCATTCAGTTTCTGCTTCAATCTTTTCAGTGGCAGGACATCAATACTTTAAAGGCAATTCATTCCAATAAGGTGAATTTTTCTAGATTTTAGAAACTATACCTATGGAATTAATAGTGTATATACTTTTATGATTCCAAAGCTTCAATTTTAATTTAGTCTTCCATCTAAACTTCAGAACTGTATATCCAGACATCCAACCAATCCCTCTATATGCTTAGATTGTTCAGGAGCAATGAAAACTCAGCATATTCCAAAGTAAATCCATTTTCTTTCCCCATACCTGCTATTCGTCTAGTGCTTCCTAACTCAGGAAATGTTTTTCCTATCTCCATGAATGATACCAAATCCACACAGTTTCTCAAGATGAAAATGCTGAGGTTATCTCTCATTTCTTAACACTCCCAAGAAAATGCCAAATCTTGTTCAATCTACCAACTAAAAAGCCTTTGACTCTGTCTGCTCTCCATTTTTTACTAATACCACCATAAATAATAAATCATTGCTCATTTTCTCAACTCTCTCTTAATTGATTTCCTTTCTGGCTTTTGAAAATCTATTGAGCATATAAATTTAAGCCAAACAGATTGAAACCGGAAGCCAGAGGTCACTGTGGCCAGGCCAGGGCTCATTCCGTGATTATACAAGCAACTTTGAAGTCAGTCACTAATGGGGATACTATGCAGTAACAACAAATCTAAGAATGGGTAAACTGAGTAGATCTTCCGGAAGTACAACTGAGACACTTGGTGGAGTGAGACCCCAGAAACTTTGGGTAATTCTGGGAAGGAGTGGTAAGCCTGAAATATATATATGTACTGGGGCACCTGGGTGGCTCAGTTAGTTAAGCATCTGCCTTCAGCTCAGGTCATGATCTCAGGGTCATGGGATCAAGCCCCATGTCGGGCTCTCTGCTCAGTGGGGAGTCTGCCTCTCCCTCTCCCTCTGGATCCTCCTCCCTGCTTGTATACTTGCTCTCTCTCTGTCTCAAATAAATAAATAAAATCTTAAAAATACATATATATATGCACACTGAATTTATTTATAAAGGTAATGAAGTCTTGATTATGTCAATAATAATAATAGTAATAATATTAAATGTTCTATAGTAATTATTGTATCCCTAGTTACTGAATCAGGGGAAATCATTTAAATTTAAATAATTTTCATTATGCTTGGATAACTCTCCCATATTTACCACAATAGCCTACCTTCAGGCTGCTCATAATGTAATAAAAAATAAACTACTTTGCTTTTAATACTGACAGTAGAGGTTTCTGTTCTTTATAGCCAAACCAATCCTTAACCAATATACCTACATTGGTCCCTTTATTTTTCTCCTATGTGAAATTATTTTCTTCTTACCTAAAGCATTTTATCTCACCTAATATAAACTAACAATTGTCAATTTTCCAGTGCCCTACTATTATTTAGTCTACCATAATTTAAATGTCACTTCACAGCAGTCATATCTTATTATGTTTTCAAAATTTTTAAATATTAACTTCTGAGGCTGAGATATGACAGAAAGTAAAATAACCAGGAAAATATATGAAAAATTTTTAAAAAATTGAGGTTTACACAGTGCAACTCCCAGGGAATTTTCTAATACAATAAATTAAATAATAAGCCAATCTACTTTGTGTAGGGTTACTTAACGAGAGAAATGAATAGTCAATATGTACTTGAAATCTCCTGTCTTGTATTCACCCTATATCAGTTGAATCCAATCTAGCAACCAATTATTTTGAAGTTAGTACTTACTAAATATATATTTAAGCCTATTCATGTGGGAACCCCCTCCATTTGGTTTGCAAAGAACAAAACATACGCCATCTAGGACAAAATTCTATCAGATACAATTCTGTTTGAATTACACTTCCTTCTCGAAGGAAGCATATTCTTTCATTCATCTCTTTTTAATGGGATTAATCAACTACTGCTACAGGATTTTGCAGCTGCATTTTTTAAAAGTCTATTAATTTTAACTGAAATAAAAATAACACGTCAATCCATCTTCACCAGTGCCATTATTCTCATCCCCACTACTGCCAGAATAAGTCTTTATCACTAAAAGTGCAATGGAAAAAAGGACTTGGCAAATATTTAGAAACTTATATTAAAACAATTGTTGAAAATCAGTTATGCCCAAAGGCCACTGCACTGCACAACTCTGGAGGGCACCATTCATAGCGAATAGCCCTGCTAGGGTTCCAAACACACCACTCTTTCCTGTAATATCTTTTCTGAAAATCTGCTAGGGAGAATTCCACAATTGACTTTTCTGTCTCATCATAGATAGATGTCTTCAGTGGCAGAAGACATGTCTTTATCTTTCTATCATCATTGTTATGGTACACTAGTTGGCACAGAATACACAAACAAAGATCAAAGATTATTCTCTGAACTGAACCAAACTTCTGTCTGTATTTCAAAGCATCAATCAGAAAGCTAGTTTGGAGATTCCAGCTAGCATCAGTATCTTTTACCTGATAAAGTTGACCAGGACCTAACGCACCACCTTAGTGAGTAAATACATAGAGTTTGGATAAAGGAAGGGAAGAGTTGCCAAACTTGCATTGGACCTAAAATCAACCCTAGAAACCCATGGAATGCAAGTGGTTTGAGCTGAACCTCCTTCAGATCCACAATCTGAACAGAGTCACTCAAAATTCTAGTCAACCTTCCCTAAAATAGTTAATTCTCACCTCAAATTTGCACACCAATTCACCATAGAGTTTTAACTTTTCAGTTCAAATCCTCTCATTTTTTTTTCAGTTTTAGTTGCCAATTTATCAGCTGCCCACATAAGAAAATCTCTCCACTCCCACATCACTAAAACTCAAACAGCGTTTCAAATTGGTAGCACTTGTCCGGCAATGCATGGTGAAAAATATTACCATATGCTCAAAACAGTAATTTTAGGGAAAGAAATCATCGCTCTAATTTCTGACTTGATTTCTGAAAGGGCACAGAGGTTAAAAATAGGGAATACTGTTTTATTAAAATATTCACCTTTACTACTGTACATAATGTCATAGTTTTTTTGTTTGTTTGTTTATTTTAGAGAAACCATGTGAGTGGGGAGCAGGGGCAGAAGGAGAGGGAGAGAGAGAATCCCAAGCAGGCTTCATACCTAGCATGGAGCAGACAAGGGGCTTGATCCCACAACCCTGAGATCATGACCCGAGCTGAAACCAAGAGTTGACTCTCAACCGACTGAGCCACCAGGAGCCCTGATAATGTCATAGTTTTACATCTTTCTGCTTTCCCCACAACTGAGAAAACATTGCCTATCTATTTTTTTCCATACGCAGTAATAGGAAGCAACCAAAAAAAAACACTCGAGAGAGTGTTGTTTTTCTCCTAGAGTTGAGAGGAAAAGGGGGACTCATCATGGATTCAAACCTAAGCAATACAAAGTTTCAAGGTTCAAAGTTCTATGAAATTATGATGCCAGAACTGGAAAAGACTAACATGCACTTGTTGGTAGCCCACTTTGACTGCTCTGGAGAGCAAGGGTATATGAGAGTTTCTTGTCATTAGGAACCTTCAGCTGAGAAGTTCACTTTAAACTTGTAATCTCAACAGAGTGAGTAGGTTGCTGGTCTCCCACATGGTTAAGAAAGAATAATATACAAACCAGGTGAGATACAGGTAAATGTTCTCAGTTAAGAAGGCTTTAAGAAATCCCCAGAAAAGCTCTATGAAAATGCCACCTTTGAATAGCCATCAACCCTAGAAAACACAAATGCCAGATCATAACAGTATCTGTCAATTAAGAACATCCTGCCTCTTACCTCTATTTGCCTTCATCCTTAAACTCAGAAGAACCAAAAGACAGCCTAGGATGGAATGGGGAAATAGGTAAGAAGAGACGCACAGAGGGAAAAATAGAGAAGTTATCTATAACCCTCTATCTTAGCATCCTGCCTAATGTGAGGCAGAGCTTGGGGATGGTAAGTATAGGTTTAAGAATAGTTCATGATACTGAATTTTATATAGTCTGGACATTTACTGGAATGAGATTATGTTTGTCCAGCATTTACTAAAATTTTATAATTGGAATATCATCAAAAAAGTAACTGAACATGCTCTAAATTTCTCTCAAGGTACAGAAAAGTATTTGCCTCCCATGAGAAAGTTTGAATAGGTCTTGAAAAAAAATAATGCTTTTGGTTTTTTTCATGTTTTCTGTCAATTTCTATTCTTTCAACCTAATGATTTCAGTAAGAGTGATGTTTAAAGGCATAAAGGTATCCAAGAATGATGTCCTCCTGAGGAACTAGAAGTGGACCCATATAACCAAAACCTTTAAAAAATTTGTCAAAGTTCAAAATTAAAGTATGTCTTTTATTGGGCTCTGATATGTCTGGAAATATCTAGAAATCCATACTGGCCTCACAAAGGATCCATATATGTTCATAGCATGCATTATTGTTTCCCTAACTACCATATGCCATCTGATCCTCTAAACAGAATCCAATTTTTCCAGATATCCATCCCTCCTGAGCATATCCCTATATTCATAGAGAGCTGAACACCCCCCCTCCAAATTCCAGGTAAGTCCAAGCAAATGAGGAAAATCCAATTTCCTTACCTATTATGGTTTAAGTTACCTAATTTGCTATGGATTGTAAGGAATGGCTTTTTAGAGGAAAGAGTTCTGAGGAATATTTTCAGAATCTGGATATTATTGTCTGTGAATACAGAAAACTGATTATCTTAACTCTCTGCTAGTGGTGACCCATGCAAAATATGAGGTATTGACTAGGCTCAGATAACCTTTTGGCTTACCTCTATGTCTTGGGCTGTCTAGATGACCGTTTCTCTTTACGTAGTTGACATATTTTATATTAGTGTTGCTAAATCAATTATTCCCACTCTAAGAATGAGAAGACATGCAAAATCATGGAGAACGATTTCTCCCACCAGTATCAAAAAAAGTTTCTCCTTTAAAGTGGTCCAGAAGTAGGCCATGGGAAACTGGCAGGGAGCCCTGGAAAATTTGTATGGACTATGTAACAACACCCAGGGTTCAAGAAATGTACACTGAAGTCAGACAGCCAAATGTTCTCTTTCCATTTAGGAAAAACTATTTGGGAAAAACTTTGCTAGCTTTGAAAGTGTTACTTCAAGTTATGGGAGTCAATTGGTCATTGGCTAGTCTCTACCCTGGTGGACATAATTTTTACACGACTTTGACAAGGGTGATATCTGCGGTTGCAGACTGGTGGTCAAGAAAGTCAAATCAGGGCCTTCAGCGATGTTCCCAAGACTCTTTCAGCTGCAAAGTGTAGGAGTGTAGAAAGCTAATACATTCATTCATTCTAAGTTAGGGTTATGTTAGACAAGTGAGATTGAAAGAGAATGAGGATGGGCCACCTAGATTCTATTTGCCTAATATGGATGCAACTCTTGATTTCAGCTCAGGTCATGATCTCAGGGTCGTGAGATGGATCCCTGCATCAGGCTCCATGCTCAGCATGGAGTCTGCTTGAAATTCTCCTCCTTTTCCCTCTGCCCCTTCCTCTACTTGCATTCTCTCTCCCTCTCTCAATTAATAAATAAAATCTTAAAAAAAAAGAGAATGAGGTGATGAAGTTTAGTCTTGTAAACAATAGTGAGCTTCAACAATGGCCTCTGTGTTTAGACTGAAAAGGACTCAAAGAAGGAAGAGGGAGACAGGACTTAAGGAGAAGAGCAAAAACCTCGAGGTCTTCATGAGAAAGAAAAACTGGGAACAACTGAATGAAAGAACTTAATGAATGTGCTGTGATTCTTACATTTTTTTGTAAATTTAAATTTAATATTAGAATGTTGGAAATTGGGGCATTTGGATGGCTCAGGTCATGATCCCAGGGCCCTGGGATCAAGCCCCATTCCAGGCTCCCTGCTCACTAGGGAGTCTGCTTCTCCCTCTCCCTTGGCACCCTCCCCCTGCCCCGCTCATGTTCGCTATCTCAAATAAAGAAATAAAATCTTAAAAAAAAAAAAAGAATGTGGGAAATTTTCTTTTATTGTATATAGATTCCTGTATGCTTGCATTACAGAAAATCATCTTAATATAATCTGATGGGTTCATTTTTACTTTATGTACCATAAATTCTGATAAATGTTGGTTTCAGGTTCAAATGAAGAAGAACAGAACATTTAGAATGCACGGTTGGATATACCTATAGAATGGAAGGAAATTCTGACCGGTTATCAATGACCTCAGGCACTCTCTCATACAGATAGTAATGGCCATCATTATTCACTTTTTTAGGAAGAAAGGTCACAATTCTTCATGTGTCTTCTAGGTCTGAAGTCACACTGATAGGGGAGCAATGGCACAGATTTTAACCAAGTCCAGTGAACATATATGTGTATACAGCTGAAAACCTAACAATGCCTAGTTAGGGAACACAAATTATCAAACTAATTTATTTGGCTCCTGTTTACATCTATTGTTAAATCATTTTTTCATTTTATATTAGATATTTTCCTTTAAAATTCAATGATACCAGTAAAATCATTACTAAAGATGGATTTATTTTGTAACCAAGAAATAATTTCCTTGATAGCAGAGATTGAGTATAATCCAACCTGTCTGTTCAGTATCTTACACTTAGTGGGTGCATACTAAATAAGTAAACACATAGATGTTTATTTGATTTAGAGTTATTATATCTTTCAATACTCTCACCTTCAGTTAAGGTACATTATTTTTCTCAACAGAAGAATAGAATATTATTTGTTGGTGCTAATAGCTCCTTAGCTTTAACACACAAAGGAATCTGAATTAACTAGGGTGTATTTTCAATACTTGCTACTTCTATATCAGAAGATCATGCTTGCAGTTGAAAACCTTCTTGCTTCCATTAAAATAATGTGAATATTAAATACGTAAGTTGCATCAAGAAGATCTCAAATGGTACAAACTGAAACAGAACAGTGAACTCTCTAATATATTTTCCCTTCATATTGAGGAGAAGACTAATACCTGCCACTTTATTAATTTACAGAAATGTTTCTAGATGAGAAAATAGGTGTGAAGCATTTGAGAAAGGTGATATATAACCACAAAGTGTCATTATAATATTCAAGCTGGTATTTTGATTTTTGTGTCTCTGGAAATTCTGTTTCTTCTGTAAGAAATCCTTGAATAATTTTCTGAAGATTGCTACTACATACTCATTCTCACGTATCAGATCTAATGGCCCATATGCTCCTTAGGAAACATTAGCACTTTCCCACAGAAATACTCGCTAACACATGATGCAAACTTCTGTAGCTTAGTTCGCAGGTGGAAAATATGTTACAAAGACATATGAGCCCATTTTTAAAAACATTTTAAATTGACTTTTTAATTTTAATCATTTTTAAGTTATTTTGTTCTTTATGTGGGAGGACAAAACACTCTTGTACACTTTTGAGGCAACAGAGCACAAAAATTTAATTTAACTCTCCCTTAGAATTTAAAAAGAATTTGAAAAACATATAATTCTCACACACAGGTGATGATCTGTTTTCTCATAAAAATCGGTTCTCAGAATAATAGACTGCATTTGTAACTGTCCTTCCATCTCCTGGAAAACTATGACCACTGGACGAAGGACATTTGGCTCGCAAACACTGAAACAAGTAAATATAAGGATACAATAGTTATAGAAAAAGAAGCTGCAAGAGTTCTCTCTGGAATTTTTCTAAGTGCTTTGCATGTGCTGCCCCACTTATTCTCAAGGCAATTCTATGGTGTGATGCTACTATTCTCCTCATTTTATAGCCCAGGAACTAAACTTGAGAAAGGTTATAGCTCCCAAATTCACATAACTAGTACCTAGAAGGGCTGCTATTTGAAGTCACCCTGATAGACCAAAGCCTGGGCTCTGTCACTCTGCATATTGCCTGCCAGCATTTTTTTTTTAATGTCAATGCAGAATTCTTCAACTTATAAGATAAGAAGTGTAAATCTTGAAGAGGATGTGTTCAGTAAATTGTATTTTTGTCATATTAAAAAAATTACTGCAATGGACATTTCATTCCTGGAAATAAAGTACTATAAGCAACAGAACGCAAGTCGCTTTTAATTCACAATTTGCCAGCAGGTCAGAGCCCTTACTGTGAGTTGTGTGGTTATCAGGACTCATAACCCAGGTGCAAGAGGTTAAGTCTGTTTGTGTTTATAGTTCATTACTAATATTCCTATGAATTAGAACCTCCATTTACACTGCCTGCTAGGTCTGACTGTCTACACAGAAATCAAGGCCGAGAGCTAAGAAGTTATTTACAGAGGAAGCAATAGTTGGTAGGTAATTGGAGAGCTTTGCTTTGGCTGAATTAATCTATGAAAAATATGTGTTTCATTCAGGAAGCAAGGACAAACATACAATCATTATAATCATGCATTTATCAACATTTATGGGGAACTTACCATGTATCAGGCACTGTGGTCGGTATTGAGCAGATAAAGTCCCTGCTTCCATGGAGCTAACTATTCTATTTGCCTAATATGGATGCAATTCTTATTTTAAATATGTGATTGCCTAACAGCAACAGGCAATAAATAAACTAGCAAATATCATGTCAAGTGGTGATAAGTACAAAATGGTGGATGGATGTTTGGTAACATGGGTACCCTTTATCACAGAAAGATTAAAAGAAGTCCTCTTAGATAAAGTGACATTTTAATAGGCACCTGAAAGAAAACAGGGCAGGAGCCAGGCTGCTACAAGGAAAAGAATATCTCAGGTGGAAGAATTAGCAAGTGCCAGATTCCGGATTCCAGAAGTGAGAGCAGGTTGGTACGCTCATAAAACCTGTAGGAGTTTGGTGTGGCTGGAGCAGAGTGAGGCGGGCTTGAAGGAAGCGGTGGAAGAGGGTAGTGATAGGACACTGGGTCATGGGGACACTGTGAGGAGGGAGAGGTCAGATTTTGTAGGACCATAAGGGTCATAGTCAAGTCTCTGAATTTTCACCAGTGTGAAACAGGAAGCCATTGAATTTTGAGTGGGGGACAGATATGATCTGCCTCTGCTTTAAAAGGATCACCCTGGAAGATAAGTCACAAACAAACTGTACAGCAGCAAGAGTGGAAACAGAGAAGAGTTAGGAAGTAATTGCAATGATCCTATCAAGAAATTGGGAGACTCAGTTGAGGGAACCAGTGGTGGAAGGTGAGAAGTCCTCTGATAGTGGAAACATCTGAAGGCAAGAATGACAAGATACAATGACAGCTTGGCTGTGACCTGTGACAGAAAGAAAGGAATCAACGGTGACTGAGGTTTTCGACATGAGTAACTGAAAAATGGACTTGCCGCATTCTGAGATGGGACAGATTGGGAGAAGAGGAAGTAGAAGATAAAGAGAAATTCTAGTTTGGTTTTGAATTTATTAATTTATGGTGTTTATTAGATATCCAAGTAGCAGTGAATATACAAGTTCAAAACACAGGTGAGCAGTCCAACCTCGAGATACAAAATTTGGAGCCATTAGCTTTAGACAGCTAAGAGCCTTAGGTATGAACAAGATTCACTTACAAAGTGAATACAGATGGAGAATAGTAACAGTCCAAGGACTGAGCCCTGAGGCATCCAATAAGATCATAAGGCTGAGAAAGAGAATCTAGTGAGGTACAGAGGAACCAAGGAAATGGAGGCCATGTGAAGAAAGTCTCTGAAGAAAAGGAGAAAGTGATAAACTGTGTCAAATGCATCGGATAGGTCCTTTTACATAAGGACTGAGAAACAGCCGTTGAATATGACATTATATAGACACTGGTGATCAATGTTGGGCAGCTTTAGTTCACAGGTGGGGAAGAATTTGAACCGGAATGAATTCAGGAGAGATCTGAAGGAGACGCGCTGGCAACAGCCATGTACAGTCACAGCATGGTGACTGTATTTTCCTAACAAAAATCCAGAATATATAGTTTCATATATCATCTGTTAGGAGTCAGGACATTTAAACTTAAAACTGTTCCAGCAAATCCAAGACCTATACTGTCAGGTTGCAATGCAAGTACATTTACATTTGACTTTCCTTTTATAGAGCAAACCCAGTGTAACTCTATCTTCACAAATCCTCAGTTCCTAAAGACAGTTTGTCACAGCAGGCATCCTATGGTGGATTGATAAATGTCTATCAAAAGCTTTAGTCATTGTATGATTTAGTAGGATGTTTCCTGAAGCATAAGGCCAAATACTATTTCTAAATTTAAAATACCCTACATATGATGTTTATGCAAGTGTGCATACTACCACATTTTCTGCCCATGAATAATGCATGTCCTATGCAATTCAAGTCCAAAATAAGAAAAAAATGTTAAACATCTAATAGTCTACATTAAATGCATGAATAAAACTTCTGTGCCTGATACTAAGAGCCTTGAAGTAAAAGGAGGTATTGGGTTAAGTCTATACAAATAATAATGATGATAATAATAATAATAAATAAGGACAAATAATTTTCTCCACCTCTCTCATTATATTTCTCCTGCCATTCATTTTCATAACTACTCAAATAAGTGAATCTTGCTTTAAAACCATAAGGCAAAGTATTTATTTTTTGAGCACTAAATAATGAATGGGTCATTCAAGACCAATGTTAAATGGCACAGACAGCGGAAAGCATACACAACTTGAATCAAGACATGTAAATATGGTTAGTACACATATCATTAATGCTTCTTTGCTGCAAACATGTCAGACAAACTCAGTCCAGTCTAGATCAGATGAGATTGGGCGCATTCAGAATGGTATGGTTGTAGACAGGTCAGTCTAGATCATACAAAAATTATCTTATTAGAAATTTAGATTCAAAAGGAAAATGCAATTTTGACTACTCAAGCTGTAGGATTACTTGTGATGATTATTTTATTTTATGGATTTTATTTATTTATTTGACAGAGAGAGCACGCACAAGCAGGGGGAGCAGCAGACAGAGGGAGAGGGAGAAGCAGGCTCCCCACTGAGCAAGGAGCCTGATGTGGGGCTCAAACCCAGAGTCCTGGGATCATGACCTGAGCTGAAGGCAGACACTTAACTGACTGAGCCACCCAGGTACCCCTTGTGATGATTATTTTAATAGATTAACTTGTCAGCCAGAGCTCAATATCATGTTGTAGCTACTAATAAAATAGTCCTTGTGTCCACTGCCTCTAGAGGAATGAGCTCTGGATTCAGCTGTGGGGACCCTAAGGACTGTTTTAATCTTCTAATATACAAACTAATAATATTGTATTTATCACCATGTGCGTGTTAGAGACAGACTTAAGTGAGATAATATGCTCTCTAATCAGTCTCCTGCTGTGTCTTCAGACCCTTCCCTTCCAATTATTTCCTGTCCTTTGTCTTCAATTTCTTTCTCTCTTCTGCTCAAGTAATTCAACCTTAATCTGTTCCTTGGCACACATCCTCCTCCATCTTTTGTTTCCTTCCTTCCTTCCTTTCAGAGTTATTTTTAAAAGTTCTCTACATGTTCCTATTCCCCACCCTTTCTCCTCTCCCTTCATTTTCCATACAATTCTTTACTCCAAATCTTACTTATCTGCTCAACAAGTACCTACAAGTCCAACTCCATCAACAGAAATTTATTAATATTAACCCAACACTCACTTTTTCTCTTACATTCCTACTTCGCACGTTTATGACTTATGCAACAGGAAACAGCATGCATCCTGTTGCTCAAAGCATAAACCTTGGAAAATAAACTCAACATGCCCCCTTCCTCAACACACTACTATTAATATATCACCAAGTCCTACTGATTCTTCCTCTTTGCACTTCTATTCATTTCTCCCTAATGTCATAGTTATGTTGAGTTACATATGAGTATATTGAGTTACATACGTAACTATGACATTTATTATTGAGTTACATCCTCAATCATTTATTGTCTGGATTCCTCCCAAAGCCTCCTAACTGGGCTCCTTGCAAGCATTCTTGCCCCTGCTCAACTGCCCCTATTGTGAAGCCTGATTAATATTTCTAAATGCAATCAGATCATGTCTTCCTCTTAGTGGCTCCCTATTTCCTATTTCCCTATTTCCTTAGAAAAGAATCTAAATTTCTTGAGATGAAGTTTGGCTTAAAAAGCCAGTTTTGATCTAGATGGTACGAACATCTCCAATCTCAATCCTTGCCATGTCCCTCTGATAAGCTGTACACTAATGTGTTTGGACTATTATTTTCCCCTCTTTTTCTGGGAGAAATGCACATACCATGTTCTCCCATCCCAAGACCTTTACATTTGATTATCTTTCCATGCAACACTACCTTAAATTTGGAACAAGTGTCCACATCGTGAAATCTTCTCATAGTCAGTCTGTAAGCATATGTACTGCTTTCTGCATTTTGATGATATTGACCATACATTCTAAGATCCATGTTAATGTATCTATTGGGTTTAAGTTGGGTACCTTACAATTTTCACAGTGCTTGATGCTTAGTAACCAATTAATTAAAAAAGTCTGGGAAAGAACTGTATAAATTGTTAAGCATTATATAATTGAAAGTAATAATATTACATTACTAAAATTCTTATAAAAGATGGGCATAGACAATTTAAATTTCATTAAGCCTATTGTCATGTTATTGAATTTACTATTTACATTTATGTTTGAGGAAGAGCAACTATTTACAAACAACTATAACTCAAAAAAGCTTTTCTTCTAGTTTTGTATATTGAAATTACAATTATACTGCCATTATATGTAACGTTGATTTACAAGATACACAGAAGCATACTTCTTCTTTAAGAATAATCTGAAAATACAGGCCTATTTTGTTTTTTACAATGAATAATGTAATGGAGGACTTCTGTTAAGTTTAATATGTCATTTAAAAAAAGTCAATAGTAGGAGCGCCTGGGTGGCACAGCGGTTAAGCGTCTGCCTTCGGCTCAGGGCGTGATCCTGGCATTATGGGATCGAGCCCCACATCAGGCTCCTCTGCTATAAGCCTGCTTCTTCCTCTCCCACTCCCCCTGCTTGTGTTCCCTCTCTCGCTGGCTGTCTCTATCTCTGTCGAATAAATCAATAAAATCTTTAAAAAAAAAAAAAAGTCAATAGTAGTTCATATGAACAAAGGAAGAAATCACAATTTTCAGGAACCCTAAGGCAAATTCTTTTAAAAAGGGAATTATCTGTGGACAAATAATCAACTTCAGATTCAGTTTGGTGGGAAAAAAATTTCCCTAGTTTGTTTTCCCAACAAAATTCCTATTCCATATTGCCCCCCACCAAGATCATTAGTGACTTGGTTCATGATAAAAAGTACAAACATAATTAGCTGCCACATACGTTTAAAATGTAGGACTAAATACATCATTTAATAAGTTACTGAACCTACTTAAAGCTCTCATAGAAGCCTTTAAAATGTTATAGTTCTTCATAAAATCCCTTCTTCTCAGGGAGCAATTGAGAATATGTTCATATAATTTGCCTAAAAAAACTACCCATTTGGATTCTGGAATATACTGTAACTCAACAGTAGGTATTTAATTTAACCCTTGTCTCATCAAACACAGTTTTCTTCTGAAGTTATTGAAAACAAAACAAAACAAAACCATAACTGAAAACAAAAGTTATAAATAAAATAACCTAAATGGTAGTATTTCTGCCATCTATTTTTGAGCAACAAATCACCCCAAAAGTTAGTGACTTCAAGTAACAATAACTAATTATTGTTCATGACTCTGTGAGTTGACTGGGATTAACTGGCTGGATGGGTCTTTTGTAACTGAAGTCATTCATGAGACTACATGCAACTGGGAGCTCAGATGTGGCCATAGCATCCAAGATGGCCCTCATACTCCATGGTCTCTCTTCATAGCAACCTCTCATCATTCAAAGTACAGCCTAAGCTTCTTTAGAGAATAGCATCTGGTTCCAAGAAACAAGCCCTAACATTCAAGTGCTTTGTCAAGTCTCTGCAGCAACACTTACAAATGTCCCATTGGCCAAAGCAGTCACTGGGCCAAGCCCGAAGCCAACATGAGACCAAACTACACAAAATTCTGGCAACTGGAAAGCATGACCTTTAGGGAATACCAGTATAAGTCTACCATAGACAGTTTAAGCTTGTATATTTATGTTGTCTGATCATTTATTAAAAGTCAAATATCAACTCTCCATCAGCTGCAATACAAGCATAATTTAATCTAGACAACCTTAAAGTGTGATATACTTTCTTCCTATAATCTTATCCTACAAATTAAGTAATAAAACTTTGGAATCTACATTTTATAAATGATGGGTTTCTATACTGATTTACATTTACTTTTCCTTAAAGTCCTGAAGCTTCATACATAACGTCATCTGAGTCCTTAACCTCTATTCTAAAATTAAAATTTTACTAGTCTTTAAATTGTTTTCATTTTGAAATTTAAGTTTGTGTGGTATAATATTACTTAGTTTGGATTAGAGAAAAATAAATGTAACATTTGTCTTTATTTAGAAGTCATAGCAGCATATTCTCTACTTGGAAGGAACTTGATATTTCAGTGCCATGGCTTTATTATGTAACCTTTCCAGTCTTCTTAAACAACTATATCAAGATTTTGTCAGTTGGAACACTTCCCATCCAATCGGCAGTGCTATCTTCTTGAAATTCAGAGTTGAAAAACCAGAGAAAGACCAGAGAAAACACTGGTTGAGTTGATTCTCTTCTCACTTCTTGGAATCAGAAAGTCTTCCATGTAAGTAAGAAAAGATTAGAGTACTTCACTTTACAACAAAGATCGTTCACCTGCTAAGATTCCTTGCTACCCTTGCCACAGCCCCTTTTAAAACAAATTACTATGGGCATCTGGCTGGCTCAGACAGCAGAGCATGCAACTCTTGATCTTTCGGTTGTGAGTTGGAGTCCCATGTCGGGTGTAAAGTTAACTTAAAAAAAAATACTAAATAGTGAAATTTAGAATAGGAAAGGATTTTAAAAGACACTGAATTACCTTTACTTCTCCTTTGGCTCTATAAGTGCCATAAAATTATGCCATATGCTTCATTTTTCAAAATGTGTTTCAATATATAAAATTGAGAGGTTTGCAGTCCATTTCACCTTTGACTAGTTCTGGCTTTTAGAAATTTTCTTCTTATGATGAAACAAAAACACACCCCTACATAACTGGTACACATTACTTGGGAGTTTAATCCTGGGGCCACACAAAACACATCTAATCTAGCATACCTGGTTTCTCCGTTCAACAATACATCTGCATCACCTAGACTACTAATTGATACACATCAGGTACTCAATAAATGTTTGTCAGAGAGAGACAGAGAAACAGAGACAAAGACAAAGAGAAATCTAACAATTATTGAATGTTCATAATATGTTAAACATTGTATTAACCTCCTAAAATCCTGCTCATTATATCATTTGGACACATTGATCAGACTTCTTCCTCTGTATGCTGCAGCATATTCTCCTCAAGACTAAATAGCCACAGGTCCTTCAACTACTCTGAAATTAACTTTGTTGTCACTGGTTCAATTATACACCCCCCCAATTCATACATTGAAGTCCTAAATCACAGTATGTCAGAATGTGACCTTATTTGGATATAGTGTCATTACAAATGCAATCCAGTTAAAAATGGAGTCTTTGGAATGGGCTCTAAACCAATGTGACTGGTGTCCTTATATAAAGGGGAACTCTGGACACAGAGACACACGTGGAGGGAAGATGATGGCAAGAGACCAGGGAGAAGATGGCCATCTGCAACACAAGAGTCCTGAAAGAGAGCCTTCTCTCAGAGCCCTGAGAAGGAATCAACCCCACCAATATCTTGATCTTAGACATTCAGCCTGCAGAACTGTAAGATCATAAATTTCTGTTGTTTAATCCACCTAGTTTGTGGTACTTTGTTACAGTAGCCCTGGAATACTAACACACTGGTGTTCTCATGATTTGTGGTGCACACTCTTTAAGAATACTAATGACAATATGATATCTACCATTTATTCTATATAAGACCTTTGCAAATATTATGATACCACTTAATACTGAAAAGATCAGTACAAAAAGATATTATTTATCTTTATTTTACAGATGAAGAAATGGAAATAGAGAAGTTGAGAGATTTGCCCAGTGTCCTACAAGTAAACAGCAGAGCCAGGATTTACACCAGTGATTCCAAAGTCATTGCACTTAATTTTTATACTGCTCCTGTTTGATTATAGGCTTCTAAAATTATCACAGTTAGAAATCAGTATGGTGGGGTGCCTGGGTGGTTCAGTCAGTTAAGCATCTGCTTTCAGCTCAGGTCGTGATTCTGGTGTCCTGGGAACGAGCCTCATGTCGGGCTCCCTGCTCAGTGCTGAGCAGGGGGCCTGCTTCTCCCTCTTCCTTTGCCTCTCCCCAGCTCTCCCCCCCTCCCCCTCTTGTGCGTGTATGTGCATGCTCTCTCTCTCTCTCTAATAAATAAATAAATAAATAAATAAATAAATAAATAAATAAATAAAATATTAAAAAAAGAGAGAGAGAGAAAGAGAAATAAGTATGGCACTTCATTTGTAAACTTGTTTGTCCTGTCACTTGACTGCAACTCTAATCTATTCATTAACTTCTCTATATTTGGCAGATAATTGGGCATGTAATAAATACATTTTGATAAAAGAACAAAAACCCTAAAAAATCATTAAATTCCCTACTACTATCCCTGACCCTTTTTAACTTCACACATTTGGCTTTAAGCATACAGATCTAATTTAAAGCATACAGATTATATTTATGATAAATTACATACAGAATTTTAATTTGTCAGGTAATATTCCCAATCCTCAGTTAATGATTTGCAATTCTTTGGAGTGATTCTTCTTCTACTACTCCATCATGATCTTGGTGGACAGACAATTAAGTGGACTTCAACCCACAGAATTGTACCCATGCCAGAATGTTACCCAAACCATAAAACTCTTTCTCTCTCTGAAATTTGATTCTTGGAGGAAAAAAAAATGCAAGGACAGAAGACAGTTTGAAACAGGCTAGAGTACAGACAGAACCTTAAAGAGATTGCCCAGGTATTCCTGCTAATGAGCTACTAGAGTTGTTCTGATTTTGTTTCTTTCAAGGGTCTAGTTTTTCAGCATGTCCTTCTTTCTGTGAATTATCTAACACTGTTAAAATAAACTGTCTTGTATTATTAAATAAATTAATCAGAACCAATAGCTGTTGCTTGAAACAAAGAAACAGAAACAATAAGTTAGAACTGGTGATTTTCCTTGGAGAGTTTTCATAGTGTCGCAGGAGAAAAAAATAAATGGACAATAAAACAGACTAACACTTCGATTCAGGCAACTGGACAAAATAGAAGAAATATCTAGAAATTTGAACATTGCCTAGAAGTATGATCTTGGCTATTAAAGCTGCCTCTAAGAAAGTGGGCAGCCCCAATCAATACCAATGATTTTTCCTGATATTGTTCCACCTCTAATAAAATGTGAATGATATTTTAAGTCCCCAACCTCTTTGCTCAGAGACCAAAAATAATATCGTATTTCATTCAGAATCTAGTACATCTGAATATGAAGCAGAATAGTCTAACACTATTAGAAGAAATTGGATGGAATTATATGAATTTATCTATAAATTTGCATCTGTTAATCGCACTTCAGCAACTAGAACAAATTGAGTTCTCTCTCTCCTCTAGAAAACTTTCTTGATCTAAAGTATTCTACACTAGGAGTTTGAAACTTAGGGATCTCCTTAGCCGATGTCACCTGTCACTGACATAGAACTTTCCTCACCTTGACTTTACATGTTTGCATGGTATTTTATGCTTTTTACTTGGGCCTAACACAACCTGCTTCTAGTCTCTTGTGACTCAGACAACTTTGCTTCTCTTTAGTTAGTATTCTCTATGTTTCTGAATCTCAGTTGGGAGCAGAGCTCTAATTGCTCATTTATGCTCTCTGACTTTGGACTACATTCTGACTCTGACAAACCTCTTCATAGTGATTTAGCAGGATTGTCCTCAGCCTCTTCCTCCAGGACAGAAAATCACCTAAAAGTCACTACTTTATTTACAACCTTTTATCAAGCAACTCACTAGAACATGCTGTTTTGATACTAACATAGAAATGGAGTACAGTGGAGGCCTTTTTACTGAATCTGTGAGGTGACCACATAAAATCAGCCTGCAGAAAATGTGGCCAGAAGGCGAGACATGATGAGGTGTGTCCAAGGCTGGGCCTGCCAGGGCACGTCAGGTGGAATGAAGGCTCTCACTATATCTGTTCTCTACCACAAGGGCACAATTTGTCCTGGTGCTGCTGCATAAAAGCCGCCAAAGGAGGCATTTAGAATGATATATGAAAAGGGGAATTATAAGGTTTGTGTGTTGATATTTTCAGAGAAATTCTAAACTTCAGCAAGTGATGACACCCCATCAATATCCTTCAGTAAGAGACATATAGACACTAATGAATAAATATGCAATAGAGTAAAGGTTCTTGATATGCAAAAACTACAATAATTTGGAAAAGTCTACTATCTGAAGTAAATGAAAAATTAGATGTATTTTTTTCAGGCATAAATATAAGCATGAAATCACTTTTTTATTTTCCTGCTTGGCTCCAGGAGAAATCTCTTTTCAGAAAAGCTATGTTTAGGCAGGCTCGGTTCAGTCTGGCGATGTATTGTTTGAGAAAGAAGAATCAAATGATGGGTGACTACTGGGGGATTGATGCATCCAAGTGGGAAAAGCACAGGTTTGACTGGTTGGCACCTAGTAGTTTTTGTGTTGCTTTTGTTAAAAAAAATAATTTTAAAGATATTGAAGCGTAGATACAGCATAATTTCTACCCCTAGTTTTCTCACATGCATGTAAGTGTAACTGGAAAACTCCCCTAACTCTGTCCTCAGTCATTTTCTTTTCACTCCCTGAATCACAACCAGAGATCATTCCATGTTATCATTTGGAAGCAGAAATACTGGTAACTGGTAACTATATGCAAAATTCCCATTTCTTAGCACCAGCATGTTCCACAAGCCTCCGCCTTCACTCTCTTTCTTCTCTTTGAAATGGAAAAAAAAAAAATCAGAAGTTTTAATGCCATTTTCTACTTAAACTGTCATATCTACCCAACTCATATTGTAAAAATCTAATTTCATGGGATGTAGCTGTCAAATGAGACAGTATCTACAAAATGCTCATTTGCTGAAAACTTTTAAAGAAATGTCCACTGATTTCAATTCACAGCATTAAACTTTTAACTTATCAAATATCTTTTGCTTAGTTTTTAACCTTTGTGAGGAGTGTGATGAGTCACTGTCATCAACTAACTGAAATATTCAAGCAGAAAGTAGGTAGGTCTATCTACTTGGAAGTGATGGGCAATTTTCTCAACACCAAGCTCTTGATTACAGGCAGCATTCTTCCTAATGAAGTTTGGAATAATCTAGCAACCACAAAATTTCAAAGAACTAACTTTCCAATTTAGAATATTTTCATTTTTTTAAAAAAAAGTCTCCAATCTGTAATCTTTAGACATACATACATATAGTCCTCTGCTTACAACTGCATGACTGTTTTGCCACCTGCTTAGAGATGTTGATGACTAAATCTTTTAATCCAACAACAATGCCTACCAAGAAATTAAGTCTCAGAACCAGAATTTATTTCTGATAACTGCATAGTTATTCATTTGTGATTATGGGAAACCTACCCTAAATTTAGGGAAACCTAAATTTCCTCATCTGTAAATTAAAATTATGCTATCTAATACACCATAAAATTGCTGTAAAGATTAATGGAGTAATATATGTAGAACAGCCTCTGGTACATAGGAAATGTTTTCTAAGTGCTCTATGTGATATTGATAATGTTACTATTCATGATGTTAGTATGTAGCCGTGCAAATCAGCAAATATTGTTGAACAATTTCTTTGTCTATGCTCTGCTCAAATGCTGACAATTCATGGTGAATAAGACAAAATTCTTGCATTCATGTAGCTAATATTCTGTGGTGAGGATAAGAAGGCCATTCCACATATGGATAGAGAGGCTTCTTTCTAACAAAACAACTCCTTATTAGTTTACCCTGTATGATAAAGAGTGGGAACTCATTGTGTGCGACATAGGGAACTCTTATGTGCAACAAGGAAATATTACAGGACTTTTTTCTTCCTGTGCCTCCCCTCCCCTCCCCTCTCTCTCTCCCTTTCTTTTTTTTTTCTTTTCTTTTGTTTTCTTTTTTCTTTTCTTTTCTTTTCTTCTTTTCTTTTCTTTTTCTTTGTCACAAGACTTTTCAACAGTGATGCATTGGTAAAGGTTTAACATCCTGCTCTTCAAGAAACAACAATAGAAAAGCTCTGGTTTGTAGCATCTGCTAATTTCCATGGTGTAAATACTTCCACCTTGGCCAATTTCAAGCACCCAGTGTGACATGACTAAATGGTGCAGGTGCGAAGAGATACACAGTGGTGTACCATTACCCAGTATTTCCAAGATAGAGATACATGAAAATACTTCCAAGAGAGAATAGTAAGATAGAGTATGACAATTAGGAAGTGACAAGTTTTGAGTCTTTATGACTTTTGTTTTTATTGTATTTATTAAACTGTACACTTACATAACTTCATTTTTATTAATGGCTATTTTTAACAACCAGCTCACAAAATGTCTGATAATTTAACAACTAGTTCTCATGAGCCAGATAGCCAGTACTAGTACACCACTGCTTCCCAAGCACCATCCTTCCTAAAAGATAATTTTCAGCATCTGTTATTTTATTTTATTATGTAATTGAACAAGGTAGATAATCAACATTTGGAGAGAGGTTGCAGAGTCTGAATTTTGAAATATCACAAAAACTGACAGAAATAGAAGGTATTAACATTACTGTATTCAAACAGAAAGGCTTTGCAAATCTTTCCAGTTAACTGATTTCTCTTATGCTGTACTGCACCATGACAATGTGCCTTATTAACAGAGAACAGGTAGCTGCACCAGCCCTGGGCTCAAACATGTCAATTGGAAACACAATGAGGAAAGGGGATTAGATGAGGATGGATTTTAGTCTAGGCACTGGTATGGATACAGAAAGACAACTTTGAGCCTAAAACCTTAGCCCACGCGCCTACAGCAAGCAATCAAGGCAGTTCTGATAAAACGAACACACGTTTTTTATGATCTAGCAGCCTTTAATGTAGACCCTAAGGGAATGCCCTGTCAAAATAGATGGAAAGAATTAAGTTTCAGAATCTGGACAGGACACTGAATGAAATGATACAGGCTTTACATTTTTAGAACTTCCCACCTAAACATAAATCTTAAAGAAATACATCAAATTTGTTAGACTTAATCAGGGGATTGCAAAGTCTTTATATTTGAAAAACTCTCTCTTTTGGAATCTGAGGAATGTTCTCATGGTGGCCCACCACAAAGATTAAATTCTGCCTTTTGAAGAAAAAAAAAGTCACTGTTTTGATCACAGAACAAACAGATCCCCAGGGGAAAAGGACCACCCTGCACAGAGGGACCCTTTACAAGGAAGGCAGCTTGGAAAGTAAATCTGCCTATAATTTTTGCTAATAAGACAAACCCAATAAAATAAATTTACAGAAACCTAAAGCCACATAATGGTGGTTTTCCAATATTAAAGTGAAAAAATTTTTTAAATAATGGGTTTTTATTGCTTTTAAGTGTCAACTGCCTAGGTTTGTATGTTTCTAGACAGTTTACAAAGTTCATTAACATACACTATATGATACGATTCTCAGAAAAACACTATAAGGCATTATCTACATTTTATAGATAGGAAAACAGCCTCAGACATAAAATGACTTATTCAAGAGTGATCATCAGGGAAGGTAAGAGAGCCTCACATCCAGATTTTCTTGTACATGTCAAGAAGAGGGTTTAGAAAATTTTTCTGGAAAGGGCCAGAGAGGAAGGATTTTTAGCATTGCAGGCTGTAAGCCTCTGTGGTGACAATTGGACCCTGCTACTGCCATGTAAAAGCAGTCGTGGGCATGGCTGTGTCCCAATAAAACTTGATTTTCAAAAACCAAGAGCAGGCCAGATTTGACCCTCGTATCTAGCCATAGTTTGCTAACACCTGTAGAGGAAAGAGATTAGATTTTTAAGTTAGAACTGAAACAGTTCACTTCTACTACCTAACATCTGTGTGATAATGGGCAAGTTACTTACCCTCACTATGCCCCTCTTCCTCATCAGTAAAATAACGATAATTATACCTACTTCACTAAGATACAAGGGTTACATCAGGTAACATGTGGAAAACACTCAACACCTTGCCTGCCCCATTATAAGTGTTCAGTACATGTTGAAAGCCTTCTCATTTCCCTTCCTTCACACATTTCATTTTTCTGGAAAATATCTGGTAAATATCTCCTATACTAGATTTTTTTTTAATCCTCTGGAATATGACTTGGTTTCTCTTCTCAATTATTTTTCTCTTTTCTTCCTCTCTTCTTCCGTATTTTTTTCAAAAGAAATGTTCATATTATATTAGTTTTCTAAGACTGCCAAAACAAATTACCATAGATTGGGTAACTGAAAACAAAAGAAACTTATTCTCTCAAAGCTCCAGAGTCTAGAAGTCTGAAATGAAGGTGTCAACAGGGTCATGCTCCAAGACTCTGAGTAGAATCCTTCTTTGCCTCCTCCTGGCTTCTGCTTGCCATCGATCCTTGGCATTCCTTGGCTTGCAGCTACCTCATTCTCATCTCTGTTTGTCTTCACATAACATTCTCCTCTTCTTGTAAGGACACCAGTCATACTGGATTAGGGCTCACTCTAATGACCTCATTTTAATTTGATTACATCTGTAAAGACCTTATTTCCGAATAAGGTCACATTCATCGGTACCAGGAGTTAGGACTTCAAAATATTTTTGGGAGGGACACAATTTAACCCATAACATATCTATTATCTTCCTTGTATAGAATCTCTTGGTAGGCACACAAAAAACCAAGAGGAATATATATAATACACATTGATCTTTATGGCAAAACATAACGGCTCTATGTGATTTTCTAATTAACTGATTTCTCATATGCAATATTCAGAATTATCAGCAAATGATTATGTTTTGGTACTTAACTCTAAATTGAAAATTGTCTGCATGGCAAATAAAACAGCAGTCTGTCACTGTCTGACACACTATAGAAATTCTCAGATATTACTTTAAGCAATGCCAAAATTAGATATCTATTTATTTTTAATCATACATAAAATGAATTCTTTGTTAGTTATATCAGTGAGGATTTTTTTTTTGCAGGTGACAAAAAAACCAACTTAAACTATTTAAGTAATTAACCAAATGTATAGTCTCACTTAACTTAAAAACGTTGAGGGATGGGGCACCTGGGTGGCTCAATTAAGCTTCCGACTCAAGTTGTGATCTCAAGGTCATGAGATCAGCCCCGTGTAGGACTCTGCACTAGGTGTGGAGCCTGCTTAAGATTCTCTCTCTTCTTCTCCCTTTCCCTCCACCACACCCCCTAATCACATGCACATGCTCTCTCCCTCCCTTAAAAAAAAAAATTCTGACGGATATAAAATGTCAAACTTAATTAGATTCTAGAGCTTTTATAAAACAAATTTTCCTGATTCTCGATTCTGTTTTTTGTGTATCAGCTTCATCCTTACACTGCTTTCCCCTTTCTTTCTAATGCCAACAATTTCTTGGGTGTTCTGTTCTCCCATGTTCACACCGAAGCCAAGAGAGAAAGTTGTTTCCTAAAACTTTATCAGAGTTGCTGGGAATTATCTTTTGGGAAACATGAACTAAATCCCTCTTATACCACAGTGGATAAAATTAGATCTAATGGTTGTTCTGGAAAAAACAACCAGTGCCAGAGGATGACATGCTACATTCCCCATTCTCTGAAGCTAGAATAACAGTCTCAAAGCATATGGGTAGCTCCAGGTAAGGTAGATAGTTGGGAAAAAAACTGAGGGAGTCACTAAACTACTGGGAATGGACACTGCCAAACTGCTCAAATTTTGAATCAGGGTTCAACCAGCAGGAGGGGTGTGTGTGTGTGTGTGTGTGTGTGTGTGTGTGCAGAGAGAGATAGAGAATGGTAAAAAGAGACTGATGTATACAACGAATTACATCAATTGTTATTGATGTGATTATGGAGACTGGCTTAGCAAGTGGAAAGCCTATAGGAAAGCCAGAAGAAGAACAGGATGAATACTCTGGAACTCTATGAACACAGGCCATTTGTAGTCTTTAAACTGAGAGAAGGCTTAAATCATCTTTAAAGGCTCACCTGATTAGGTCAGTCCCACCCAGGATACTGTCCTTTCCTTTAGATTGAAGTCAATTGATTAGGGATTATAATCGTATTTGTGTAATCCTTTCACAGCAGCACCTAGCTCAGGATTTGACTTGGAACTGTAGTTCAACCTAACCAAGGTCACACATTGGAGAGCCGGCACAGTGGCTGAGACATTTAGTTCTCTATTTCAGTTTTAAAGAACTGTCCATCTTAGCTGGACAAACTGTCACATAGGTAAAAGACTATATTCTCTGACCTCCCTTGCATCTACATGTAGCTCTAGATAATATGATGTAAGCAGAAGTACTATGTGGGATTTCTGGAACGTCACCTTAAAGAGACAGAGTAAACTTCTGATGACTTTTTGATGTGATGGGCAGAATTCAAGCAGCCTCTTGCGCAATGTGGTTATATGCTAAATATGGTATAATAACATCAGAGAAGGAACCAGAATTCTTGATACCACTAAACTGCTACACCAGCCATGGACTGCTCTACGTCACATGAGATAGAAATAAACTTCTACATTGTTTAATCTCTTGTTATTTGGGCATTTGTGTTAGAACTAGCCAAAACAAACCCCAACCAATACTGGGAAGAAACCACAACATCCACTGTACTGTGATAAAATTGAAACAACTTCTTGGGCATGTTGCCAAAACAATATTCTATCTCCAACTGAGAGGAAAATTAATGAATACCTCTGAATTTTAAGTTTAAAAAATAGGAATTTTTGAATTTCATAGGTTGGAATACAAAAATACAAGGGGGAAAAAAAAGACGTGCTATTTGTAAAGCTGATATGCTAGGCTAAAAGCAGGAAGGGCACTAATATGATTCCTCTAATTTAAAGGGTAGTTAACCCAATTGATGCAGGAAAGTTCAAATTAACTTGCACAGCCAATACCTCTGCTGTACTAGAGTCACTAATATTATTAAGACAAAACCCAGGCCCTTTAACAAAAATTAAATTGGTTTATTGTACTGTAAACAAAGAAAATATAGCTTTTAATTTAATATAATTAGGCAAAGAAGGTATCAATTCCTTTCTTGAAAAATCTACAAATTCTTCTTTAAATTTTAAATTTGTGTTTCATTACATATACAGAAAATGAAAGCATTGAACCAAATAATATCACAGCCAACTGAAGGAATATATAGAAGAAATGAAGAAAAAGAAAGAAATTCTTTTGTTTAGCTTGCAACATTTTACGTCATCAAGTTTTACAGGTTCATACATTATTCTTTAATTGTTATAACAAATGAATTGTTTTTAATGTTCCTGTTTTGTTCTTATTTAAATTTATGGAAATTACATAGGTTTGGTCTCATTAGAGTTGGACCATTTGTGTATGACTGCTTAATTTTATTTTTTTTGAAGGGGTTTATGCATCCATCATATCTATCCATCTTTCTGGGGTTGACTCCAACTTTTAGATCATGGTTCAATTTGGTCAATGACCCTCACACCATGACACAGGAATACAAAATGACTCACTGTGAAACTGATGATATCGGAGAGGATTTCTTGTGCTTTTATATGAAAATGAAACAGAGCACCAGACCAGAAAGAATCATGGGAAGGCATTAGGCTTTCAGGAGGACTTCAGAGAGTGGTTGCTTCAGTAAGTCACAGCTTACAAGACAAAAGCCATGCCGTATTGTTCCATCGGGGTCCTTGAACTGGCTAGTTATAAACGTTAACAAGTTGAAAAATCTGTGTCCTAGTGGTGTACACAGAATTTCCTGCTGTCTACTTTGTTGTCTTAGGGTTTGTTGTTTGTTTCAAATTTCTTAACAGTCTTATTTAATCTAAAAAACCTTTGTATAAAAATTGTTGTGCAAATGCTTTCTGAAGCATGCTGTCATAGGAAATGTGTGCACATCCTGTAAAAGGGCTTTTCTTATCTTCTCTTCAGAGAACAAATTATAAACACACCTCTTCTTTTAAACCACAAATCACTATTGGCAAAATCTATAAAGTATTATCATCACTCAGACTCTAAGATAAATCAATCCAAACCTCCTAACACAAAATATACACATTTTATACAAAATGTTTAATAAATTGGTTGTTTTATATCCCAGATGGCTGTATAATTTTTGGCTCATAACAAGGTAGCAGTTTTTTAATTGGCCTTTGAGAAAAGCTGAAATTTTTACCGCATGGGTTGCCCTTCTTAATAGCATCTGTGACTTTGCATGGCTCAAAGTCTGAAGATAATTTTTTATTAAAGCAGGCTAATTATTCTTTTCTATGGAAAAGTTAAAATTTGCTTTGTCTGACTAGAACAGTTAGACTGACAAAGATTCTGTTATTGAACGATATAGAGAATTTTCCATCAATGTGGGTTTCTGACAGTGGCCAATGGCTAACTACAAAAATAAACACATAACACATACACACACAAATAACAAAATCAAAATGTCACTTATTGATCTCCAGTTTTAGCTATGATATGTAAAGAACTTGCAAGTTGTCACTCTTGTCCTTACAAGAGGAAAGAGCAAGACAAACTAAAAATCAAGTTTTCTTGGATTCATCAGAAAACTGAAGGCACAGGGCAAACTGCCACTTTGAAATCTGGAAGGACAGTCGAATCTAGAGAGATGCAACAACCAAGATCTGTCTACCTGGAACAGAAGCTGCTGGAGGCATAAACTGGTAGGAATACATTAATGGTAACCTCGAGGAACTGTATGAGGCTGAGCATAGCCTAGAGTGAGAGTAAGGAATTTCTGGGGCCTGCAGTCTTAATAAGGCCTCATGTTTGTGGGTTTTCTCTATAGGAACCCCAACAGGTTCACGTGGTGAGGATCTGAGAAAGATATCCTCAAGGCTCTGAGAGGCTGAAGGGAAGAGTGATCACAAAATACATCCAGTGTGAGTGTGGGAAAAGACAAACAGGCCTTACCACTGCGGGGGGTGGGGGGCATTTCTCTCAATCCAGCCACCTAAAAGCTTTGTCTCACAGGGGAATGGGGCTGATACGGTCAACAGGGTTTGGGGCTGATACGGTCAACAGGGTTTGGGGCTTCAAGGAAACTCATAGGAAACTGTTTGAAAAGAAGTAGGATATCCTGAACATTCAAATATTAAAAGAATACTATGAACAACACTGTGCCTAGAAATTTGATAACTAGGCAAAATGGATCAAATTCTTAAAAGACGCAAACTACCAAAACTCATATAAAGAGAAATAGATTACCTGAAGAGCCTGATGTCTATTAAAGAAACTGAATCAATAATTAATAACCTTCTAGAAAAGAACATTCCAGGCCCTGATTGTTTTACTTATGAATTCTTACCAAACAATATTGTTACCAAACAATGAAGGAAAAAATTATACCAATTCTCCACATAGAAATAGAAAATAGAAGTGAACAACTTCCGAAAACATTCTATGAAGCCATCATTAGTCTAATACCTAAGAAAAAGGCAAAGACATTATGATAAATGAAAAATACCAACTAGTATCTCTCACAAATGTAAATTCAAAAATACTAGCAAATCATATCCAACAATACATAAAAATATTATACTCCACAACCAGCTGGGATTTATTATAAGCATGCAAATCTGGTTCAACAATCCAAATTATCCAGGTAAACCTCCATATTACTGAGCATAAGAAGAAAAGTCATCTGCTCAAATTAATGGAGGTAATAAAAACACTGACAAAATCCAAACCCTTTCTTTCTGGAAGGGAAGATAAAACTAAAGATCTAATTCTGGGTTCTATGTGCTTGAAGAAATACATCTAAGAGCAATGGTTTCCATATTAATTGGTTTCACTAGGAAGTACAGCTGCTATATAGACATTTCTGGTCAGTGATATCTATAAAATGAGTTAGGTCAAACTGACCTGTTTGAAATGTAAGTATGACAATCCAGGTATCTCAAAAATCCCTTCCACTACAAATATCTGTACTTTTAAAATATAGCAAATATTATTTTGAATGCATATTTCCTAACATTTAATAAAATATCCAGGCTCACGTGCAAACGTGTGAAATAATGAAAGGAAAAGTTAACAGAAAACCAGAGTGGTAAACAATAAGTTACTCTGGGGAATTGTCAATACTATAGTTTCAGTGCCTGAATGCAGTGCCAAATTCTTGGGGCCACATACATTGAGAAGATATATAACTGATACATACACATACATGCATACATACAGTCAAAGCCAAGACACTGAGGAACAGACTGGGAAAAAATTATATTCACAGCAAAGGAAATTAAAACAAAGTCTTCCATTGTGCTCCAAAAAGAAAAAATATATCTCCTGAAAATTAAAAAACACATTTTCTTGACTTAACGTCGTTCTGAGTTTTAGTTACAATTTTCTCATTATTTGGGAACTACATGGTTAAAACTTATGAAAAACCTTTGTAACAGATCAGTGATGGCCTGAGGCTCCTGGCAGAGGCACAAACCAAACAAAGCTGGAAAAAGTTCACACAACTCAGATCACGAGATAAAGTTTTTCTCTCCCTCTCTCTGTCTCTGTCTCTTTCTCTTTCTCTGTCTCTCTGCCTTTCTCTGTCTTGCTTTCTCCCCCATGTCTCCTCTTTCTTTGTCTTTCTCTTTCATACACACAATCCCATTTGGGATGAGTTCACAGTCAGAAACTATAAAATTTATAAAGATGCGTACATTTGGAGTGAACATCAGCAGAGAAAAGCAGCAAAATTACACATTCAAGAATTTAAAATTACAGAACAATCCGAAAGAAAAAATTATTTATTTAAATCACTAAAGAAAAAAACTACAGAAATAAAATACGCAAATTTTAAAAACTATATAGGAGTGGACACATAGAAAATAAATATTACAATGCAAAATAAATAGCTACATTAAGCACCAAAACTGACCCAGCTAGAATGGATTATATAAACTGGAAGATAAAAATGAGGAAATCACACATATGCAAAAAGGAGAAATAAAACATAGCGCATATGAAAAAGAAGTTAAAATACATACAGGATAAAGTGAGAAGGGCCCACATACATCCAATAGAGAAAATAAAGAAGGGAATAAAACACTAAAATAAAAGAAGATCTCTGAAGACTGTACAGATATTATAAGTCTTAAATCATTAGCATTAAGAAAAACAAATCTCAAAGATGCTAAACAAAAACATCCTATAATTAGACACAGCAGGAAATGGGAAAACGTAGGTGGAGTGATGAACTACAGAAACAGTTGAGTCACAGGTGCAAATTAAAAATGTCCATGTAGCCATTGGAAAAAAAAAAGTCAAAATATATGCTTGCATTAATCAGAGTTTTCCAGAGAAAGAGAAGCAATAGAGAGATGGAAAGAGAAAAATTTTAAGGAAAGAGAGAAAGAGAGAGAGAGAGATTTTAAGGAATTGGCTTATGCAACTTTGGAGGCCTGGTGCCTCCAAATTCCAATGGCACAGGCCAGTAGGCAAGAGACTCAGGAAAGAGTTGCAGTTTGAGTGTAAAGGCAGTCTAATGGCTGATTTCTGTTCTGCTTAGGGGTTCTCAGTCTTTGTTCTATTAAGGCCTTCAACTGATTATATGAGACCCACCCACATTATGGAAAAAGATCTGTATTACTCAAAGTCTATCAATTTAAACGTTCCAAAAAACACCCTCACAGAAACATTCAGAATAATGGTTTTGTTTTGTTTTTTTTTAAGATTTTATTTATTCGACAGAGATAGAGACAGCCAGCAAGAGAGGGAACACAAGCAGGGGGAGTGGGAGAAGAAGAAGCAGGCTCATAGCGGAAGAGCCTGATGTGGGGCTCGATCCCATAATACCGGGATCACGCCCTGAGCCGAAGGCAGACGCTTAACCGCTGTGCCACCCAGGCGCCCCCAGAATAATGTTTGACCAAATATCTGGGCACTGTGGCTCAGCCAAGTTGACATATAAAATTAACCATTACAACATCTGAATCCTTAGAGGAAACAAAAGAGAAACACAATGTTACCACAAGAAGATATAGGCAATGAGGAGAAAAACATGAAATAAGTTAACAATATGGTTTAAAAATGCACAAATATAAATCCAAACACGATGCCAAAAATAATATCTATAAATTGACTTAACAGTTAAAAATAGAAATTCAGAAAAAGTTTTTATCCAGCAACACAGTGAAAAAAAAAATCTGAAAGTCCTTCTTGCTACAAACAACTAGATCTTACATAAAACATGCTTTTTATTGTAACCCTGTGCTTTCAGGAAGCAAGGAAAATCTCCTAAGGCCACCCACACACACTGCGTTAAAAAAAACAAAGCTGAGTTCAAAATGGTTAGCAGTAAAGGCTCTCAAAAGAAAGAGTTCTCTGAGGGCAAACGACTAAATAAGCACTACAAGAAGAATAATAATCATGGGGTAAGAGGCCCTATGAAGGAACAAAGCTTGAGACTCTCCTATTAGGCCAGGGACTTTAGAAGGAAAATAAACTGACCAAAGGTTGGTAGCATCCCTGTTTTACAGCAAAATAAAACAGACACTAAAATCAACCAGATAGGAACCCCCTCCCAAAAAAATCCACGAAATAGCTATTTTCAAACATTGAATAATATGTAGAACAAGCCTGGGATCCCTGAGAAGAAGAAACCACATGAGATGGGATCTGTAATTGCCCTAGTTTGGGCCAGAAGAAACTTTCTGGACCATGGTTCAGGAAGGAGATCCCAAATAGAGCAGGGAGGCTCACTGAATTGAGGAATCATAGATTGGAATTTGATGTGACTGAAAGGAAAGGAATTCAGCAGAAATTCAGGCAGAAAATCAGAGATGGAGGAGATACACAGAAAATTAGCTCCAAAAATCTGCATTCTTGCAAATCTGTGCTAAAATCTAAGCTGTGAATGCAGAGAATGTAACTTAAAATTTCCAGTGATCACGGATTATTAGGAAACATTCAATTTCTAACCAGTGAGGATGGAGAATCCTATTTGAACTTACAGGGCTTTCAGTAAACACCACGCATCTTAATAGGAGAACAAAACTGGTTCTAGATTAAAGACTATTCTAGACTCACTTTAACAAAACATAAACCACGCCTCAAAAGAATTAGATTAACCAATGTGTAATTTAACTGAGTCCCAGAACAGATTCTGAAACTCTTTAAAGGAAAACAATAACATCCAGCATCAACTACATAAAACTCAAAGCATCTACTACTCAATAAAAAATTTCTAGACATGTGAAGAAGCAGGAGCTTATGACCTATCACCAGGAAAAAATTCAGTAAACAAAGACCAAAAAATGACAGAGATGATGGAATTATCAGATAAGAATTAAGCAATAGTTTCTATAAATACATTCAAGGATTTGAAGGGAAATATGCACATAATGAAAAGTGAAACAGAATATTTTTAAAGTCATGTTTTATTAAGTAATTAATTAATTTATTATTTTTTAAAAATTTATTTATAGGTAGGCTCCGTGCCTAATGCAGGGCTTAAACTCACAACTCTGAGATCTAGAGTCACATGGTCTACTGACTGAGCCAGCCAGGCACCCTGAAACAGAATTTTTTTTTTTTTTTTTAAAAAACAGCCATTGACAAATGGATTTCTTTCTTTCTTTCTTTCTTTCTTTCTTTCTTTCTTTCTTTCTTTCAAGATTTTATTTATTTATTTGACAGAGAGAGACAGCCACCGAGAGAGAACACAAGCAGGGGGAGTGGGAGAGGAAGAAGCAGGCTCCCAGCAGAGCAGGGAGCCTGATGTGGGGCTCCATCCCAGGACCCTGGGATCATGCCCTGAGCCGGAGGCAGACGCTTAATGACTGAGCCACCCAGGTGCCCCCAGAATATTTTTTAAAGAACCGAATAAAACTAGTAGTAGAAAGGAAAAAGACAACCTCTAAAATAAAAACCTCCCTTGCTGAGCTTAGAAGTGGATTGCCTATTGCAGAAGGATGGACCAATGAATATAAAGACAGCAATGGAAAGCTTCCAGAGTGGAGCACATAGAACAAAAAGGCAAAAAATTAAAACAGGACTCAAAAACAAAGGGAAAAACAAAAATAAAAAATTAATCCAGAGATTCAATGATGTGTAGGAAAATCTGAAGCAAACTACCATGTAATTCCAACAAGGGGAGAAGAGACAGAATAAAATGTGGAAAATTATGGCCAACATCTTCCAAAATTCATAAAATCTACAAAGCCAGAGACTCAAGTCCAGAGAAATGTAAATAGGACCAAACAAAGAAAACCACACAAAGGCACATCATTATCAAATTGCCAAAAACCAGTAATGAGTCAGAGAAAAAAGACTCATTACATAAAATGGATCAATATAAAGATTGATTGATTTCTCATCTGAAGAAACCCAAACCAGAACACAATAAACTGACATCTTTATCCTACTGAAAGAAAAAAATTAAGTTAAACTAGAATTGTATATCCAGTGAAAACATCTTTCCAAAATGAGAGCAANCTAAAATCTAAGCTGTGAATGCAGAGAATGTAACTTAAAATTTCCAGTGATCACGGATTATTAGGAAACATTCAATTTCTAACCAGTGAGGATGGAGAATCCTATTTGAACTTACAGGGCTTTCAGTAAACACCACGCATCTTAATAGGAGAACAAAACTGGTTCTAGATTAAAGACTATTCTAGACTCACTTTAACAAAACATAAACCACGCCTCAAAAGAATTAGATTAACCAATGTGTAATTTAACTGAGTCCCAGAACAGATTCTGAAACTCTTTAAAGGAAAACAATAACATCCAGCATCAACTACATAAAACTCAAAGCATCTACTACTCAATAAAAAATTTCTAGACATGTGAAGAAGCAGGAGCTTATGACCTATCACCAGGAAAAAATTCAGTAAACAAAGACCAAAAAATGACAGAGATGATGGAATTATCAGATAAGAATTAAGCAATAGTTTCTATAAATACATTCAAGGATTTGAAGGGAAATATGCACATAATGAAAAGTGAAACAGAATATTTTTAAAGTCATGTTTTATTAAGTAATTAATTAATTTATTATTTTTTAAAAATTTATTTATAGGTAGGCTCCGTGCCTAATGCAGGGCTTAAACTCACAACTCTGAGATCTAGAGTCACATGGTCTACTGACTGAGCCAGCCAGGCACCCTGAAACAGAATTTTTTTTTTTTTTTTTAAGAAACAGCCATTGACAAATGGATTTCTTTCTTTCTTTCTTTCTTTCTTTCTTTCTTTCTTTCTTTCTTTCAAGATTTTATTTATTTATTTGACAGAGAGAGACAGCCACCGAGAGAGAACACAAGCAGGGGGAGTGGGAGAGGAAGAAGCAGGCTCCCAGCAGAGCAGGGAGCCTGATGTGGGGCTCCATCCCAGGACCCTGGGATCATGCCCTGAGCCGGAGGCAGACGCTTAATGACTGAGCCACCCAGGTGCCCCCAGAATATTTTTTAAAGAACCGAATAAAACTAGTAGTAGAAAGGAAAAAGACAACCTCTAAAATAAAAACCTCCCTTGCTGAGCTTAGAAGTGGATTGCCTATTGCAGAAGGATGGACCAATGAATATAAAGACAGCAATGGAAAGCTTCCAGAGTGGAGCACATAGAACAAAAAGGCAAAAAATTAAAACAGGACTCAAAAACAAAGGGAAAAACAAAAATAAAAAATTAATCCAGAGATTCAATGATGTGTAGGAAAATCTGAAGCAAACTACCATGTAATTCCAACAAGGGGAGAAGAGACAGAATAAAATGTGGAAAATTATGGCCAACATCTTCCAAAATTCATAAAATCTACAAAGCCAGAGACTCAAGTCCAGAGAAATGTAAATAGGACCAAACAAAGAAAACCACACAAAGGCACATCATTATCAAATTGCCAAAAACCAGTAATGAGTCAGAGAAAAAAGACTCATTACATAAAATGGATCAATATAAAGATTGATTGATTTCTCATCTGAAGAAACCCAAACCAGAACACAATAAACTGACATCTTTATCCTACTGAAAGAAAAAAATTAAGTTAAACTAGAATTGTATATCCAGTGAAAACATCTTTCCAAAATGAGAGCAATATGAGAAACATTTCTGACAAACAAAAGCTGAGAGGGCTTGCAAAAAAAAAAAAAAAAAAAAAAGTTACAGGAAGTTCTTCCAGTGGAAGGAAATCAACACCAGATGGAAACTTTTATCTACACAAATGAAGAGAGAGCACAGGAAATGATAAGTATATAAAAGACGTTTCTTCTTTTCAATTTTTAATTTTCATTAAAGATACACGTAACATTATATTGTGGGGGTTTATAACATGTAGAAGGAAAATGCACAACAAAAACAGTACAAATGATGAAAAAAAAAGTGAGTATATGTACTATGGTCATTACATTACATTATAATGAAGTGTTATAATAGTAATTATAGGTAAACTGTGATAAGAAAAAAATGCATATGGTAAACCCTAAAGCCACCATTTAAAAATAAATAAATGAAACAAGAAGGAACAACAAATAAACCAATAAAAAAAATTAGAATACAAAAAGTACTAAAATAACACTTAAAAGGGCAAGAAAGGAGAAAAACAATGGTGACAGGGTAAATTTAAAACAAATAGTCTAATTAATGGTAGATAAATCCAACAATATCAATAATACCATTAGATATAAATAATCTACACATTCCAATTACAGGTAGAGATTGTAAGATTAGATTTTAAAAATAGCGAGACCCAATTATATATTACTTGTAAGAAACACACTTTAATTAGTCTGCTTGGGATGCCACAACATAATAGCACAGATTGGGTGGCTTAAACAACAGAAATTTATTTTCTCACAGTTCTGGATGCTGGAAGTCGAAGATTAACCATCTTGTCTCTGTGTCCTCACATGGCCTTTTGTCTGTGCATGTGTACAGAGGAAGGGAGAGCTCCCTGTTATCTCTTCTTCTTTTCATAAGGTTACCAATACTACTGAATTTAGGACCCCACATTACCTCATTAGTCTTAATTGTCTGCTAAAAAGTCCTATCTCCAAATGCAGTCACGTTGGGGCTTAGGGCTTCAACATATACAATTGTGGAGGACATAATTCAGTACATTACACATTGGTACACTGAAAGTAAAAAGATGGAAAAAAGATATATCATGCAAGCAATAATCACAAATAAGGCATAGTAAAAATAAGTAGACACCAGGAAAAGGAATATTATGAGCAATAAAAGAGGGCATTCATAATAATAGTCAATTTATAACAAATATAAAGGCATATGCACATAGTTACTGTTTCAAAATAAATCAAACAAAAACTGACAAATCACTGGAGAAATAAATAATGCCCTGATTTTATTTGGTGATACTCCTAACTGTTAAAGTAAACTGAAGAGTAAGGATACAGAAAACAGAAACAATACTATCCCTCATAGTTACATCAATGATATTATAATAAACTACACCATAGTAAGAGAAAACATATTTCTATCAAAAGGACTTAGAACATTCAACGAGAGAACCATAGGCTGCACTATAAAAAAAAATCAATAAATTTAAAAAGATGAAATCATATAGATATGTTCTTTGATCTTATGGCATTATATTAAAATTCAATATCAGAATGTTGTCTGAGAAATTCCCCAAATATTCAAAAGTTAAGCAATACCCTTTTTAGAATTCCATTGTTTTATAAAGCAATTATAAGGGAAATCAGAAAACCTTTGAACAGAATGAAAAGAAGCAGCAAAAAATATCAATATTTGTGGGGTGCAACTAGAGCAGTATTGAAGTAAGTAGAGAGAAGGTAATAATAAAGATAAGTGAAAACAAATGTAATAGGAAGGAAATAATAGATAAAATCAACAAAACCAAATATTATTTTTTGAGATCAACGAAATTGGTAAGCCGCAGCTAGACTGATTAAGAAAAACAGAGGTCTCAATTTACCAATATCACAAATGAATGAGAGGACATCACCAGAGATCCCACAGACATTAAGAAATAATACCGAATTTTATTAATAACTTTATGCCAATTACTTTGAAAACAGAACAAATGGACACATTTTCTAAAAAAAATGTAATTAACATAATTTGACATTAGTTCAGGGATGAAAAATTAAGAATGGGACATCATAAAGAATCCAGAAATAGAGCCAAACACAAACTTATGTATGTAGTAGTGGCATTGTACATGACTGGAGAATGGAAAAAAAATTACTCAAAAACACATGGAAAATGAAATTAAATTCTTAACTCACACTACATGTAAAAATCCATTCTCAGTGAATGTGACTTAATGTGAAAGATAATTTTTACAATTTTAAAGCACTTTTTGAAATAATATGGAACAAGAAAGAAAACCATATGACTGTGTCATAACCTCAGAAATAGGTATATATTTTGAAAGATTTACTCAAAAGAACATTAACGATTAAAATGACTTTTATAATCAGTTATATATTTTTAAAATGTTAATATTACGTTTAGAGAAAAACTCCTTCACAAATTAAACATATAGTGGGATTACATCTATGTAGAAGTAAAGCTGATGCAAGGAAAATATTAGAAGGAAAGGAAAATTCATCTATGGGTGACTTTTTTCTTTATACTCTTCTATAGTTTTCAAATTTTATGTGTAATTATGTAATGGAAATGGTCATCTTAAAAACCTTTTAACTGCACTTGTGTAATCAATATTTGTTGGAATTTCTAGTAAGTCTTGAAAAGGAAAAAAGATATGATTGATTTTCTTCCTTAAATAGAGGTTATAGCCTGGTAGAAAACAAAATACAAAACAGCAATTAAAAATACTAGAAAATGCAATGTCTTGTCAAATTAGTATAGATAAGCATTCCAAAAATGAAAAAAAACAAAAGTGAGTAGAATGTGCTAAAAAAAAAGAGGCAAGGAAGTTAATATTTAAGAGGTGAGAACAGAGCAATATAACATTTGGATAAACCAAGAAGAAAATGATTTTCCAGTAAAGTCTGCAAGCATACTTACTGATCAACATTCTACCAAATCATGACCACTTGGAAAAATAGCCCTACTAAGTGCTCTGGCTATAATTGTCATTTTCTCAGTTAGAAGGAACTCATAATCTGTCCTCTGAATCAGTTGAGAAATATATGCTTTTGTCAGCTTTTTTTTTCAAGTACTTAGGTTTACAGCATTTTCAAATATCACTTGACTAAGGTACAACCAGTCATTACGTATCTTCAAATAATAATAATAAGCTTCCTACTCAAATGAAATCTCCAGGAGTCCAGTGGCTGTTCTGTCTCAGAAACTTGACACATGGAAGTTATTCATTGAGTAAGTGAATAAACGGAGGCAGAAAAGATCAAACACACGAAGTTTAGGTTAGTGTCTAGTATGTTTAATAAAATTTAAATCCACAAGAAATAATTTTTAAAAACCCACAAGGAAACACTGCTGATGAAAGAGGAAAATGCAAAACAAGTGATCATTTTAAAATAAAAAGATAGAATTCCAATAATGATTTGATTAAAATTTAACTCTTTCCCCTTAATTTAACATGTTAATACATCAACCAAGTTATTATTTAAAATCTACAACTGAAAAGAAGTTAAAAGAAAGACATACTTTTTAAAAAGTGGCATAAAATTCTATAATTTGAGAATTACTATTATTCTAGAAAGTATGTGATAAAATAATTTTTTGATTTATTACTGAGTGGAAGATTAAATACTTTATTTCATTTCAATAGATTTATTAATATAATTTAATACATTTAATAAATGTTAATATCATCTAGTTCCATATCCTACCATCAGCCATATCCTCCTACATCTAGACAGATGAAAATTTAATCTAGTTTTAAGTATGTCCAGGAACAGAGATGTACCACATTCTTTAAGAAATCACTTTGATATCCAGTCTAGAGCTCTAGATTACTTTAGAACTTTTTTCAAATTTTCTAATTGCATTAATGTAATTTTAAAGTTAGATTTTTAAATTTGTTCCATAAAGGTAAAAAACAAATAAGCTCTATTCTCGAAGACCCTACTTGTAGCAATTCTTCATTACTTGCTTCCTTCACCCCTCAACCTCTACAAAACGTTTTCAAAATTTAAGTAGTGTTTTGCACCTGGAAAATACAAGCACGCGTGGGGAATGGGAGGAGAATTCAGTTGACAAGATTTAAAATAGAGTTCTCAGTCGTGGAGGATTTTGTTGATGGAGAAAGCTGGAATCTTCCCCTTCTGGTCAGCAAAGCAAATTAGGATGGTGCTGAAATTATATCTGTCTTGTCATCTCCCTGGCAGGACACCTTTTGATAGGGCCTTCTGTTCCTCCCATTTCTTGGCAGCCTCTGCCTTTGGGATGTCTGGAAATAATGGAACTTTCAAGACTAAATAATGGAGCCTGGCAGAGCTTCTGTAGTTCTTACTTAAAGATCTAAATCATATGTTTGCATCAGGTCATTTAAAGTAAACTTGAAGCACTTGAATTGAAGCTTGAAATACAACTGCTTAGCAATAGAATTCAGTTTTGTCAGCTGTGATTGCAATTTCATCTAGAAAACAAGGGACTGCAGTATTTTGTTAAATGTATCCTGTTGCTTTTAAAGCAAACGATGCTTCACACTTTAGGTAAGAAAAGATAAAATATCCAGACAGACGATTTGGTACCCATTATTGGAAGCAGATGCATGGCTTTTAAGTGTGGCAGGGGATGGGGATCTGCCTATATCTGGTTTTGCTCCATCCTTCACAGGCCTGATCTGAGCAGGAGCTCTTACTGACTTGGAGTCCAGAACAAACTCCTGTATGCAATTCTACAGGGCATGGAGCAAAACAGGAATGAGTTTTGTACTCTTCAGTGTCAGTATGATTCATGTAATATTCCCAAATACATGTTCTCTGAGTGCCTGGCCTCTTGAAGAAAAATTTTATATATCCCTTGATGAGGGCTAGATTTTATTGCTGGCGTTTTTCTGAGGCAACAGATTTAAGTAATGCCATTTTTGTAAGCACTGGAGGACCTCATTAAAGGCTTGCTTTTATTAGTTTCATTTTAGTCTTGAAAAAATATGACTGCATAAACTGAATTTCAAAAACATGCTGAGTAAAAGAAGCCTTACACAAAAGAGTACATGTTGAATGAGTCCATTTATATGAAGTTCTAGAACAAGCTAAACCAATCAACGATAAACTTTTTGTTAGGCCTTATGAGTAGGAAAAAGATGTGCATTTTGATTTCTTTTAAAACATCTTCATTTGCAAATTTGCCTGATGTAACAGTGATACTCTGAAAGGATGCCTATGAACAGATACTTCGCAGCTAAGAGGTAACAAACAAGGCATTTTTTAATTTAAATTTTTAAACATTTTTTATGGTGGTAAAATACACGTTATATAAGATTTACTACTGTAATCATTTTGAAGTATACAGTTCAGTTGCATTAAGTACATTCACAATATTGGGCAAACATCACCAGTATCTAGTTCCAGAACTTTTTCATCAGTGCAAAGGAAAATCCTGTATCCATTAAGCAGTCACTCCCCTTTCTCCCCTCCTCCTAACATTATCTCTTCTCTGTCACTCATCTATTAAATGTTTTAAATGTTTTAAATGTTTTAAAGTGCCTGTCTATCCTGGTATGGGGACAGGTAGGCAGATGCAACACTGTCCAAGACAGACACATAGGTCCCTCCTATTGAATGGATCCTTCCTTGCCCTGCCGCAAGGGAAGACAGTAAATAGAAGGGACAGAAACAGGGAGGTAAGAAGCTGATGCTTACAAAGAGTAGCACTGACAACAGAAGATTGCAATATTTGTTTTCTAGAAACACTTTTTAAAATATTCTTCCTTTAGAAGAAATTTTAGAAGCACACACTTTCATGAAAAGTTTTCCATTTACTTTGAAAGAAAGACTTTGAAGTATTTTGACAAATTATTCAGCGCCATCAGCAAAGGAAAGGGAATCAGGAACTTCTGATTCTATTCCTGTATACTGGTGACTTCCTTTGTGGGTTTAGGCAAATCACTTACTGTTTGCTGTGTTACTTATTGGGGTGTTCTTCTTTCTCAGAATGAGCAAAACAGTTCAATCTTCTAAATTGGAAGGGATGTACAGAATGTACACTGCGGAATTTTCTGCAACAAGGGTAATAACCTACTTTCTGAATGACTGAGAGGCTCCGTATTTCTCAGCATGACCTTTTTGCCTGGCCTCATTGGCCTCCATGCAGATCATGTTCAAAACAGCATCTTTTGACAAATACTGATCATAATCACAAGCCAAACAACATTCTACACCTATTTTTAACAAGGAAGAGAATGATCACATTGTCAAGCATATAGGATCAACACCTACACACACACACACAAATACACACACTTTACTCAGGTTTTTCAGCTCAGTCCCAACTTCCAATACCAAGTCCCTTTGACAAAATAAATGCCACAGATGTTGCTGCCCCTGGGTAATTCATTCCCATAGCTCCTCCTTACACTCTCACACACTCATACTTCTAGCTTGTCACAGTCACTTTACAGGGAAATGTGGCAATAAACCAAAAAGTTTCAATGTTAAATTAAAATTGACTGACACTTTGACCTTGGGTATCTGCTTTTAGTATTTATCCTAAAAATACAATATTTTACACTAGTAGAAAGATAAAAAATTTTATTGCAGCATATTTTAATTTGAAAAAAAAAAACAGAAGTAGCTTAATACCATAATAACCTGCATATATCCATACAATTGATGATATGTACATCAATATAATTTTTAAAAACCCAATAAAGTAGAGTTTATACATACTAATATGGAATGATCACCATACTCAATTATTATGGAGATCATTTTTTAAATCAATTATTGCACACCTACTATATTCCAGTATTTTTCTAAGTACTGGGATATAATAGAAAACAAAACAAAGTTTCTATTTTCTGGGAGGAATACACAGACGATAAACAAACAAATATGTCAGCTGGTAGTAAGTGCTTTGAGAATCATAAAGAGCTTAAGGAAAATGGGGAGAAAGGTAGCAATGTATAAGCCAGGGTAAGTTAGGTTATGCTGTGGTAAAAAAACCTCCAATACATATCATTTATTGCTCACACTATAGTCCAGTGACTTTCATTTGGAGAGGTGTAGCTCTAAGTAGTAATCACTCAGGGATCCATGCTAATGGGGGTCTCCAGAAAGTTGTCAAGGCAGGACAGAGGGAGAATGGAGGATCACACACCATCTCTTCAATCCTTCCACATGTCATTTCTATTTGTATTCTATTGACCAAAGTTAGTCACATGGCCTTGCCTAACTCCAAGGTGAAAAGGAAATGCAATCTCCCAACCCCCACCCCATGCCAGAATGGACAGGCAATCCAAAACATGGGTGAGTAGGGCTAATGTCTACGCAGGTTTATGGAGCTACTAATCAAGTCCTCCTTGATAAGGTGACATCAGAGCAGGGATATGAAGGCAATGAGAGGATGAGCTTTGTGGACATCTGAGGGAAAAACATTCTGGGCAGATGAAACAGCATAGCATAGATTTGAGGGAATTATGCCTGGGATATATGAGGATACCAAGAAGGCTGGGCTGATTGAGTAAATGTGTGTGGGGGGGTGGTAATAATAATGATATTAAGATAATGCCATAGAAGTAAGCAGAGATCCTAACCCCACAGAGTCTTATGGACTACTTCAAGAATGTGTCTCTAATGTTGAGTAAGATGGGCTAACAGCACGAGAATGACAATATGTGTCTTGTTTTCAAAAGATCCTTCGGTTTGCTATGAGAAGAATAACCTAGAGGCAGGAGGCAAAAGTTGAAGCAGGGAGACAGATTAGGTGATTACAATAATTCACAGGAGATGACAGTGGACTGAGATAAAGTGAAGGCACAAGAGGATTAGAGGTGGTCAGATTCTGCACATACTAGAAGGTATCGTGCAAAGGGGGAAAAGAGGAAAAGATGATAAATAGTGTACATGGTATGATACCATTTGTGTAAAAGAGGGGAAAATAGAAAAGTTTGACTTTAGTTACTTCTGGGCAATGACTGGCATTGAGAAGAAATATTTACTTTTATACTGTTCTATATATTTTTTTGCAGTTAGCATTCATAACTTTTAATAACCAATGATAAACAAACTAGAAATGTGGTCCTTGAATATTCACACTGCAAAAACAAATGACTTCAAAAATATTATAAGCTACAGGTTAGAATATTGAAAGAATATATCCAAATTACATACACACAAATTTATCAGTAAGAGAAGAGTGCATTCAGGTTTAAAGAACTATATCACAAATTATCTAATTGGATCCTCTCAATAACCCACAAATAGCTATCTGAAATTTATTCATCAGAACACTCATTCATTCATTCAACAGACTATTATTGGGTATTTTACTATATGTCAGTAATTACATTAGATACATTAGAAGGGAAAATCAGATGAAAGCACAAAACAAATGTAGCTAGCTCAATGTTAGTAAGCATGGTGCAAGGTGTCACTGCTTTGAAAGATACAAAAAAGAATATTGTTGAATCACAGGAACAAGACTAGAAGTAACAACTCAGAAACAACTGGCATACTATATCCAGCACTGCAAATTCTTACCAGACTGCTGTGTGCAGTTTGGGGCTCCAAACTACAGACAGATATAAAATCTTGGAGACTTTTCACAGGAGAACCACAAAGACAACTAAAGAATTAGGAAGTAATGTTTATGAGAAAAGGCCACAGAAAGGGGATTATTCAGCCTGCAAAGAGGATGTGAATGGTGATTGAATACTGACGTTTAGGGTAACCAACAGTTTGAAAGACCCTGACTAACTCTTCTCTACCTCAACTGGGAAGAGAAAATGAGAAAATGGTTTGAAGGTGTCATGGCAAGTTAGACACAACAGAGTGAAGGTTGTCAGACCCTGGTATGAAGGAATGACATTTCCTCCTCAGGGGGCTCGGTACTTAAGAATAAGATCAATTTTCATCTGCCTAAATGACTCCCCGAATCCCCTTCATCCTTCTGATTCTCTCTCTGGAGAAAGGGATTCCTTGACCTGGCTTAGCTATCCATTCCTATGCCAAATAGCCTTCAAGGTCAGGAAGCTCTCTAATATAATTCACCTAAATAGATCCGGCTTCGACTTGAATCCATTTCCTCTTGCTTTGGCCTCAGTAGAGAGAAAGAAACATTTGTCATGAAGCTCCATTTCAGAACATTTCAAATAATTCAAGACAGCAATTTTGTGCTCTAGCCTTCCTTTTTCCATGCTAAATGATTTCAATTCCTTCAATATGTCACAAATTTTGTCCACCTTTTAATCTAGTTCATTACAGCATCAATCACAGCACCTCCATATACAAGAGTGAATTGAAGAAAACTCTTCTGGAACCTCTCTGTTTTTCACAAATTTTTCTATGCAAAGGAATAAACTTTGATTAAGGACCAGCATCTCTAGTCCCATACAATATCAAGAGATTAAAAGGGCATAATGTTTGTATGCTTTGAATGTTCTGTTCAGCTGAAAATAAACTTCCAGGATCCACATCCCTAGGAGGTCAGGTTTTGTATTGAACTGTCTCTTCTAACTTCTTAAAACTTAAATGTTTGTGATTCCTGGGTATATTAGTCAAAAAAACTTTTTGCTGCAAATGCCAAAAACTCAATTCAAACTCAATTAGAACAAAAAAGGAATTGATATAACCAATCCACAGAAGCTGGGGTGCAGCTGAATCTCAGCAATTAGAAAACAAAATCAAATACAACCAGGACTTTTTCCTCTTAGTCTTTTGACTCTGCTTCTCTCCGCAATTCAGCAATGGAATATTATTCAGCCATAAAAAAGAATAAAATCTTGCTATTTGCAACAACATGGATAGACCTGGAAGATGTAATAGTAAGTGAAATAAGTCAGTCAGAGAAAGACAAATACCATATTATTTCATTCATAAGTGGAATTTAAGAAACAAAACAAATGAACAAACAAAAGAGACAAACCAAAAACAGACTCTTAAATACAGAGAACAAACTGTGATGGTTGCCAGAGGGAGGTTGGCAGGGGGATGGGTGAAGTAGGTGAAAGGGATTAAAAGTACACTTTCTGGAGAGAACTGAGAAGTGTATAGAATTGCTGTATCACTATATTGTACACCTGAAACTAATATAGCACTGTATATTAATCATGCTTCAATAAAAAAATTGTAGAGCCACACTGAAAAAAAAAGACCTTTAATCATCAGCATACTTTGGATTTTTCTAGCTTCAATCTCTCCTTAAAAATTAAATATTCTGAACTACTTGCATTTTCCTGTTTCTGCCAAAAATTCCCATGACTATCTCTGCTAGCACTTTAGTCTGAATGCTCCTCTCTATTTTGTCTACCAGGTGATTTATTTTTATCATCTTTGGTGATGCAACTCAAATTGGATAGCTTGTTTTAATGTCTCCAGAGTTAATCCCTCCCACAGAAGAGGAAAGGGATGATGTTATAGTGTAATAAGCACTATTTATTTCATTATTCCCCTTATCTTCCCTGCTAAAGTTTGAACTCTGTCTGGGAGCAGAACTGATATACTTTTCATCCTTAAGCCCCACTCCATTTCTTATAAGCTGTGTGATCTCAGTGTCTTCGCTTCTAAATGGAATGATGATAACAGTATTTTCTCCAAAGAACTAAATGATCAACACATATTAAGTACTTAAAATATAAAATGCTTGGCATGGGAAGTATCCAATGAATGTCAGCTATTGTTGTTATTGTTATTTGTTGTATTTCTACCACTGTGCCTCCTTCACCATAATACTCAATAAATGTTGGATGAATAAAGAGATGATTAGTCCAGTGTAGGAAGGAACAAAGGAATAAATATGGCTGGTGGCATCTGGATCTCCAATAACTCTACTTCTTAAGCTTTGTAATTTCCCTGAAGCATTTAAGTGCTAGTTGGGACTTGGTGATAACCAACCTTTGTTGGTTAACAAAGAGGTACTGAGTATCTTTGATGGTAACAGAGAGAAACTAAGTGATGTGTGAAAACAGAGTTGGTGATACCATGTGGGTTGGCACTGTCCTGAAATCAAGCCCTTCAATGTCAGCTGCACTGGCTGACAGAAGAGCTCAGGTTGCTCATAGCAGGACCCTGTGCAGGGTGGATGCCCTTATCTCCCTCCAGAGAACCTCCTCTCTGTTAGGATCAAGACCTACTGGAAAGGAGAACTGACAATCGGACTACAGAGGCTAGACAATCACATCTCCTTTCCCTGTAAGCGTTCCCCATTCTATATTTCAACAGCACTGGAGGAACAAGAGGATTACTCTTTTTGATGAAGTATATAGTAGTCTTCCTTTACTACATGCTTCAAATATTCAAGTGGGCTACATAACTGAATCTTCATAATATTCCTATGAGATGTCTTATCATTCTCAAATTACAAACCAAGTATACTAATAAACCAAAACCTATGTCCTTTCCACTTTATTGTGTTACTTCACTGAAATCTTTTAAGAGAACAAAGGAAGAAAATAGGAAATACAGATGGAATTCATCTTGTGTACTTATCCTCTTTTGGAATCAGAGAGATGGACTATGAATACATCTAAAAATGCCTTTGCAAAGAGGTAAATAAAAGAGAGAAAAAGACAAGAGAAGCTTGGTAGTACTTGCCAAGAAAGAGCAATAAAACGCAGCCTTGAGAATAAAGGTGATGTCACTTGAAATCTGATTATTCCTACCTATTTTTCATGCCTTTCTTTTGATCTTCCACATAATACAAGCCATAGATTTTAGAGTCAGGTACTTTATTCTCACCTCTGCCAGTGGCTGTATGAATTTGGGCAAGGGTGTGTGTGTGTAAAAGAGACAGAGAAAGAAAATGTGTGTGCCTACATAGTTCCTCCCTTCCCACATAAATTTTCAAGATCTATTCATTTCATCACTGAGAAGAGAGGAAATAGCGATATACATATGTTGTAAATCTTGTGCCTTGTGTACTGGAAAATATCTGTGAGATAATCTAGTCTCATGTCCTCATTTTACAGAGTCAAAGTACTTAGAAAACGAATCTTACCAGTGTAAATGTGTCTATACTTTGTCTTCTTCCATAAAAAGAATTTCAGAAAACTTTGCTTTCTTCCCAAACATGATTAGAAATAAAGAATTCAACTGTAGATAGCACAATTCTTTAATTTATATACATTCATAGACATTGTATAAGAACAAGCTTGAATAAGTGAAATGGCAGGTGAGAACACAATCCCTTCCCATTGCTTTTATCACTAATAAGGAGAACCACCACAGCTTGTAACAAAATCATAATGACAGATATATTTCTGAAAGGGTTGAATGCCTGGGGCACAAAATGAGGAACAAGATGAGGCTTTGTCCTATTTCTCTCTAACAGTCTTTTAGTAATGTATTATTGGTGGTGGTCTACCAACTGCTGTGCCAGTATTTGTCTCATGTTACCAGCTGGCCGCTTAAGTAGATACCTGAAACAGATATTTCTGTCCTGATACCTTTTATTCTATTCGGCTACAGCTTCTTTACTATACTTTTTACTTTGCTTTTCTTGAACTGCCATAGTCATTATGGGAAAATAATAACCATGACATAATACTTTTTCTTAGCAGAATGCTTGACTCAGTCACAGAAATGACTTACTTATAGAAATTTCTCCCTGATCTTAAAATTGCCAATCAAATTCTACCAGCCAAACCTCTAAAAAGCTCTCAAGAAGAGTGGAAAATGTTGGTGTTTAACCAAAATAAGTCTCTAAAAGTTATTTTAAAAATTTCACAAACTATTTACTTTGGTTCCAGCCAAATTAGAAAAAAAAAATTAAACTCATTTTAAGTGGATTTCTTGATTTTTTTCCCTTCTTCTCTTTAAGTGTCATCATAGAAAAAAACCACATTTTCAAAATGGTTTGAAAATGAGGTGATCTGGGTTTCAGTCACAGCTGTGCCCATAGCCAGTTTTGTGCCTTAGGAAAAGCATTTAATCTTTTTGTTCACAAAATGAAGGGCAGTTCAACCAGATGGCATCTAAAGTTATTCCAACTATAGTCATTCCATTCTCAAATTGGATTACCAGCTTTTTTTGAGGACCAAATTCTAATTTGATCTTAAGGAATCCTTTAAGATTTAGAGTCACTCACTACCACCACCACCCTTCCCAAAAAAGCCAAATGGTAACATAGTTTGGCTGTTACCATAATCACTCCTTGAATTCCTTTCAAAATAGCTGTTGTCTGTATAATAAAGGCACAGAGATGGGCAGGGGAAAAGAGAGAAAAATTAGATTATCTTAAAAAAAATAGGGGGTGCGATATTCCCTCCCTCATCAGATGCAAAGGTGATAATTGATTTCGGTGATATTGATCAAGGGAGATCCTGATCAGAGATTAAACCTACCATTCTGAGAGAACATGTTGGAAATGTGTTCTTGGAGACCTGATGGGACATTGAGGGATGGCACAGCCTAACGAGGTTGTACGTCATAACCCGTGCAGTTTTACTACTGAATACAGAAGTAAAATCTTCAGCCCAGGCAGCAGGGTAATAAAGCAAAAGATTTAGCCTGGCTTCTCTGATGTTTGGCCCATGTCCCATCCATGACCTCCATGGGGCGCTGCCAAATCCCATGCAGAGGTAGACATGGCCCGGGCAAAAGGAAGGCATAGGCGGGACCCAGCAAAGGAAGCAGGGCCGCACCAACTTAAGCCCTCTCCCCAGGCCTGTTCTGTTTCTTGGCTTTGCTTTTGTGTTGTGTTTTGTTTTTCATTACTCACCGCCACAGAAAAGCCTTAAGATTTACTGCCTTTATTTCTGATCAGTTTATTTTTTCTTTAGAAAATACACTCTCTCCTCTAAACTTTATTTTATAGCCCTCTCCTCAGATTCCCTTAATCCTTCAATAACATCTCACTCTGAACCACATAAACAAAACTGCATTTCATTTTTCATGCTCCCCTTATAAATGAGCAGATTCAAACTTAGGGTGAACAGTAAGTCTCTGCTCTTTACTCTCATGAGACCTACATGCTTTGCAAAGTCTCCCCAAATTCTGATTTCACAGAACAAGCAAAGCAGTCTTGAGATGCAGGTCTTCAGAACAAATGGTGTTAAATCCCAGGTCTGCCCATAATAGTCTTGAAATCATGAGGAAGTTCACCTAGCCTCTACAAGTCTGTTTATTCACCTCTAAAAGTGAAAGACAAACCCCTATTTTGGAGGGCTCAATGAATATTTAATTTGATAACATAAATGGACCTAACATAGTTCCTTACATATGGTAAATGCTTTTTAAAATATTTAATTTTTATGTTGTTGCTACTGTTAACAATATAAAATTATTATGAAATTAAGTAAGCCAATAAATACGAATCAAATGATGCCAAAAATAATAATAAGGTATGGTTATTGTCTTCAATTAATTTACCATCAAGAAATGACACTACAGGGGAGGAAAAGTAATTTTCCCTGTAGCCTTCTAGGTTTTTGGAGGACTCCCCTATAAATAAAGGACAGATTAAGAAGAGAGAAACAAACTTCCTGTGTACATGGGAAGAAACCAGGAAAACTGAGTAACTCCCCCAAAGCCCCAAACCAGCACCTTAAAACCATCTCCAGCTAAAGACAAAAGATGTTAAGGAAAGGAAAGTCAGTTATAGGAAAGTTATCAGGTAAAGCACAGTGAACAAAGACAAGTTTGTTATGCAGATTTAAGTCAGTTGCTTTCTCCATTGATAAGAGTTTCAAGAGATTTAAGTCATCCTCCTGTTCCAGGTACAGAGAGGGAGACACCCTTAAAAACGGAGATTTCCCTTTTAAATGTAAATTTCTCCTTACTGGAGGGTAACTTCTAATTGGTTTTCAGAGTTTTTCACTTATCTGCTGTTTCTCAAAAACAACCAGCCTAAAATAATCTTCATGCCAAGGAGACATATTTGAGGGGCAAATTCTGATCCCCTTCCACACAATTTCAAAAGTTATAATTTAGGGGAGCCTGGGTGGCTCAATCAGTTAAGCATCCCACTCTTGATTTTGGCTCAGGTCATGATCTCAGGATCATGAGATGGAGTCCCAGCGCCTGCTCTGCACCAGGCAGGGAGCCTGCTTAAGATTCTCTCCCTCCCTCTCCCTTTGCCCCTCACCCCCACACACTCTTAAAAAAAAAATTAAAATTTATTTGCCTATTTACATTGCTGGAAGGAGTTAATTTGGGCAAGAATAAACTGTTTCTATAGATTCCAAACAGTATCTATCACCAAGAATAATGTCTAACAATAGTAAGTGCTCAATAAATATTTGAACAGATGAATAAATGTCTCTCTCTAAAAACTTTCTCTTGAATTAGGAGAGACTAGAGGATTTCCACATTTACTCTCTCGTGAGCCATCTGCCTGGACCGAATCCCATGAGCCTGCCAAGGCTTTCTCATCAGCAGCTCCACTCCCTACCCTCTATTTATTCCCACGTGCTCCCAAACTGCTGCAAGTGCAACTCTGAAGTCAGGAAACCAGTTATCTCCTCTGTGTGCTCACTTTGGTCTCATCAGGAGACTGGGTGATTATATGTCTTTGAAGACAACATCCTGGTCATGAAAGAGGTAATGGCGTCTCTGTCCTCTGGATGCAATTGCCCCTATTAGGCCTCTCAAGTCCAATCATAAATGCCCATTTTGAAAGGAGCATTTAGAGAGAGGAAGGGAGGGAGGGAGAGAGAGAGAGAGAGAGAGAACACTAAGTATTATGTAGTATTCTGGGCTAGATCCTGGAACAGAAAAGGGATTTCAGCAGAAAATCTGGTCAAATCCCAACAAAGTCTATGATTTAGTCAATAACATCATATCCATGTTAATTTGGTCAACTGCTGGGCATATGATGACAGCAGCTACAGTTTGGAGCCATACAGGTGGTAACAGGGAGGGTATCAGAGCACAGAATAGTGGATGATTATCATAATAATAGCAAACACATGTAGTGCTTACATATATAGTGCTCAAAGTGCCCTATCTATGTTAACTCTCTTAATCCTCACAATCCTTTATGAGGTAGGTACTACTGTTATACCCATTCTATAAAAAAGGAAAAGGAGGTTCAAAAAGTTTGAATTACATTTTCCTAAAGTCAGCAAACTAAGAAGATGCAAAGCTAGTGTTAGGAACCTTGGCAGTTTAGCTCCCAACTCTATTCCAGTAACACAAACCATCCTGCAGCTATGAAAAGATATGGTAAAAAGTAAAAAGAGGCTGAGGGGCGCCTGGGTGGCACAGTGGTTAAGCGTCTGCCTTCGGCTCAGGGCCTGATCCAGGGGTTATGGGATCGAGTCCCACATCAGGCTCTTCTGCAATGAGCCTGCTTCTTCCTCTCCCACTCCCCCTGCTTGTGTTCCCTCTCTTGCTGGCTGTCTCTATCTCTGTCGAATAAATAAATAAAATCTTTTAAAAAAAAAAAGTAAAAAGAGGCTGAAAGCATGATTATGAAAGATGAATGAGAAATAATAATAGAAAGTGGAATAATGCACATTAAAAAAAGGAGCAAAAATAGAGATGACTTGGGTTTTGATGTCAGGTCTACCACTAACTAGCTGTGATAACTTGAGTAATCACTTACATTTTGTGAGCTTCGATTTTCTTATCTTTAGAAGATAATGGTGATTATAGTACAAATATCAGATGATTAGACAAAAAAAAAGTAGGAAAGTATAAACCATCAGCCCTTTCTGCCAAAATGGGCTGATGTGGGAGCAACATCAACGTGGGTATTTTACTGATTAATGTAGTCAAAAAGTTCAGTAATTCAATGTTTTAAAAATAAGTATAAGCCATCTAGCATTTTGTAGTGGCATAAAAATAAAGCAGTTGTTGCAATTAAATAGTTAACATAACTTAATGCCATAATAATTCACTAACTGAGTGAAAAACTTTTGAACAACATGTGCAAGGCAGACAATCAAAGCTGGTGAAACAGAGATAAATAATCTGTGTTTTTTGCCCTCAATATCTGGAAATGCTTACAGTTGGTGTGACACAGACTTAAAAGATAATTACCAAAAAAAAAAAAAAAGGTGATAAGGGCTATGATTTAGAAGGGGCTAAGGAGGAAAGGTCATCTAATTCCGACAAGAGAAAAAAATGTTTGGACCATAAGGAACATTTTTCTCATGTAGGGAAGAGAGGAAAACATTCTAGGAAAAGAGAATTTTGTATTCACAGAAAAGACTGGGAAATGACAAAGAATTCTGAGAGGTCTGTGCATCAGTTGTATGGAAGGAAGTTAGAATGAGTGGGTGTAAGGCCATCATAAATTGAGCATGATTATCAAAGACCAAGAAAGGGAATCAGACAAGATCTGTAAGCAGAAAACTACTTCGATTAGACTTGATTTTGAGGACTGTCATTAACTACACTACTGTACAATGACCTAATCAGGTCACATCTGGAACATTAGGTTCTGTTTTAAGTGTCCCATTTTGAGAAAAATATTGACAAATGGAAGCATTGAGAAGAGGCTACTGAGATGGCAAATGAGCTGAACAGTCGCTTAGACTATTACAAGAGAACATTTTTAACTAATTTCTGCCATGTAGTGTACAGCCTATCCCTAACCAAATAATTTCACCTAAATCCAATAGTAAGGTATCTTCATTTCTGTGCAGGGAAGCTTTGTTTTTGTAAGGGAGAATGCAGAATGTTGAGGTAGGTGCAGATGTGTGAGAGAAGGATGAAATCACTGAAGAAGAATTGAAGAAAGAATAGCATCCTTATCCCCCAGTCCTTTGGATTAAGCATAAATCTGCTATGCAGAAAAGGGAAGAAACGGAAAAAACTATTGAGGGAACTATATGACATGACAGAGAGCTGCTTCTGGCATCTGAAGGTAATTTAAAACACAAAGAAGAGGGGACACCCTTTCCCCTTCTTGAAATGGTACCCTGAACTGTTTTTTTTTTTGTTTGTTTGTTTTGTTTTTTGTAAGTTTTGGAAACCGTGGACTTTTCATGGTGGGCAGTGATAAAAGATACGGACAAGTGGGAGTCAAAGCAGGGCTGAAGCACATGGTTATACTGTTAAAACCTTGACAATTTCTTTGAGAATCTCCAGATAGAACAAAGGGCAATTTGAGAATGAGGAAAAAAAATACCATGACATCACAGATGAAAATTATCAAGCCAATAGACAACTGGCTACCAAGTGAATGTGGTTCACCCTAAAAGAGGGTAGACTAAAACCACGATGATTAAATCCTATCATAAAGAATGAAATACTAGAGGAATGGGCCAGGAACAATGGGTAAAAATAACAGAGAATTAAAATTTTTAATGAGATCCAGATACTGGGTATTTATAAGTAAAATGTCAAACAGTTTGAGCTTTACATGGTTTTAGGCACTCTGAAGCTAAGCACCGCTGCTCTCTACAACGTGAAAGAAGATGGTGGACATAGATGAGAAAAGTTCCAAGTTCCATTGTGTTTGATTTTCAATTAAAGTCAGTTGAGGTTGAAAAATAAATGTCACGGGACAAAAATACCCCAGGAAAGTTTAAACTAAAAGTTAATGTAGAAAAATCACTTTCAGAGGCCACGATGTCTCCAGGTGGCATGAAGAGCAAGTTATAAGAGCTTGACAAGTAATCCATCCTATGGCCAAGAAAATGGTAACTTTATTGACATAACAAAGCAGCACTGCATTAATTTTTATACATAATTTTTATACAAACAAACACACACACATGAACACACACACACACACACATTTTTCTGGACTCCAAACCCATGGAGGTTCTTTGTTGCACAATTCTCTTAATTTCTAGAACTACAAAACCTTGACACATACACCAATGGCATTAGCAAAATATTTCCTTTTGTTCCTGTAGGGTGACTAAAATTAAGCATAACCCTGTCTTCACATGGCTTTGATAACCCTGTTATCAGGACTCAGAATTTTAGACTCAAGGTTAGGCAAATTGACAAGAAGATAGTTAGGGATGTGGGCAAAATAGGATGAGGTGTGTGTTCCCATCTAGCAGGCTGCTAGCTACCACACTTGACATGGATATACAATAGCTCACTAGCATCTGAGATCACAAGTCTAAGACACTAGTGCTACTCATTCCTCAGGATACTCGCTACACATTTAAATAAACCCCGTAAAGCATCTAAATCTTTGCTTCTAACCCGGAGACTAGCACGGATACCTTGGGGCTTCTGGCACACACAGCATGTGAGCTTGTCAGTGTCAGTCCATACATTAAATATTAGTATAGCCTCTCTAATGTCTGCATTAAAAAAAGAGCTACATCCCGGGGCGCCTGGGTGGCTCAGTCGTTAAGCGTCTGCCTTCAGCTCAGGGCCTGATCCCAGGGTCCCAGGATCAAGCCCCAAGTCGGGCTCCCTGCTCTGCTGGGAGTCTGATTCTTCCTCTCCCACTCCCCCTGCTTGTGTTCCCTCTCTTACTGGCTGTCTCCCTGTCAAATAAATAAATAAAATCTTAAAAAAAAAAAAAAAAAAAAAAAACCTACATCCCTATGGAGTAAATACAGCCTTTTGGAAACCACTGCTCTCCAAACCTTTTCGATCCTCTATTACCTCACTAAAATACATTTAATGCATTCTTCATGTGTTTGTTGGTTTATGTTGTAGAGACATAAAGCAATACCGTTAAGTTAGCTATATTATAAAGCATGCACAAAAATATATATCAAATAAAAATGAAGTAAATATTAAATGAATAGTAATAACAAATACCTGTATTTTATTGTATTTATTGATACAACATTAACAATGCTACAGATAATGATACAAAGTCAGTACAAAATTAATGGTAAAAAATAGTGCCCCAATAAGCGTAATAATTTAACAGTCTCTGGTATCTAATTATAAAGTCTGTCATAGCTTAAAAGGAAATGTTCTCAGAGAGTCTGTACATACCAATGAAAGAAGTGCATTGTTGGCCATATTTTTTCATTCCCACCCATGGATATTCAAAGGTTTCAGGTTTTAATTGGGCTGATAAAGCTCTTTTCACATACCAATGAGAAATTAATTCATCCAAATTCATATATATGTGTTACATTTTTCTATTTTTAATAAATTGTTTTAAAATTTATTAAAACAATTTTGGAAGTTTAAGATTTTTAAAAATTCTTTACAACCTTTTCACTGTGTAATATGAGAGATTTTTTTTTTATAGGAGACTCCCTTGAATACTGTTTAATAACAAAGTCCAAACAATTCCAAGCATCTTTTTTTCAAAATACTCTCTCCATAGCACATGTATTTTTTAAAATCCTTTCTCATCATCACCTTAAAGGGAAATACCACATAGGTATTGATTTTTGTAACTGTTAATGTAGCACTCTACCATAAGCTGTTAGTCATCACAGAAAGCTTACTAAGTTTGGGATTCTCCTCTTTTATAAAAGAAAAATGCATAACTGATCTTCAAGTCTACGAAGGCTTTTAAATATTTTTGGAGAGCAGCTAGGTGCCACGGATATCTATTCTTCTCTTTAGCAAAAGAGTGTCACCAAACTTCAGCTGAGCACAGAGATTGTAGCTCATGTTCACATTGCTCAGCTTCCCTTGCAGCTGGGTAGGGCCATAGGAATCAATTCTGGCAAATGGGAGGTGAGGTTAACCAGAACAGGAAACTACCTGATTGTATCTCAGATTCCCCTTTCCTTGATGGCTAGAAGATAGATTTGGCACTGAATTGTCTTTAACTCTGCAAAAAAAGAGGAACACCTCGAAATGGCAGAGCAACAGGATAGAATGAATCCGGGTCTTCAACCAACATTGAACTGCCATTCTAGCCCTGGATTGCACAACTTACATTATTCTATGAGAATAAGAAAAACAGAAATTAAAGTTCTGGCATATTCTTTCTGTCCCACAATGGATTGTCTTGAGCAAAACTGTACTTTGGAGAACCCTGCTTCAGATGAGCAACTGGCTAAAAATAAAAGTCCAGAAAGATCATCAAAGAGAGGGATCTAAGGATCTTTAGTTCTCTTTCTTTCACTTTGTTTTTCTGGTTAATTTTGCCTCAAAACTTAATTCCAAATAATTTAATTTGTTCAAATACAGCTTTGTATAGTTTAAGAACATACACAGCTACTAAAATGCTACACTGGAAATACCTCATTCACATATTATTTAAAGAATGATTTATTTAATACTCTAAATATTTGTTAAATATACTCTGTGCATTCACTTTACCTCTCTTTTAATGTTTATTATTCCTTTCTTTCTTCAGTTTTATCCATTTCTGAAAATGTACCACTTACTATCTTCTGATATGTTTACTTTTTTCTTCCATTTTTAATACTAATATTGCTGCTATGAGCTTACTTTTCTCCCTAATGTGCCTTCTTTATGAGTTTTGTGTGGCTAGTGTCTGACTTTGAGAAAATTTTTGGACTTTCTATAAAGATTTATCAGATAGCTCTGAGAAAGCCTTATGCTCACTTTTAAATTTAAACTGACGCTGATCCCCAACATAATTAGTCTTCAGATCTACCTGACCTCCAAATGTGTACACATGTGCAGAACATAATCCCTGCATATATCAAGGATGGTATAGCACAGGACACATTGCCTGGGTCTAAATCCTTGCTCTATCATTTACCTACTGAATAAACTTGAGCCAATTGCTTCATCTTTCCGTGTATCCATTTCCTGGGGAATAAAATGAGAATAATAATAATAATCATGCTTAATTATAGGACTGCTGTGAGGATTAAATCACATCAAGTGCTTAGAACAGTATCTGGCATACAGCAAGTGCCATAACCGCTGTTATTGCAATCAACTATCTCATTAGACTTACCCCGGCTAGTCAGACAACTTTGAAAATCTAGCATTTATGGTTCGGTACAAAGGTGTAAGCAGCACAGAAGTTTTGGAGATGCTAGCAACCAAGACATGCCAAAGTGAGAGAGGAATTTTTATGAGTAGACAAAGCCAGTTTGTTTTGTCACCTAGGCAGAGTTCCCCAAACATTGTTTTATTGGAACACAGTGAGTACCATTCAGTTACATAAGGTCTATGCCTGCTTTTGCACTACAACAGAGCTGCAGTTGCAACAGAGACTGTATGGTCCACAAAGCAAAAAAATATTTACTGTCCCGCCCTTTACAAGAAAAATTTGCCAACTCTACTCCAGGTCATAGTTCACTGGTTTTTTTTTTCATTCAAAGACAACAAAGACAGCTGAGCCCCCTATGTGCTTGACAAGAATAGCTGTCTCTCACACTTGCACACGCTCAGAACATCTTTCTGTTCTCAGGGATGGAGCTGTTCATCTTAGTCTACCTCTCAAGCTGCACCATCACCATTATGAGTTTGCTCTAACTGGCTTCTCATTTCCCATCATCTCAAAACTCTCCTGCAGTGGGTACACGCTTTTGATGCATTAAAGATGCTAAACTCTTGCTCACCTTGCCTGGTAGGGGAACCTGATAGATAGGAAAATAGTAAGGAAAGAAGGGGAAGAATCCAGAAGGGTATAAAGGCAATTGGTGCTCAGGTACAATAGTGAGCAGTGGTAGAGATAACCCACTTATTTTTAATGTGGGTTCCACCATTCAAAACCTACTGATCAACTGTCCCAACTTAAGTTATACCAACCAAAAATATATATAAAAGAGGAGTTCAGAAGTACTGATTTTTTTTTTTCCTGAGATGGAAATCACTCTAGAGGTTCTCTGATATAGCAGTCCTCAAAGTGTGGTCTGAAGACCCTGGGGTACCCTGAGACCTCTTCGATGGCTCAGTTAGGTTGAACAGTTTTTATAATAATACTAAGATACTGTTTGCCTTTCTTAATTTTCTCACAAGGAACAATGAAATTTTCCAAAGGTTGCATGACATGTAATATCACAACTCACTGAGTATAGCTGTCCACGCAATACTATTGCTGCCTTCTATTAAACCAGACATCAAAGACATTTGGAAAAGCCACTCTTCTTAATTTTTTCCTAAAAGTGTGCTTTTTATGAAAATACTTTATTTAGGGGCACCTGGGTGGTTCAGTCGGTTAAGTATCTGCCTTCGGCTCAGGTCATGATCTCAGGGTCCTGGGATCAAGCCCTGCATTGGGCTCCCTGCTCAGCAGGGAGTCTGCTTCTCCCTCTCCCTCTGCCTCTGCTGCTCCCCCTACTTGTGCTCTCTCTCTCTCCCTCTCTCTGTCAAATAAATAAATAAAATCTTAAAAAAAGAAAATTATTTATATTAATATATATATATATATATAGGGCCTATTTTATTTTAAATTATTTAATAAATAGAAATGTTTTAATTTATCAATTTTAGTTTCTTCTCTGGTAAGCCAGCAGTATGCTGATAAACTAGCTCTCTCTCACACACACACACACACACAAAAGCCCTTATTGGTAGCATGTGCCGTGATGTAAATATTCCTTCCAAAGGGTCGCCTGGGTGGCTCAGTTGGTTAAGCATCTGCCTTCAGCTCAGGTCATGATCCCAGGGTCCTAGAATCGAGTCCCTATCAGGCTACTTGCTCAGCAGGGAGCCTGTTTCTCCCTGTGCCTGCAGCTCCCCCTGCTTATGCTCTCTCTCTCTGACAAATAAATAAAATCTTAAATAAATAAATAAATATTCCCTCTATGGTTAATTTCATGCTACCAATGACTTAACTACAAGGTTATTTAACAATTGGCTCACAACATAGACAGATTAGCACTACTACAACAACAACAAAAAGCTCTATAAGGCTCTAAGAACTTTGGAGTATAAAGGGGTCCTGGGACCACAATGTCTAACAACTGCTGTTCTAATAAAACCACTTCTTTCCACAAATAAGGCAGTGAAAGCCAGATCCCCTTACCTGAGGTAAGTGTCTGGCCCCAGGTTACCAAAGTAATCAAGTGTAGAGTCTAGACTAGAACCCAAACCACTTTGCTACTATTTCTCAAAGCTAAACTGGAAAGAAAATGAGTATTTTCCCAGCACAGTGAAGCACCTAAACCTGATTTGATATGAAAGATAGGGAAGGTATGGTGATGAATAGTAAAGATGAGAGAAGGAGAAAAATAATTTTTATTAGAAGTCTCAAAAGCCATGTTAAGTCATAAGGATTTTTTTAAATAAAAGGATTCCAGAAATAAGCAAAATTAACAGAAAAAGTAGCTTCCTAAGATCAAAGCCTTTCAATTCCTCAAATCTCCATCCCCAGTGAAATGAATGTTCTAACAAAAGGCATAATCCTTTCTAAAGAAATAAATCATAAGTCAAATAAACCCAGGGTATTATGCAGTTCCCCTTTACTTGAAGAATGGGGACACAACAGTCTACTTTGAAGGAGAACAATTACAGCCTGATGCTCTTAGGACATACTCTATGCACTTCATCACAAATCAAAGTCAATCTCCAAAGGAGAGATACTCAATCCTATCTGTAGAAGTCCTCCCATTTGCTCACCACTTCCCAAAGAGAAGGACAGAGAAACCCTGGGTCAAATCTCCCTTATCTGAATCAATCCAGGGTGTTTTCCGGGTATAGTCAGATATATGCTTTATTATGTCATACTCCTATGAAAGCCTATAAAGTACAAGAGCAAGCTGACCTGTGGAACACAATCCTAGTTCCCATTAGTAAGTCATAGTGGCTCCCTTAAAATTCCATGTGTTTCCTGATCCAGCAGGTTTCATGGAAATGAAGAGTATGACAGACTTTCAGGAGCCAAACAACATCTCAAACCACAGATCAAGACACCACTTTGATCACAACAGCTAGTGTTCAGCAACTGTACTTTGTGTGTTAACACAGGATATTTAAAGAAATCACTGATAGCTATGACACAATAGTCAACTAAAACAAAACATGACAGTCAAGAATAAATTCCAAAAGGTTTAGAAAGTTAACATTTCCCTCCAGAAATCAACAGCAGAACATCCTTTAGAACTTTAGAACATTCCCAAACAAAAATTATTCATTTTCTACTCCCCTCTTAAAAATATGCATTCTATCATATTTTGTGTTTTGTTTTCACTAATACTGATCATGGTCTGAAATACATATTTATATTTTCTTGTTTGTTTGTTTTTTTAATCTCTTCACCCACTCACAGAATATAAACTAGGAGAACAGGAGCTATAGCCCCAGAAAGTACAACAATGCCTGCCACACGTAGGATCTTAATAAATATCTGCTGAGTGCACAAATGTATGAACCCAAGGTCAATCTCTCCTCTATTCCATTTTCCCTTGTCTTCCGTCTTTCAAATCTCACATGAATGTTTCTCATTGGCAGACACTAAACTGGAACCATATGGAGAATGGGGACTTGGGAAATGCAGTTCTTTATTTCTCCCCTGCCTGAGAATGTGTTGGTGGTGAACCTAAGCTGAAAACAGATGATCTGTCACGAGGGGTTTGTATGCTGGGTCTCACCCCAGGCTCCCATTATGCTACTTCAACAAGATGGTTATAAAAAGTCTCCTCGTATCTCCAGAGCTCCATCCGACATAAATGCAAAAGCACTATTCTCTTATGGGAAAAGCCTCTGAAAGTCTACAAGCAACAAAATGGATCAGTGAGAGAGTCCCCCTCCATAGGCATTATGTAATTGAAGTGATACTGAATTTCATATGAGCAGAAACCAGAAGTAAAATACAGGAGTGCAGAACAAAGAAGGTGGTGGTGGTGGTGGTGATTTTAATTGTATTCTACTGCTTAATAAGCACCACTTCAGTGTCAGAACAGGCAGGAAAGGGGTCTGGTGTGAGCGGCATGCAGGTGTGTAAGCAGCTAATGGAAGTGACAGCTAAGATGACATGTAACCAGGGTGTTGAAAAATGAATTATCCATGTGGTTTAAATGGGCCAAATGATATATTGGAACACCATGTGGTTTAACACAAAGCATGACATTCAAGATGGAAGATTCAAATCCTAATCCTGGCTCTCGCACAGACCACTTTTCCGAGACTGAATGAGTCATTTAAACCACACCATGCTGTGGTTTCTCTCTCAGTCAAATCAGTGCAGCAAAATGGATTGCCCAGTCACAACACAGGATGTTGCAAGTAAACTAGGGTAGTAACAACAAAAGTAGTCTATTCTGAACACTGCAAGGTGCATGTGTTGTGCAAGATAATGCCTCTTACGTGTGATTGTCAAGGTCAGGCTCTTAAGAAATTAGTTTTTCAAACTAAAATCCTATTTTTCTAAACTGGTGCAGTGCATTAGAAATATTACCCTTCACTGCTTTAATTCTGTGTTCCCTCTCTTTATATGAATTTACATTACATACCACAGACATTCAGAATTAGAGATTTTTCATTTTAGTTATAGTAACTGTTGCCAATAGTTTGCAGTGTTTTACCATAGCCTGCAAGATCTCCTCTGGCCAGAAATATGCATCCTTGTCCCTCTATTCACAACCTTATATTTAGTCCTTGCCAACAGGCCGTTTAGGTTGCTCCAAATCAAATAAACTCTGAAGCCCACACAGTAAGTATTAGATCATTACTGAGCAGGCGGTACACAGGCTGGAGGTGCAAACAAAACTCAAGGCAAAAGGGAATCACCAGACCTGAAATTAGACACAGACGCAATTATGGCAAAGAGGCAAAAGCACAAGACAGGCGTCAAAATACTGAAGTTAAATACCAGCTCTGTCACTTATGGTCTGAGTGTGGTCAGTCTTGAACAGGCTTTGGACCTCAACTATAAAACTGGAATAATAGATTATGCCAGGCAACCACCAGAGGCAACAGGGTGCACATTACTCAATTCAGCAAGCTCTGATTCTATAGGCGGATAAGGTTTAGAGCCATTGCTTGGGGCTTAATTGTAGTTCTAACTCTAACCGTAGGACCTTGGGCAAGGTTCTTACCCTTTCTGTGCCTCGGTTTTCTTATCTCTCAAACAATAAGAGTGGCCACCTCACACTGAGGTGAGAACTAAATTAATTAACCTAAATGAATAAAGCATTCAGAAGTCCGTGGCACATGGTAACATTCAATAAACTCTGTCTATTCCACTGTGTGCCTGGCACAGAGGACCCAAAGATCAGACAAGATAACATCTATGCCCAAAAGAAGCCATAAAATATATCTTCCAAGCTCTTTATCAGATTCACGACTCCTTTAATTTTAGTTAATTTTAATTTTGCTTTCTCATTGCTCATTTTGTTCCTTACAGCCAGGGAAATTTCATAAAATTTGGGAGTTTATTGCAAAAAGGCTCCTTGCCTGTCATTTGCAAGCTCTCTCTCCCCCAAGAAATACTCATTGGTGACAGTGGTATTAATTCTCTCTATAGCAATTGCTGTGTCACAGAGAACAAACCACCATGGGACCAGGAGCAAGAGCAGTGATAGATGTACCAAAATCAAAGCAGTTTTCATAACCTTGCTAGAAATAAGACAAGGGGTGGCAAATACCAGGAAAAAAAATTATTATTATTTTTATTCTTTTATTGAATCTGTTCTTTACTGAAGAATCTCATGAGTGAGGAACATAAACCAAGTTTAATGAACTCTAAATTAAAAGCCCACGTGTCTATGAAAGACACTACATGGGCTTCCCATCACCAAACATACAAATTTACCTTCGTCAATTTTCCTCTTATCCTTTGTTTTTGTCCATCGCCCGCAAATGGAATAAGTATCCCTCTTTCTCACAAAGGCTACCCCATTTTAAGAAATCCCAGCCCCTACTCTGCTTCTCCCATATTGAATTACTGCTTTCCCTTCCTGTAGCTGTACTGTCCCTTTCCGCTGGCTCCCCCAGTTCAGCATATAAACTTAATCAAGTGTTTGTAAAAGGTAAAAAAAAAAAAAAAATTTTTCCCTCAGTCCCACACACTCTTCTGACTTCAACCCTACCTTTCTCATCTTTTTGAAAGCCACAGTTCTCAAAGCAGCTATCTACAAGAGACATAGCTATTTCTTCACTTCTCTTTTTCACTTTAACTCATTCAAAGCAGGCTCCTGTTCCACTGAAACTGCTCTTGCTGAGATATCCAATGATCTCCATCTGTACTCTAAGTCCGAAAGACTCCTTCTCGTTTTTTACTAATCGTGACCTGTCAATGGCATTTGACCTTGTGAACCACTTCCTCCTTTAAACACACACACACACACACACACACACACACACACACACACACACTTTTTAGTCTGTGTCAGCACAGTACAAACTCCTGATTTTTCACCTAGTTCTTTGGTTGTTTTACCCAGGTTTCTTTGCGGGCTCTTCCTTTGCTACCCATCTCCTAAACTTTGAAATTTACCAGCACTACCCCCAAGACTCCATGCTCATCTCTCCACATTTCCCCAAGTGATCTCACATATATATACGGCTTCAGTAAATCCCACCTCTAGTCCAGACTCTCAACCTGTCTGATCTTCAGATCCATCATATGCTCAAATATGTGGTCTATATCTCTACTTGAGATGTCTCACAAGCATCTTCAAAATTAGTTTCCCAAAACTAATCAGAGTACCTCCATTGACACAAGTGTCCAAACCAGTACTTGGGGAATAATCATTAACTCTACCCTCCTACTCCTTGCATCCAGTCCATTATCAAATAATGTCAACTTCCTCATTTATCAGCTGAAACATCATTTCCTAAGAGACTTCTCTGTATCCAAAGATATAATTAGCTCCCTCCCCTTCCCCTACACTATATGGTCCATACATAGCTTCCTTTCTCCAAGTCTACTACATAGAAATCCAAATCATTATTTCCTTCTGTTTGTGTTTTACACTCATACTAGAATTTACACACTACCTGTCCTCCCCACTAAGCAACTTGGGTTGTATGGACAGCTTCCTCATGAATCTGCTCAGCCCATCTGAAATTCTCTCTGCAGATAATACCTTTCTCAATAATGCGAACACTAACTACCAATACCCAAAATAGAGTATATGACACTGAACAAATCCACATACACACACATACACACACACACACACCCCCTGAATTTCAACTAATAATGAAATAATAGTGATCCACAAATAGAAATTAATGCCCATGTGATTTGCTCACTATGGCTTACCCTTCTCTTGCTATTCAGCAACCAGGTCATCTCCTCCAATAAGCCACTTCTCACACCTCGGCCACGCAAGCAGTATTATTCATCTCTTCTTCATAGCTCACAAAGAAGCCCTGTGTTTTAACCCAAAGCTGGTTCAAGTCCCCCTTTCTAGGGCAACCTGTTCTTATTTATCTTTGATTTTTCTACCATCTAGCAGATAGCCAGATACAAATATGCTCATATTATTTATTTATTAATTTAAATACGAAAAACTGGAAAAGAGGCAACTTGTTCCTTAGTCTAAAAATAAAGATTTTAGTCTTATTTTTCATAAAGTTGGTAGAACATTTAAGAAATTTCCTTAAATCTCAATAAGTGAATATTAATGAGCCAAGAGCAATATCATATATTCTCTGAGGGAAAAAAAGACATTATTTTTTATTAGAAAATGAAAGAAAAGTAATAATTAAAGATTAATGCTAACTAATGTGAGAAAATGTGATACTCAGACTAATTTTTTGAAAAAATAAATAATAGGCCAATTCCTTTAGGCTTTTTCTAAAAACATAATGGAAAGTATTTAAAGAAACTAAAAAAAATTCAGGAAAAACATTGTCTTCATATATAATATTAATGGCCTAATGTTAAAATTAATTGAGCACTGTCAGAACCAGGACAAGAACACAAAGTCTTGGGGCGCCTGGGTGGCTCACTAGGTTAAGCATCTGCTTTTGGCTCAGGTCATGACCTCAGGATCTTGGAATCAAATCCCTCGTTGGGTTCCCTGCTCAGTGGGGAGTCTGCTTCTCCCTCTCCCTCTGCCTTCTCCCCCCTGCTCATGCTCTCTGTCTCTGTCTCTCTCTCTCTCAAATAAATAAATAAAATATTAAAAAAAAAAAGAACATGAAGTCTTAAAGGAGTTGTGCCCAATAAGAAATCACATAGGGAGCATCACCCTCTTCCCTTTTGCCGGGTATTTGGAGAATACCGCAAATTTTGTTGCAGGTAATCTTGTTATACTCACATCGGTTGAACTCCAAACATGTATTTAGATCACACACACACACATATTAACATATATATATATATATGTTAATCATGGAGAGAAAATTATGAAACAGCCTTTTTTCTGTTTGTCTGGGTCAGGAAACATAAAAATAAAGAAATAACTTCAACAGACTTGTTTCTATGAATAATAAAGAAATAATACAGAGGAGAGAGCATAATGAATGCAAAGGATGAATGGTTCAGAACTGCATAAGAAAAGTGATGACCCCTGAATAAAGCATGGAAATTTGTTTAAATATTTTATTTGTTTATTGTCAAAGTGATGCATTTTAATTGTTGAAAAACTGGGAAGCACAGAATAAAATAGCACCTGTAATCTAATACCACCACCTAGAGTTACACATGATAAAATTTTAGACTTTCTTCCATTATTTTCTATCTTCTTTATGTCACTGGCTAACACTTTACCTTATAACTGTTTTCTGACAGCACATGTAGTAGGCACTTTAAACAACGTGGTGAACTTGAAATACTTATAATTAAAACTGAAGTCTTATTGCAAATGTGATTTTTATAGACGCATCATATTAAGTTATTTGCTATAATACACTAGACCATCCTCTCATGGTGGGATTTTTATTTCTGGTTTTGAGAATCCTAGAGTTATTAGAAACACAATTCTAATAAATAGTTGTCTTCATTAATCTTTCTCCTCGTTTAAAATGAGAATTTGGTATAGAGATCACAAAGGAAAGAATGTTATCTTTCTTTAAAGATGAACAGAGTTTTCATTAAATGATCAACATTCAACACATGCCTGATGACAAGATAGGTATTTTAGGCCTCGGGAAGAGAATGTACAAAAGTATACAATACTGATGCATAATAGGGGTTTAAAATTCATAAGCACATTCTCTTGCTAATCCATAAAGACAAGTCAGGTGAGGAGGGATGGGGGATGAAGCTGAAGGAGTACGTAAGAACCAGATCATGAATATGCTTTTATGCCATGATCAGTAACTTATCTTTTATCCTGCAGGCAATGGAAATTCAATAAATGTTTGCTCAATGTAATTGATTTACTCACTGAGGAAGAGTTTGCTTCCTTAAGTAAATAAGACTAATAATGGGATATCTAGCAAGGGCTCAGGTGAAAATATTCTTTCTTCAGGAAGTATACCTTATTTTCCTAGCTGCAATTAGAGGAAGCCCTCTCCCAACTGATTCCAGACATCTAAGTAGTTAATTAATGCAAAAAATTATAGCCACAAATATCTTTTGCATGCTCACACACATTGAGTGTTAATGTTAAAACAGACAAATTCTAGTTACAAACTTTTGATTAAGGGCAGTCTTTTCTTTGGTTAGTGATCCATCGATCAGAGTTCTACCTCATGACCCTTTGTATACAACACATCCATAATTCATAATATATGATACCCCTATTTTATTTCTTCAAGATGGAGCAAGATGTTTAAAATGTGAAAGGCATTCTAAATGCAGTGAAAAAGTGCAGCCTTGAACATTTTATCAATCTTATATTTTATGAATTTTACCAACTTCCAGAATTTTCAATTCAATAGCAGATTTTTCTGAACAACTCATATCAATTCTTAAAAATGCATTCTGCTTAGATTTCATTGTAAAAATAAATTTCATCTGGGGCACCTGGGTGGCTCAGTCGTTAAGTGTCTGCCTTTAGCTCAGGTCATGATCCCTGAGTCCTGGGACTGAGGCCCACATAGGGCTCCCTGCCTAGTGGGAAGCCTGCTTCTCCCTCTCCCACTCCCCCTGCTGTGTTCCCTCTCTGGCTGTCTCTCTCTGTCAAATAAATAAATAAAATCTTTTTAAAAAATTTTAAAAAATATAAATTTCATTTAAAGCTCATATTCATTAGTTTACTTAATACTGAATGTTTTGAGTAGTCTTATTAATTAGTGAAATTGGTTTAATCAGGTTTGGTTTACTTGCCAGCTTAATCAGATTTACAACTGACTTAATAGGAATTCAACACAAATGGAGCAAAAAGTGCACAGGTGTTAAGAAGCAGAGTGGTTAACTTGCAGTAGATATTCATCAGTCTGCCTTACAAAGGGAATGAAGGGCACTGGTAAGCCCTGCAAACCTCTTAGGTGGAGTTCTGCCAAGGGAGTTACTAATACGATTTCTCTTTTTCCCCAAATTTCCAAAGCCCTTTATCTGAAACTCTCATCACTATCTACCCAAATATATAATTACTTAAGTACATGATTTTTCCCCTTTGAAAAAATACATGGGTTAGCATATAGAAGCTTTCATTAAATTTTTATCTTATTGTTGATAAAGCCAAAAAGGTTGAACAAATTCTACACAGACTTTAAAAAATATAAATATTGTTCAAATTAATAAAGACTTCATATGTATCCTATTAATACTTTGTGGGGGTTTCTCCCATGTACTTTAGTCAATTAAACTCAACTATGCAATAAATGTGATTTTTATGAAAAAAATGAAGAGGAAAGTTAAGATATCAAAACAAAACAAGACAAAAAACAAAAGATATCAGAGGACTAGACTAGAGGTGAAAAGTAAACTTACTTTTTTAAAAATTGGTTAAATTTGGAGAGTGTAGGTGGCCTGGGTGATGCTTAATCAAGAGTCAGTTAAGCGTCTGACTCTTGATTTCAGCTCATATCATGAACTCAGAGTTGTGAGATCAAGCACCACTTTGGGCTCTGTGCTCAGCATGGAGTCTGTTTGGTATTTTCTCTCTCCCTCTCCCTCTACTACTTTCCATTGCCCCCCCAACACTCACTCTCTCACTCAAAAATAAACAAACAAACAAATAAATAAATAAATAAATAAAATTGTTTAGATTTGAATCCAAACATTAATGGTATTTATGAAATAGAAAATAAAACAATTTAATAACAGTCATCTGAGGGACAAACTATCGGAAGGATAACAGTTTTTATCTTGTGCATCACCTCTGACCTCTTTCTATGGCTTCCTATAAAACATGATTGTAAAGGATTCTGAGGCTACGTCTTGAATCAAAAGGAAAAGCCTCTGTGATTGATTAGTGGTATTTCCTGTGATTGATCTATAACGACTGAGTATGAAGTCTCATGTGTCACATTCATGGCCTCATTGCATTTCTACAGCTTNTCAACTATGCAATAAATGTGATTTTTATGATTGGGATTAACATATTTTTTAATGCAATCATCACAAAAGGGATAATACAGAAAATCCTCCAGGACAGTTGAGACCAGACAGTCCTGTGCTGGTTGTTCTGTCTTTGCAAACTCTCACCCTATATCTCCATACTTCCTGCTCTTATGGCAGAAAGCTGTTTCAACCAGTCTATATGGCTCTGGAAGCCAGAGAGGCTTGGGCAACAGGAGGCATCACTGGAGGATGGAAAGAGACAGTGGCCAGGAAATTTTGATGCCCACTTCCATCTTATCTCAGCAGCAACGTTTTAGCATTAGCTGTGTCCCTTGACAACTGTATCTCCTGTGAGCAGTCTAGTTCTCAGAGGTTAGCCCACACTGGGCTCCAGAAAAACCAGGTCCTCACCTTGTCCCACCAGATCATAGTTATTAATGGCTTCCTTAGGGGCCTCAACATCCCTTATTGGTTCTCTTAACCCTACCAACACTTGTGTAAATAGTCCCTCAAGCAATTTTCTTCGAGATCGCAGGTGAGTATGTATTCTGTTTCCTGCCAGGACCCAGGCTGATACAACCACCAAGTTATCAGCCTATAAATCCTTCCATTAAGTTTCTGCTATGCAAAGGAACTTAAAAGTTTTTGCTTTTTTTCCTACATGACCTATGTTGCATTTAGGTCTAGCTGAGAACCTAGAGGAAAAAAGCACTCTGGGTATTTCATACAACTTGAAAAATAATTTCACAGTACTTACCAAAATTTATCATGATTCTACCCTTTGACCCAGAAATTCCACTACTTAGGCTTTATCATTTAGTAATACCAACATAAGTGTTTAATGATACACCTCAGGAATCACAAACTAAAGGGCCGATGAGAACCAGGTAGGTGCTCTAAATGAAGACAGCCTGCCAGGTGCAATGTGATGGCGAAGGTAGGGACTGTGGCAAGTGGAATAGATAGGAATTTATAATTGCTGTAGCCTACACTCTGCCAAAGCTAGTTACTGAATTTCAAGAACTAGACCCAGTGGTTATTGATCTTTAAATTTTTTAAGAGAAGCCAAAAACCTGGATTTTCATCTAAATTCTCTTGATTTATAAATGTTGACTCAATTAAAAAGCATTTTAAACAATTGGAGCCAAAACCAGATGAATCTGCACTCTTAATATGGCCCTCAGGGGGCCAGTTTTTGAATGTTGATGGATGTTTAAGAATGTTATTGGCTGCATTATTTGAAACAGCAAACATTTAGAGACAAAGTAAATGGCAATCATGAGATAGATTTTACAATACATACCTTCTAGGACTAGTTTATTGTGATTACAAGAACAAGGCGGTTCTAGATGTATGAACCCAAAAGGATATGCTATGTATAGTTATTTTTGAAAGCAATATCACAATAAGATTGTCATATATATGTAATTAAAGAAAAATAAGATTTAGCTAAGTTTCTGAAACTTTACTGTTCACCAAATGGCTTTGTTGAACTTTAGACAATCATGAACTATAGCAAAAAGAAATAATACATAGTCAGTAAATATTGGCTATTAAGTTGTGTCAGGAACATTTCTAAGAGATATACATGTATTAACTCAACTGAATTTCACAACAGCCTTTATGAGGAAGCAGTTTTTATTTTCCCCATTTAGCTGCTGAGAAAACTGAGGCACACAAAGAATTTAAGTAACTTACCCAAAGTCACACACCTTGTAAGTTGTGGAGCTGGGAATCAACCTATTGTTTAACCTAAACATTTGACTTCAACAATACTGCCTAAATGTTTTCCATGAAATGCCAGAGATACAAGAATGGTTCAATATTTTTAAAAAGTTAATGTTGCTCAAGGTATTATTCATAAGTTATATAAATAGAATTATCAAAAAAAGCTCCAATAATGTTTAATTCAAGATAAAATAACTCTTTTTATTGGAAAGCAAACAACCAACAAACAATTTTCTATATCTCTATTGTGTAAGTTTTTACCAAGGCCTAAGAATTTATAGATTTATGTTTAAGCTAAAACAGTCAATAGCTGTCTTTTAAATATTCAGCCAAGAAAGAAATATTTCAGTTTCTAAGATGTTTTGTGATAGATGCTGAAACCATGATTTAAGAGAAGTCAAGGTAATTTTATCTTCTGTGGAGGAAAGAAGAGTTACGTCAACTTTGTAAACTCAAAGAAGAATAAAGGAGAGCAAAACATCCTGAAGACATGCATGCCTTTTAATATCCAATGCTCCTTTTGTTAGGTATGACCATGTAGACATGTCTATGAAGAGTCACACTGTTTGGTCATACGGGCTTGGTACACAAGAGGTAGTGTGTTAGAACGTGCTAGAGTGACTTCAGAATTTTCCCTCCACAAGTTTCTACACTTTGTCCCACTCCATCCAACATTAGTCAATGTGGGGCTGAGTTCTGACCAGAAGAAACATAACTTTGTCATTAATACTTCCCAGGAAATGGCATTTTTATGACAAAAGCCATGGTCTTGTTAAGGTTACATCAGTATGTATACCTATACTTTCACCAGGGATGAAATCTGGCATTTCTTTCTTCTGTGCTCAAGTACTGGTAATTCTTACCCTAATTCACTCAATCCAAAATAGAGTTTATCTGCAGGGCATTTTCAAGTCATTGAAATAAATTACTCTTTATTCTTGTTTTTGCTTTTGCTCACCTAATAAAGATAACTAGATATATTACACAGTTACTTTATCTGGGAAATTCCTGAAGTTGTTAAACTTGACTCCTAAAATGCCTTATATATCAAAGAAAAAGACTGTAAAAGAATGTAACACATCACCAAATTACAAATTTCTGTGAGGACATGACAAATCAGGGAGGAAAGGGAACATTTCTGTGCCAAATTCTGCCAAATAACCTGAATTCATTCAAGGGATAAAATGGAGGAACAAAGTTAAAACTAAGAGAGGGGTAACAATTTAAGGGACTAAGTAGCTTACTTCTTTATTCTCCTCTCTGCCTGTCCACCCGCATGATCATCCACTTTGGGCCACAAAACACAAAGCCATTTCCCAGAGGTAAGGGTATGACAGCTAGAAAAAAAATACATAAAATTATCAGTTCTAAGACCAAAGCTTGACCTACACCAAGGCCCAGAGCTGACAGATTCCCAGGTTGTATCTGAAGCAAAGTACCAGTTTGAGAAAAAGACAGATCAAGACCAAGAAGGAGAGAGCTATCTCCCCAGTGAAGCCACATCACTCTTGCAAACCAAGATGAAAAGTTAACACATATGGGGTAATAAAATACCTCAGGATATTCTAAGATTCTATATACCGGATTTAGTCCTTCAAGTAGCCTTTATACTAATGGATTTCCCTTCTTACCACTTTCTTTGATAATCCAGTACAGCAATGGCCGCCCCAGAGGTTTTCTTCAGGACCAAGAATTCCAGGGATTATTATTAATATTGATCTCTTCTCACTCCATACCAAAGGTTCTTAAAATGTTGTTGGAATCATGTTATCTCTTTAGGATGCTTTAAATACTAGGGACCCCTTCTCCCAAGAAAATGCACACGCAAGAGCATTTGGCTATAATTTCAGGGTGACTGCTGAAATCCATCCAAGATCCTCCCATGTAATAAGCCACTGCCTTGGATAGGTGCAAAACCAAACCAAACCAAACCAAACCCTACATTTATAGTTTTAACTATAACCTAAAGGTAGGCAACCGGAAAATCTGTAACTCAGACCTCATTTGTAAGGTCCAGAAACATACAGCTACCTGTTTTTAGACTTTCAAACCAGAATCCCGTGGAAGCTAGGTCCAAATTGTGTGAGCTACTTAAGTATATGGATTTAACTTACCTGGGCTTGAATCACAACTCTACCACTTGATATCTGTGTACCTAGATCATCTGTGATTCCTCATAATAACTGTATACATCTTATTAGGTTGTGATAAGGACAAAATGTGTTTTTATGTATAAAACACTTGGCACAATATCAAGTTAACATCAAATAAATGTTATATTATCACCAGTGTTATTAGCATTATCAACATAATATTAAAAATATTAATTTGACATTTATAAAATCAAACTCTTCAATTCCCTAAAACCAGCTTGTTCTGCATTTCCTATCTTGATTAATTACAGCATAACATACTTAATTGTCCTAAATAAAAAACCTACAAAATATCTTCTCAATCACTTCCTCTCCACCCAACACTCACTGGCTTATTCCCCACCAATACAAACAATGCTCCTGTTAAAATCCTATTCATTATGTTATGTCCCATCAAACTATTTACATTTTACCGAAAATACATCTCTATCTCTGACTATAATCCTCTTCACTAGCTTTTTTTTTTTAAAGATTTTATTTATTTATTCAACAGAGATAGAGACAGCCAGTGAGAGAGGGAACACAAGCAGGGGGAGTGGGAAAGGAAGAAGCAGGCTCATAGCAGAGGAGCCTGACGCAGGGCTCGAACCCATAACGCCGGGATCACGCCCTGAGCCAAAGGCAGACGCTTAACCGCTGTGCCACCCAGGCGCCCCCTTCTTCACTAACTTAATCGGTAGTACCTGCTTTCTATAAAAAAAAAAATCTGATTAAATACCACTGCTTTTAGAAGTATTTTCATAATACTCACCCCACCACATCAGACAGAATTACATACTCTTCTCTATGTTGCTTTCTGTGAATGTCCATGACACATTTGGCCTATATCCAATGCAGTACTTGTCGTAATGTATCGTAGCAGTTAGGCTTCTTATCTATATGAGCAATCATTAGGGACTGCATCATGTATAATCCCGTGAACCCAGGTCAGTCACAGTACCTAGCATAAACTAAGCACTTGCAAAGGTTTATTAAATATATGTCGATAAAATGAAGGACAGTTTTTGATAGTAAATAAAATATACCTTAAAAAATTGTCCTCTCCAACCCTAATAGCTCTGAGTAGGAAAGTAATTTAAGAAAACTTCCTCATCATTCTTGGGAATGGAAAAATTAGAACTTCATCATGAGGTATTGTTTCAAAAGAAAGCAATCATCCCCAAAAAGTCGAAGTGACACTGTTCTTCTATCAGTTATATAGTTATAGAATTTTGCTGACAATAGCCCATTGCTTATAACACAACAAGGTACAGGGACTAGAGACTGATTATGGTCAACACCTCTCTTCAATTTCTTAATGTCCCTGTTTATCTGAAGATGCGTTTTCCCAAAAACAGCTCTTATATTTTGTAAAGTTTTCTAAACACAATATACCATATTCATCCATTTTTTTAATAAAGTATTACTCATACAGACATTACTCTTGCACTCTACAAATTCTGAGATAGTATGCCTGAATACATGTCCTTCACTACTATCAATTTAAAGGCAAAAATACGAAATGTCTAAAAAGAAATGCTTCAAAATACATCTCTAACTTTTTGGCACTGGACAAAATTAAGTTACAGAGTTTAACCAAAGGGGAAAATATTTCTAAATTGAATCTATTTGTGATATACTGGTTTAAAATTCAAAACTGCCAACATATTCTGTTTACTCCCTTGGCATCTGTTGCATCTGCCAACTGGTGGCCAAAAATTAGAGCAGACTTAACTAATTAGAAGGGTCCCCATCTGGTAGCTGAACTTCTTGTTTATGCTTTCTTTACATTCTAAGTACAGAGATTTGAACCAGAACTTTTGTGGTTTGTAGCAGAGGAGGCTCTCTCTGGCCAGCCTACTTGCTTATTGTCCTGCTGAGCTGAATTTGGCACAGATGGAAATGTTCTCTATATTTTATGGACTTCCTTCCTGTGTTCCCCTTGGGATGAATCATCTTTGCCACAAGAGTTTCCATTGTCTCTCAAAACACTTTCCCATTCATTTTTATCTCTGTGAGCCTAGATCTAAGATTATGAATACTTTATTGACAAATAGAACTCATGATTTGGTAAAGCCAATACTAACCTTCCCGAGAATAAAACTAAAGGAAAGGGTTAAAGGAAAACACCATAGTGTAGTGTGTTTCTTCATGGTTTTTACTTAACCATTGTGAGTACAGTTTCATAATAAAGGAAACTCCTGTTGGAATCATGCAGCAGTCCCAATCTTGGGTCTGAGTAAAGACTTCTGTTGGAATTTTTGCCGTGCCTGCTAATACTTGTGTGTCCCTCAGAAAGTTGACCTAACTCAATTTCCTCATATGCAAATTTGGAACAATATTTCAAAAGCTGTTTCGTAGAATGATGAGAAGCAAATAAGAAATTATGTGCAATGTGCTTACACCAGTACATAGCATAAAGAAAACTAACAAAGGACTTATTATTATTGTAAATAGAGGCCTAACATTTTTAAATAACAATAGTTTTTAAAAATGATACTTGTTGCAACATTTGGATGTTTTGAAAATGTCATTTTGTTATATTTTTTTAAATTTCTCCTAGAAGCATGATGATTTCACCAAGCATATTCCAGTCGGTATCGGAGGAAGATTAGAAACATGCCAGGTAGGGGCGCCTGGGTGGCACAGCGGTTAAGCTTCTGCCTTCGGCTCAGGGCGTGATCCCGGCGTTCTGGGATCGAGCCCCACATCAGGCTCCTCTGCTATGAGCCTGCTTCTTCCTCTCCCACTCCCCTGCTTGAGTTCCCTCTCTCGCTGGCTGTCTCTATCTCTGTCGAATAAATAAATAAAATCTTTAAAAAAAAAAAAAAAGAAACATGCCAGGTAGCAGAAGAAAGCAAGAGTTCAATTTCTGTATTATGAAGTGAAACAGAATAGCTCTATTCACTTTGTCACATTTTGCCTATTTTCCGAAGTTATTTTTTCCTCTAAGTGGACATGAAGTGATAAAAAATGTGAAAACAAACTTACTTGAAGAGATTGAGGAATTGCTGAACATATGCTAAAAACCTACTGTGTGCCAACCCTGTTTTAAGCCCTGGGAATACAAAGATGAGTAGGACACATTTTCTGTCTTCAAAGAGTTCACAGTGTTTTGTGGGATCCAGGCATATGAATAAATAAACATGTTTCTGTATAAATAACCACAAGCCTGTGTTGTAGTGTCCAGAAACACTTCATAGGACAAGTGACCTTTGAGATGAATTTTAAAGGATTCACAGAAGTGAATGGAGCTCCACACGATAGTTGAGAGGCATTCCAATTTAAAAAGAGCAGTGTAAACTCAATCATGGAGTAGAGTTGAGAAACAGTATGATGTTCTTTGAGTTGATACGAATAGTTTAGAATTGCTAGAATTTAATGCACATGGCAGAAAGCATGGCAGGGACCAATTATAGAAAACCTTATGCAAGAGTTCATCCTACAGTGGTAATGAGAAACTATTGAAGGGTTTAAAGCTGTAAAGTGGCATAGACAAATTTTCATTTTAAATTACTTCCAGTAGTATTGATGACAGGTCTGAAGGATAGTCAAGAGGAATTTTTGTAACTCAGGCATTGACTCAGGAAAGATAACCTCACTTAAGGCAATAATAGTTTGAATGAAGTAGCTAGGATAGGCCTCCAAAAATGATGTAAAATATGGAGGCCTCGTTGATTAATCATATCTGGGGCATGCACAGTGTAGTGAGGGAGAAATATGATACCCTCATTTGCAGTTGGGTGATGAGGGGAATACCAAGGCACCCTTTTTACTAGAGAACAGAGTAAGAGAAGCTAGACCAAGCAGCAAGATAAGGGGTTTAGCTAAATTTGGAGTGCCTATTGTCCATGGGGGCAAAGGTGGAACAAATTGGTTATAATTAAAATCATGTGAATGAATGAGATTATCCAGAAAATTTGTAGAATGAGAAAAAAATAGCCCAAGAATGGAAATACAGGAAAAAATGAATTTTTGTTAAGCAAAACTTTTAATGAGCAAAAAGAGGAAGAAAAATCCACAAAGATACCAGAGAAGAAATGGTCAGAGAAAAAAGCTGAGAGAGAATAGAATCATGGAACTCTAACAAATAAAGAATTAAAGGAAGGACAGTAGTTGACAAATGCCCAGTGGAGATCCCAATGGAGAACCCAAGAACTAAAATGTGTTATGAGTTAGCCGGAACTTTGGAGTTAGACAAATTTAGGTTCAAGTCCATCATTCACAATTTACCATTTGTGTGACTTGGTAAGTTTCTGAATCTGTAAAAATGATGCAATATATCTCCTTCTAAGGTCTGTTGGGAAGACTAAATAGAACAATGTAAGTGAAGCACCAGTACTGGACAAATAGGTTATACAATAATCTCTCAATAGGGGCACCTATTTAGGTTATTTTTTCTCCTGAAATGTTAGTACTAAAAATAATCCCATAGTTTAAATTTTCTAGTCAACAGGTTAAGGGTATGATCTCTATATATTTCACTATGAGAACTGTGTGTTATTTCCCCCAAACACCTGGTATGTACCCAAGCATATGTATTAATGAATGAGACATAATTAAAAAGGCAATTTGTGGTCAATTTTTATAATTACAGGTCTAACACTTCATCAATCTAGATAATACCTTTAAATATAATGAAAGTTACAGAAATGCAGCCATGCTTTGATGGAGCTTTGATGAAGCTTTGATGAAGGGTTTATCATGTTATACGCAACAATTTCAGACATTTAAAAGGAGTTTGGCTCTAAAGTGAAAACAATAGTTCCCTTGCCTGTCCAAATCCTGTATTCTTGTACCCTTAAATTTAGACACAAACTACCGGTCACTGTTGCTCTCAGAAAGAAGTCAAGCAGACAGACATGAAACAAACAAGAACCAAAGGAAGCATACCATATAATACAGGTGCAAACACAATTCGAGTGTTGCCACATCAAATGCCTTATAGTAGGTCCTATGAGGTACCCAAAAGACTCTTCCCTCAAGAAACATACCCTCTAGGAGCAGAAACATGACATTTCAAAAGATGTAATCATATCAACATGAGCCCTCAGAAAAAGACTTCAAAAGGAAGATTTTATCAGAGATGAAACAGTAAATAAAGAATGAGTTGATTCATTCAGCAACACATATCACGCGTCTTTGTGTCAGGCATTGTTTTTGAGGTTGAGGACTTAGTGGCAAAAAAGAATTTATCAGGGCCAATCTGTGTCTGTTAAGCAACAACTGAATCAATTCTAAAGAGAGGGAGCCACCCATACAATGATCTGAGGCTTCCCATTCAGTTATTAAACAAACATGTTAGAGAAGATTAAATATTTGAAATACAATATTTAAAAACTTCTTGCAATAAGAATAAGACTTGCATATTTTACAATGTCAGTAAAATTATAATTCATTTGATATCACTGCCGTTGATACAATTCACATCTTTCTATTTCTTTGTCAGCACCCTTTATATAATTTGTCAAAATAAAATGAGTAAGGAATGGCCCAGAAACTCAACAATCTGTGTGGCCTCCGTTGTGTGCTCCTCATGTAGTACTCTGGATCATCTTTAATTCCTATGGGAAATAAATTCTGCATGGTAAATTTTTAAAACAAATAACAAAGACCTCGACAGAACCTGTTACTGTGGACAGGGACCTCCTAGACCCACTGCAGGTCATGAAATCCTACTAATGTGGTAACAACTGTGTGTTTACACCAATGAACGATGTCTAGGAAGAGTTATTAGTGCAACCTTTTTGATCTCTTTGGTGGTTTTGGATCTTAGGATAGTAGTTGTTATCAATATTTAAAGAAGTAAGCTCACAACTACCCAAACACAGCATAGGCATAACTGACTTATCATCATTGGAATTGCAGAATTAAGACATTCTGCAATAAGATTCAAAAAATTCTTTTAAAAAATATTTTAGTGCATTTTTATTTTTGTATGATGCTATGTTTTTAAAATTCTAAATAATTAAAAATATATAATGAAATATTAGGCTGAACCACATTAAACTGCCATTTTGTAGCTCAAAGAAAATTTCATATTGTCCAACCTAATGTATAACCTGGAAAATATCATAGTTAAATATTGCAAATGCAACACTGAACCCACGTGTCCAGCTGCCAAAGAAATAAAACCTTACCAATATGGTTGACACACTTACCAAAACAACTGAATTCCTCTTAGCCAAACAGGTAAACACTCTTATCTACATGCCCCTTTCTGATGTCAGTCCCACCTCCCCACCTCCCAGCACTACCATGGAGGTAACAACTATCTTAAATATGGTGACTATCCTTACAAGCATTCTTTATACTTGATTCAAATAGTACCCTCATGGTCATTCTTGTAGTTTCCTTGAGGACATGCATAAGAGTTCACCTAAGATAATACCAAAGAGTGGAAGTGCTGGCTTATTAGTGTATGTACACCTGTCTTGCTAAATATTGCTATGGTTCTCCAATGTGGCTATTCTAATTTATATTCTCAAAGGCCAATTAAAAGTTCATATGGCTCCATATGTACCAATACATCATTACCAGATATCTTAATCGTTTCCTATCAAAGGGTGTAAAATGGTCCCTCATCATAGATTTAATCTCTCTTCTTGTTTACCTGTTCAAAATAATTACTTATTAGGTATAAATGTAGTTTCCAAACTTGAGAATAAACTGTATATATACTCTAGGCTTATGAACTATCTGGGCATGTCTGGAGGGCTAGAGAAGGGGACCACTTGAAATCTATTTGAATATGAGGCCATTGAAAGATGGGGAATTCCTGGGCACATACCTAGCATAATGCCATTTGGATAATATCTAAGGGGACAAAATGAGACTGGATATTGTTTATGATAGAAACCACTGGTCTCCACCATTTCCTCCTCTGGATCAACCTCAAAGATTTATGAATAAATCCTAGAGACAAAAAACAACCATAGGAGTGTTTTTTTCAAATCTCTTCTCCAAATCTCTAACACACTGAAAGAAGCTCCAGGTCATAAGGTTTTGAAGCTCCTGTAAGAGGGTGTATTACAAGTGGCATATACCTGTTGTCTGCCATTTTCCTTTCCTCTCCCACTCTGGACCTGGCCAAGGCTCTGACTATGACTCCAGTGCTCCACTGCCTCTGTGGCTAAGCACACCAACTGCCAGAACCACAGGACCAAGGTTTCAAGTAGTATTCTTCCCAGTTCTTCTGTTCTGGATGTGAGATTAGTTTGGCTTCTTCCCAGACTACTCTGCTTTCTACTTCAACTTGTCTCTTTCCATTGCTTCCCAACTTCAACAATGAAATGGACTATCCCTTAAACACATAAGAAAGAACACAAGTAGAAGGAAAGGCTACCAGGCATCAGGTTCCCATGTGCTTTGATGTAAATTTTAATTTATGTACCCAAACAGAAAAAGCAGTAATTATACTGCCTTAATTATGATGGTTGATTTCAAGAGACTAAGAGTATGAAAGGAAGAATGAAAACAAACAGAAGAAAAAAAGTTAAACTTAACATTTTGCTCCTGCTTGTGGTTATTCATCACACTTTACATCTAAGTCCCACATCCTCAAATAGAGTAGAAGCTCTTTCAGTGCTGACAGCATCTCTTTCGTCCTTTGTGTCTTGAGGCCCAACATATGGAATCAAAGGTCCCCTGCAAGTATTTGTGAATAGTACTATCAGTCAGTACTTTGAAGTCCACATAACTAGGTAGATATCTTAAAGAATTAACTCTTATCCCTTCAGTTTTGCATAAGAAAAACTGATTGCTGTTAAGTAAATAAGTAATCCAACATATTAAATTACTTTTCTTTTAAAGGACAGGAGATGGAAAAGGAATGTGATTATTTTTACTTAGAAAAATAACTATGAAAAAATTCAAACATTTAAAAAAAATGCTTTCAAATGCTTTCAGTAAAAAAAAAAAAAGAGCTTTGGGACATTATTGTGATCCAAGCACTAGTTTCCTTCTCTCTCTCCCCCTTCCTCCCCCTTCCCCTCCTCCCCGA
>NC_048226.1:80506743-80532400 GCF_002007445.2 Ailuropoda melanoleuca
CACACAAAGCCCAGATACTCAGATCCCATTCCTGAATGCAAAATAAAGTCCTTTAATCTTCCTTTAGTGACTATCTACCGCTGCCTAGTAAATTATCTGGGAGTCTGGGACAAGTGTCATTTCCAGGGTTCTCCTCCCAAATAGTCTCAGGTTGGTTTTTTTTTCCAGCTTGTGGAGGGAAGTTTTCACTTAGTATTGTTCTCAGACCTACACCCATCCTTTTCTCTTCTATTTTGTAATGCTGGGGCTAGGATTCTGTAAACTACGTTTCTCAGGTTCCCTTACCCTTCAGCCTGTCCTGGTAGGAAAACTTGGCAAGTTCATTAAGCAAGAGAAATGGAAAAAGCATGTTTTTTCTCTTTTCTTTCTCTCTTTCTTGCTTTCTTTCATCTGTTCTTTCCTTTGTTCTTTCTTTCCTTCTCTCCCCCTCACCTCCTTCCCCCATATTCTCTCCTGTCTTGTTGCTTCTAACAGCAGCTCTGGAAGTTGCACTAATTTCTCTGAAAACCTAGCCTTTGCCTCACTGCCCCTCCTCCACATTCTCCAAATGTGCTGTCTGCCCTGGGTTTTACTGAACCATCTCCTTTCTTTTTTCCCAGAGCTAGTCCCTGGTTCCTGCTATTATTTTCCTCTGGATTACCTCACTTCCCCTTTTTACTTCCTTAGCGCTTTCAACACTATATAACCAATTGCCTCTATTAAATTCCCTCTGTTTGAAACTTAGGATGTTTTCTATTTTTCTGACTGGACCTTGGCTGATGCATTTATCTATTAATCAGTCCTTCTCAATCTTCCGCTGGCTTGCCAGGAACGTGGGAACTCAAGAATATCCCTTCATATAAGAATCTGCAAACTGTAGTATATGTATATATACTATACTTATACACACACACTTTAAAGAGTATTCTCAGAGAAGTATACCTTAATATAACTCCTTTTATGTAAAAGTGTATATGTACACACACACAGATGTCCATATGGTCATCACACTAACAATTATCGTTTGGTAGAACATTTATGGCTTTTACTCACATTTTTATATTAAAAACATGCATCATTTTATAAAGATATTTTCATTCTGAAAAAAGTTCAAATATCTTATGAGCACAAAAATATGTCATAAAAATTTCATATACATTAATCAGATTATGTTAACTGCACAAAATACTTAAATAGTATATAAAATATTACATAATGTGAAATGATGTGACTACAATGTGCCTTTCTTATAACAGGCTTAATAAACGTTTATTAAATTAATAGTATTTTTGATTTTAAAAATTCATTTTGTTTTTTGACACATTGTCATTTCTTCTGCTAAAGCATAAACTCTCGTAACTGTGATCAATTCTACTCTAAGACATCACTGCATACATTAATCTGATACCAACTGGAATACACAATAAATAAACAAAAGACTTTGAATCAAAAGAAAATAAAGCACCAAATGTAAGACTGGCAATTACCTCTCCTGGGCACCTGTTTACTATAACTGAACAGCAGGATACTGCAAGAATCCAAACAATTTCTAAAAGGAAGAACAAGGCAATTTCTACAGAACAAGTTAAAGACTGAGTCACTCCATTTTGTTGGTTTGTGTTACAAACTTAATGCTATTTAGATGTATTTTTTATAGCGTGTTAATAATAGTAATAAAACAGGGAGGAAAAAATGACAACATACAGCTATGTTATAATAAGCAGATGGTGGCTGGAGATGGGCTGTTCTCCAACTGTTCCCATTCTTTTCCAATTCATGATCAGTAAAAGGAATAGACATTTGTGTTCCCCTAGTCTGCCATGATATTCCAAATATAAGGTTCAGAACCTCAGTGCCTTACCACATAGAAATTCTATAAAATATTTTTTACCACTCTAAACTTAGAATTGCTAATCCAAAGAGTAAGTAGTAATTTAGAAAGTTTCAGGAGTCATTCTTTTGGAATTATAGGCAAAACTTACCTACTGCCTCCATTAGAAAAGACCGAACAACAACAACAATTTACATAATTTATTAGAAAAGATATCCTTTTATTCTGCTCAAAATTTCTTTAGTGATAATTTGTTTTAATAAACAATATATCAGTCATACATATTAGTGTACCTTTTTGCCATCTGGTTTATGGTGTATTTTTGGTGACATGAATGGACACTAATCTTTAAAATCCATTTGGGGACATATTTCTATTTGGGGGCGTATGTAGATAAACATAGACTATATACCAAATAGATTCACCCATTCATAGTGAATTTGTGATCTGTGCTTAGCGGTTGGTTTTATGCTGTGCAAATCAACATCTGTTCTAATTACCTTCATAACACCTAGATATATTAGATTCTTGACATCCGATTTTATTAGGCCGTTGCAAGAAAAACTGCAGCATAGAAGACATGACCTTTTCCATCCCTATATCATCATTTCTGAAAATTTGCCTGAATTTTATGTACCACTTATTGTCATCAATATGCTCCTAAAGTCCTCATGCCCTCCTCCATTTCCTCCTTTTTCTACACTGTGCATAGTGTCTGACATAAATTACTAAAGTGTAAAGAGCTGCTATGCATATAACATTATAGCTGTGGGGGCAATTGGTATTTAACTGAGCATAAAACTTTAAGTTAGTCTCCTCTTCCATGATGACCGCTACTGTCCCAGCTCAAACCCTGACAAATTCTCATCTGGTATCCTACAACAGCCACCAAACAATTTCCTTTCTCCACAGCCTGGTGTCCCTGAATTCCAAGTCAGACTACACCAGTGTATTCTTTTTAAAAGGAAACTCTCCTCATGTTACTCCTTCTGCCTCAAAAGATTCCCCACTGAGTATTTGGTAAAAATAACCTTTATATTAGTTTCTGACCTTGCCATTTCCTATACCACTCCTCTATCTTACTCAATTGTGGGGAATTTTCAAACACTTCACAATGTTTCATGCTGCCATGTTATGTTCAGGTTTTTGTTTGGTTTTTGTTTGTTGTTTTTTTTTTTTGTTTTGTTTTTATGTCTGGCTGGAATAAGCTGCACCATTGATCCATTTGGTGAAATTTTGTTGGTCCCTCAAGACTTAACTCAAATATGAGCTCCTTTCTGAAGCCTCTCTTGGGACCTGTTTAGAAACAATCACTCTGTCCTTGACAACCCTTATACATACCTGTGCTCATCTGTGTGTTTCTCTTACTAGAGTGTAAATCCCCTGAGGCTAGGGACAGTCTTATTCTGTGTCAGATTTGTCTTCATCTTCCCTACAACTGAGCAGCATAGGCACTTTACACATGTGTGCTAGTAACTTCAAACATCATTAAAGCAGAGGTGCCTGGGTGGCTCAGTCAGTTAAGTGTATGACTCTTGGTTTCAGCTCAGGTCAAGATCTCAAGGGTTATGGGATCGAGCCCCATGTGGAGTCCCGAGTCAGGCTCCACACTCAGTGGGGAGTTCGCTCAAAGATTCTCTCCCTCTGCCCCTCCCCCACACATGCTCTCTCTAAAATAAATAAATAAATCCTTTTTTTAAAAAATTATAAGAGCAATAGAGAAAACATTTTTTGATATGGAAGTTTCATACTCGAAGGCAAAATATTTATACAGCTGCTGAATCATAAGGCTAGTGTACAATCTATAATCCTTACATAAATATAGCAGTAGACATTTGCTGGGTATCTTCTCAGCACATATTTTACTTTTCTCTCCTTTTACTGATGATGCTCTGGGTTTCCCAGCTGTGAGGTTTGGATGAAGTTAATTTGTGTCCACCTAATGAAGTAAGTCTTGTTTTCTTTCCTCTCAGATGAAAATCTCATCACTACATTAGTGTTCACTCTTTGTATTGTGCAGTTGTGTAAGTTTTGACAAATGTATATTTCATGTATCCACCTTTACAATATCATACAGAATAGTTCACTGTCCTAAAAATCTCCTGTGCTCTATTATTCATCTCTCTCCCTTGCTCCAAACTCCTAGCAACCACTGATTGCTTAACTGTCTCCATAGTTTTGCCTTTTTCAGAGTATCCTATAGTTAGAGCATACAAAATTAAGTCTTTTCAGACTAACATCTTTCACTTAGTGATATGCATTCAAGATTTTCCATATTTTTCATGCCTTAATAGCTTATTTCTTTTTATCACTAAAAAATATTCCACTGTTTGGACTAACTGCTGTTTCTTTGTCCACTCACCTACTGATGAACATTTTGGTTGCTTTCAAGTTTGGGCAGTTATGAATAAAGCCACCATAAACACTCATGTGCAGGTCTGTGTGTAGAATAATGTTCAACTCAGTTGGATAAATATCTAGGAGTACAACTGCTGGATCATATAATAAGCCTACATTTAGCTTTGTAAAAAACTGCCAAAATGTCTTCCAAAGTGGCTATACCATTTGCATATACCATTATATAGCAATCAATGAGAGTCAAGTTACTTACAACCTCACCAGTATTTGTTTCCTTTAGCTTTTAAGCCAGCTTTAAGGTATTTTTTTCAGTTACTTATAACAGATAAAATTCTATCCAATAGAGAAAGCATAGGAACGAAAGGCGGACAGACACAGATGCAACATAGCATAATAGAAAAATCCACATCTGTAGTATCTGGACTAGAATTTTAGTTCTTTAGTTTATTAAATGTGTGATTTTGGAGAAGTTACTTAACCCTCCTAAATTGCAGTCTTCTTACTGGTGTAGAAAATGGAAGGAATGTTTCTTACCAAGATTGTCATAAACTCTGAACACATATGACAATGTAGCGACCAGAATATTTAAAAAAAAGGTCAAGTGTTAGATTGTCACCCTGGAGATTAGAAAAAATGTAAGTGAGAAGAAATAGAAGTATATTGTAAACTCTCTTTTCTTATGAACCTTAAATCAATTAAATTTCCTCCTTTGCCTTCTTTGCTTATACCAAAAAAAAAAAAAATTGTTATAAAGCTAAGCATAAGACTCAGAGATCTCTCTTCCCAAATGACAGATCTGAACTCTAGAACGTTTTGCTTGCCCTCCTTTGATTCACCCCTAAGCATTTAATAAAGCATAAAATATCAGTCAGTTTTGTGTTCCTAGATATTTATATGTGAACAGTAACGTAGTCACTTTTAAGTGGAGAAAACAAAAGGAAAGTAAGATAATGCTTAACTTTTTACAAAATGGATTTCCTCTGCACAAATACAGAAATCAGTGAGGAGACATTTTACTCTTACCTCAGTATTTTCTGTTTTTCTCTTCCCATGCCTGTCTAAATGTCCCTTTCCTTTTCAATCTTTTTTGTCTTCAAGAAACAGATCTTTACTCAATAATCTTTTGGCTCTCTTGCAGAGTCCCTATCCACAAAACTTTGTGTTCTCTTACCTTTCTTAGGCCAAATATAAGAGTAATGTGGATGAAGTATTAAAATATTTCAATATGTATTCCAATTCTGAGTGAGGTCTTCAGTAGACAAATCAATCAAAATGCAAGTATCTATCAAGTGGCTGTTTTTGCTACATACATTGTAGGAATTCCTGGGAAGCTACAAGGAACTACAGAAAAGAAAAATCTCTGACTTTTTTTTCTCTATTGTTTTTGATGTTCACTTTTCTTAGGCTCCATAAGCTCTAGTTAACTCTTTTGACTAACCCAAATAATTGTTGCTTTCTCATACTTTCATATTTCTAAAAGGCTTACCTTTACTTTTTCCCTTTTTCCTTTCTTTGCTAAACATCAGCTTTTTACTTATTTATAACCATTAGTAAAGTTTATAATTATAAAAATTGCTCAAGATCTAGGCCATAGTGAGCTACAAAAATATTCCAAAACATGACATAACTGTAAGTCACTGCACTTTGATAATTTGTAGGTTATACTCAGCCAAGAAACATAATAAGTATATGAAAATGTATCAACAAATTGTGACCATCCATTATGTGCCAGAAACTATTATATTAGATATGAGAGATACCAAGCTCAACAGAGTCTATTCTCTCAAGAAGTTGACAGTCTGGTAGAACGTGACAGGCATATAACAAGCACAACAGCATGTTTTGTGTGCCGTATCAGTCAGTGACTAATCAGGAAACTAAAAATCATATTAAGTATAACAGAAAGAATTTAATGCAAGGAATTGTCAGATGGGTGATGGGAGAGGTGAGAGGCAAAGAGAAAGTAGGTAAACCAGAGATCAACATCATCAGGAAGTCCCTCAATCACTGAAAAAATAAAGGGGCCAGAATCCTCCAGCAGAAATGAACCTTCCCAGACAAATCAAGTGAGAGCTGGAGCCATGGAAGGAACAGAGCCCCCACAATAAAAGCAGTCTAAGGCAGAGAAGAGGAAGGAAATATCTCGAGTTTCTCAGGCTTCTTTTCAGATTTACAGCCAATCAACCAAATCCAACTAGAGTCTAGCTGCCATGGAGCCTGAGAAATTTACCAAACAGCAGTAAAGATCCCTACAACACAGAACAGAGCACGGAAAAGGTTCAGAATAGTTCACAGAGCCACTGGGCCCAGAAATGGCACATATACTATGATAAAAGTCTGAGCAAGGTAGAGTGGAGGCATAAAAGAACTGATCAATTCTAGAGTGAAAGAGAGGAAAGAGCAATTAACTGCTCATACTAGTATCTCAGCATGGACATGGAAAGAAGGAAGGAAGGAAAGAAGGAAGGAAGGAAAGAAGGAAGGAAGGAAGGAAGGAAGGAAGGAAGGAAGGAAGGAAGGAAAATAAATCATTTAATCTTGAACTTCATTCAAAAAAAAAAGGTGCTTACAATTTCATATATACATTCTCTGTTAGTGAAAAAAAAGTTAGATATTAACATGTAAATAGAGAATATTTCTATGAGGGTAAGAACTAAGGGAGTATAACCACTAGATAGAAACTTCTCTCTTATTTAGTGCCCTAATGGTCATGCATGAAGACAGAAAAAGAAGAGCCTCACTCATAAAAGGGAAACTTTAAAAATTTACCCTTTAGGTCCCAGAGACTCCAGGAATAGTGGTGGTGATTAAGGTCTGTAAAGGAAACTTTTATTCTAAGTGTTCATTACAACATGCTAAGCTAAACCCAAAAAGAAATCCAAGTGTCTAACCTTTTACATATCATAATTTATTTCATGCCCAAAGCCTGGCAAGAATCAATAAAAGAAAGGAAAGTGTTGGGGGCATGAGTTGTAGAAGAAACTAAATGAAGCAGAGCCCCAAAGCTTCAGAAACCACAATGGAACATGATAGTTAAGAGTCTATGTCTATTCAGCACAAAGCACAATAGCCAAGAAGAAAATAAATTGAGAATCAATAACCTTAAATTCTAAAATCGCCTGAGAACTTTGAACAATGGTATTTATCTTTCCTTTTTAAAGCAATGAACAACAGGGTCACAGAGTCTCATGGAAACCACAACCTAGGAAATTTTATCTTCCCTGACGACCTCACAAATCTTATTTTGCCCTGTGCCACAGGCATTACCGTGGCCGTATGCATCTCTTGATGGGAGAAACATGCCCCTGAAAACACTGGAACTAAATGTTGCTGTGCACTATAATTCTGTCCGTGTGTTTTTATTTCATTTATGTGTCCCAGTATTTTTTTTTCAAAAATATGTCTGTTAAAAACAGAAAGAAACGCAAATCAGTACACTCCATCTCCCAAATCTACTGCTTACATCTTCCTCTGGTTTTGCCTTCTCATAGGAAAAAAATTCTCAAAATTCTCAAAAAGATTAATGAATTCACGTTGTTAAAAACAGTTTACATGAGGCCAGCAGATCTTTCACTAAGAAAAGAAAATCATTCCAATATTTAATACTAAACCTCTGGATTTCATTATTGCCTCCTTTGTATTCAGCTTGTCTCTCAAAATTGTCAAGAGCCCTAAAGTCTATCTGATGGTCGCAAGCACCCATTTAGAAACCATTTTTCTTAGTCAGTGGGCAAGAAGCAGCACACTGATATTATAACTGTGTCTGCAAATAAGATACTCCAAGGTCTCACTGGAGGATTAGGAAGGGTGTCAGAGAGATGCCTGCCTTAAATAGACCCTCAATCTTATCCAACATTTGTAGAAGAAAGGATATTTAGGATATTTTTAAAGATGACTGCGCACACCTAAAAGTGGATAAAACAAATAAACGAGAGGGAAACTTTCTCCAAGGAACCGGTTTCTCTGAAATGACTCAGAAGTGAGGCTCACTATGAACAAGGTTTTGTTTCAACAAGACAATTGCGGTGTACTTAATTTGGAGGTTGTACAGCTGCTAAACCAGCTGACCATTCCAATCTGATTTATCCTAATACACTCCCCATAATTAAAATGCTTGTCAGAATACTACTGTAGGCTTCAAAAAAATCCAAGAGAAAAAGGTGCCAAGGTTTCTCAGAGCCCTCTTCTGTTTATTTTCACCCAAAGAGCTGACCACTTTCTATAGAGACAGTGTGGAGAGATAAAGATGGAGAAGGGCATGGAATCTGAAAAGACTACCTGGTTCAATACTTCAGACTAGTGAATGTCTGAATCATCTAGAACAAATACCTAGTTTCTTGAAGACCTCAGAGAGGGAGGGATAAGAGAAGGGAAAGATTTTTCAAGCACCTAATAAATGTAATCTCAACATCTGCAATATCGCTTGATACTGAATTCCGTCACCCTCACATTAACACATTTCTTCCTTGTGCCTAATTTTAGTCTTTCTTCCTTTATTTTTACTATAATTTATATTTTTGTTGCCCAGAATTACAGAGATTAACTATTCAACAAACTTCCTCAATTTCTTCTATTAGTACAGATGAAGACCAAAATGAAAACACCCTTTGTATTTGTATATCCCTAAACCCACAAACCAACCATGTTATTCTTTATATTACCATTTCATTCTTTTTAGTATCTTCTAAGTTTCCATTTTTATACATTTTTTTAAATACAGAAAAATAAAACTGAAAGATTACTTCAAAGCCTTTTGTCTGTTGTATTTTTTTCTCTACATTAAAACAGGTAGGCTTATCCCCACAATGGCATCATATTGCTGACTCATTCAGAGTTTACTCAACCAAGCCCCAGGTCCTTTCCTTTTTGTTCTTGTGCACAGATAGTTCTTCCTCAAATTGTATTTATAATGTTTACTTTTTTGTCCCTAAGTAACTGAGCAAACACATCGTGGTTATAGCCAGGAGATGTTAGGAATTAGAGACAACAGGTTTTAAAGAATCACACTGAGAATTAGTTCCCTCCAGCTCTAAATTTTAAGAACAAGTTGCAAAAATTTTGGAAGCAATTTTGATAAATTTGTCCAGCTTTTTGTTCTAAAGTCTCATTGATAGAAGGTAAAATCTTAAGGTGATCCTTAGCTGATCTTTGCTCTTAGAGAAGATAAGACATATAAAGGGAATTATACTTTATGGTAGTAAGGATTTGCAAAAATAAATGAAATAAAAATAAATAAATAAACAAATATATAATAAATAAAAAGGATTGACTGATCAAAATTTATATCATGAATTAAATCTGGAAATGCTATGGGAGCAAGTGTAAAGTTTGGTATACAAGAGACAGAAAACTAGCTCCTCACAGCCTCTAGGTAGCTTTCAATGCCAACATATGGGGATGTTTCTACATCTAGAAACAAATAATTAAAGAATTCATCCTTAGATCAAAGCTAAATGGATATTCCCTTGGAAGCAGGTATGGGCCTCAATTAAATCTGTTCTCTATGGGATATGTACCAGTTTGGACATATGTATACTCACTTTTTAAATAAATACAAAAAAGCCATAATTATATTAACTATAAGAGATATCTTTTTATCTAGAAGGGTTATTTCCAGCATATATATCCTGAGACATTGCTCAACTTATTCTCATAGAATCTAAGTATATACACTTTCTCCAGATTGATCAGAATTTATTGGTACCTTACTCATTAGCAAACGGCGGGAACTCAACTTTTACCCTTTCTCTGACACCACCATTCATTTGGTCTCTCAAGCTCATGATTCCAAATATTTTTTATGTAAACTTTTACTTCATTCCATATGGTCAGTTGTTACTAAGACTTGTCAAAGTTGAACTTGAGTTTTTTTTAATTTAATATTTCCTTTCTTCTAGTGATTAATACATGTGGTACCTTCATAATCTCAATAGTCTGCTGATCATTTTAGCAGTTCTCAGGTGATCTTTTGGCCTTTGTCAATCTTCTTGTTGCTGCTGAAGTGATGTCTAAAAAAAATTTTTTTTTGGCACAAGAAAGTGAAACTATACATTTTTTTTTAATCATCACTTTAGCAGCAAAATCTTTTTCAGCTTCTGTATTATTTAGGACCTTGGGTTACAAATTACAGAAAACTCAACTGTGTAAGAAAACTTCATCACCTGATCATACATTAGCCACTTGGGAAACTAGGAATCATAGTCTATCTGGGCAGCTGTGGATAAGCTAACACAGGTTCAGTCTGTCCATCACTGAAAAGATAGAAAGACAGATCCTGGTAACATTTAGCAGACTGCACAGCCACACAGAAAAAAAACTTTATAATCATTTTGTTTTGTTTCGTTTTTAAATGACCTTAGCAAAAGTATTTTTAGATTGAAAGAACTATAGTATGATTAGCCCAGCAACACTGTTTTGAAAACTATGCCCTGCTGAGGCTCTACATTCAGCCAAGATGTCCTTAAGCTGCCTTTGGGGCAAAAAGGTGGTTGAGCTATAAGAATTCTGGCCCCTCAATTCTTCTTCAACAAGAATAGCATTATATACCCCACCTCTATACCACACAAGTTAATCATAGACATTTTCTCATCTTGAAATAGACAAATATTCTTGACAAGCCCATCTCCATTACTTAAGCAAAATTTTTTTAAGGTCAAATTGTACTGAAGGAGAAGACTGAAGCTCTTCTCAGATATTATTCTATAAGAAAAGGGAAAACTGAAAAAAATGCTCTGGTGTGTATGCAAGAAAAATTTTTCTATTTGCAATGTGAGAAAAGAATTTTTCTACTTGGAATGTAGAGAAGAATGTGATTTATAAGATAGGTATGCTCCAGTAATAGGAAAGGCAACTTTGGTCTGAATTCCAATATTTTTACCCTCCTGGCGAGTATTTATGACTTCCTATTAAGTCTTACAGTGCTGTAGGGGACAAGGAATGGTATTCTTTAAATTCCCCAATCCTTCTCCACACCCATCCACTTAATTTTTTACCCTTGTCCGCTACATGTTTCTTGGTATTTAGAATCCTAGAGCATCGTCAATAGACAGAAAGCTGACCTCTGACGTCTAGCACACAGTTGTAATTTCAATTCCTGAGTGAACACCCACCCACTCGATCCCTTTGACAGTAATCCTTGCCAAAGCTTTAATACATAGGGTGAAATCTCCCAAGGCTAGAACTTTTTCTTGGCAGAGGAACATCAAGGGGATGGAAAATGCTTTGAAAGAAGGACCTAAGGTTGTTGTGTTTTTTTTTTTAATTTTTACGCATTAAAGCTTTATCATTGCCAAGTGCTTCTTCAAGGTTCAGCCTGCAATGCCTAAAGGATAGAAAGTACCTTATGAGATCTTGCTACAGTGGGATTTATTAAAGGACTTCAGTGGTTTCTACCGTCAGAGATAGCTGAAAGGCCCTGGCATTCATAGTCCCAACCCGGCTCTGGTGATTTTTGCACTCTTCCACTTGATCTCTCAGAATTGGGGCATAGAATCCACACTGCTATATGAGTTTCCCTCATTTTTTTTCCCTTAAAATTTCACTCCTTCATTTGTGATTATCCTGTTTTTCCATCCTCAAAATTTATGTTATTTCTAATTTTATTTCTTATGCATTTTATCACAGCATACATTAAATTCTAGATACACGAAAATAACTAGAAACAATAATCAATTTCTTCTAGCTGTATTGCCACCATATTAACACTGTGGGAGGCATTTCTTCTGGTCAAATTCAGGACATTTTTTTCTATTCTAACATTTGTGGGGGTTTGTTATTGTTGTTGTTGTTGTTCTATTAATTATCATTTGGGGTTTCCATAATAATAATTTGTTATTCTACTTCAAATAGTTCCCTAATATTCATTCCTTAACCCTCATCCTCAAACCTGTAACTGGGTAATTTTTTAACAAAAAATCTAGGTATTTTGTAGCATGTAGTGTATTATGTAGTATGGCTGATCTAGGACACATACTGAATTTATTCTGCCCCCTTCAAAGAAAATATTTCATTTTAGTTAATTGCCCATGTTTATTAAAGCTTCTACTCTACTCAAATAGTGGAGAGGTAAAGCAATAGCTCTCTAAGGCAGGGAGTCTCAAGAATTAAGGACATTTCGTGAAGGGTAAGTATCCCCAGGTGACCAGTATTGAGGGGGAGGAATGTAGGTTTCAAAAAACTTACTGTTCAGTAACCCTACATCTTCCTTTTCTGAGATCCAACCCCTTAACTCCTTCTCATGGCTCAAGAGCATAGGGACTGGAACAGTTCAAAACCATTTAATTTGTGAAAACTAACTAAACACATAAATAGCATTTCATAGAGTGAAGATCAAAGATATGAAATTACTAATATCAGAAAATATTTTTTAAATATGCCAAATACATTGTATAAAACAAAACAGAAACATCCACTGCTATTGTAATTAACAGTTGTCAAGCGGATTAAAATATCAATTGGTAAGTTTAGCATGTGAAACTATTTATAAAATTCTGAACATGTGGTTTAAGACGATAACATTAGGGTGATCCTATTTATTGTCCAAGCTGGGACACTTGCAGAATGAAAGAGAGCACTATTGATAATTATGTTGGGTGACAGGTATAAACTGAGACTGTCTCTAAATAAGTTGAAACATATGATCATTCTTTAAAAATCACAGATAAACTGCATACACTTAGATATAACAGCCCATAATTCCATAACTACTTTTTAATAAAAAATGTGGTAAGATCCCCAGATAACATAAACAAAGTAGAAAGAAAAAAAATAAAGAACAATTACAAGGAAACCAGTTTCTATAAAAAGAATGAAAAAGCAGACAGAAGAACTACTGTTACGATTAGGGAATACATGATCAGTATCCTAGAATGGAAAAGAGAATGGACAATTGGAATAAAAGAAGTGTCCTGATTTCTCTTTCAATTCAAAATAAAACTGAATTATAAAATGGAGACAACTTTAAAAAGATTTCTAATCTAGGTCTGCATAATTAAATTAAAAATAAAAGCATAGGTTGATCATCTAGGAGTATTGGTTATTTACCTCATAGTTTAGTCATTAGCAGTGATCAAAACTTCTGTGGAATAAACTGGAGGCTGAGATTCAGGTGCTACATTAACTATCGCACACCTGATTAAAAGTTTACACACTTCCAGGATATGAGCACACACATAATTTATCAATAGGTTTAAAGAATTTTTCCTATTAACTAAAAGAGTTGAAAATGCATAAAAATAGAAAATGCTTCTTATGAATATTTATAACCTAAAGTATTTATTCAATGCCTGTATTCACATGAAAATAGGCTAGAATTTGTCCTAAGAACATTATTAAGGTCTAGTCCTTGTTCACAAAGAAAAGCAATGTCCATTTCTACTATAAAAGACAGGCCTATAAAGGCTACAAAAATCACAGAATTCTAGAATAGGAAAAAAGTCATAATTGCTTTTAAAGCTATAAATATAATAAATCCATCATTAAGAAAACATCCAACTTAAACAATATTAAAATATGTTTGGGTCATTAATAATAATGTAACATTTAAAAATCTAACATACTATTCATAATATTTGTTCTATTTAGAAAGGCTTGTAAATCAAAACTATGATATTCATCTTATTCTCATTGGAACAAAATTCAAATACTTAAAATAACACTCAAAGTTATTTCTACTTTCAAGACTCTGTCCTTGTTTACCTAATCTCACCTGTGCTCAGCAAGTCGTAAACAAATACTTCATTCTATAATAAACAAATTCAAACTTATAACAAAAATATTTATAAATCTGTTTAGGGAACCTAACTGCTAACTCAATTTTTAGAAACAAGCAAAGCTACTGTTCTTTTGTTTGTTTGTTTTTACTATAAACTCTTTTCATCAAATACTAATATCAGAATTTCCTATATAAAATTACAGATATTTTTCACACAGATCTGAACAGAGTTTATTTTTCATTGATACAAGGAACAAAATGTTTTCTATTATCCCTAGCATATCACCATCAATAAGTAAAGTCATTACTTCTTTTACTAGAAAAACTTAATACAAATCAACTCATAGAAAGCAGGGTAGTGCTATTGAGTTGAGTGTTTTTCTTAAAGATTAGTAACTTACCAACAAGTTCTGAATGCAGATATTTTTCATCTGAAACCCTATGGTATTGAGATGAAACACGTTTTAATGGTGATAAACTTGCCAAGATTTTTGGGCTTTACACACATAATTGACTTTAGGGTCTTGTGAAATGAAAAATCTTTCTTTTTTCATTTTGTTTTGCTTTGTTTTAATTTTAAAATCTACCTTTGCTTTCCAAAGTACTGTGACTCTGGGAATGATAAACTGCCCTCCTCTCCCAATTTTGGGCCTGTTTAAACCTCCCTAGATCCCTCTACCACCAAAGCACTGTGGTTAGGCAGGCATGATTTGGTGGGGCCATTAATTTGTTTGAGGCTATAATTTTTGTTCCAGTAACTAACACTTCATTAAGTTGAAATAGTTTCATTTTGAAAGGAAATATTCACAGAGAATTTAACCAATGAATGGAAAATTACTAAGTTTCCAACCAGTTTGATTCAGATGAAATATAAAGCTTATTAATAAAATTAGTTTATGTTTGAATTCTTAAAATTTTTTAATCATAGGAGAATGAAGACAAGAGGTTGTGTACAAGCTTTCAAGTTTACCACAGGGAAGCAAAAAAGGCAATTAAAAATACTTATTCTTTTAAAATGTGTCAGCTTCTATTTCACTGAAATTAAATGCAAATATATGCTTTGTTTTTCTTAAAAATGTGTGTGTGTGTGTGTGTGTGTGTGTGTGTGTGTGTGTGTGTTACATCTGGACATTATACTCTCATTTAAGCACAGAAATTCATTCTTGTTCCATTTCATTCATTCATTTAATAGCTATTTATTGAGCACCCACTTTGGTCAAAGCATTGAACTAGAACACCAAGGCAAAGAGCCCCAACATCTGTCCTTTCCTCAGGAACTAACATTACAGGCAGTGATACAGAGATCACATAACCAAGGTCAAGTTATTTCATTACAGTCATAGTAAGTGGCATGAGGGTAAAGTCCAGGGTACTAAGAATGTTTCTCTGAAGAACTATCACTTAAATTCACATCCAAAGAACGAACAGATTTGGCTTAGGTGAAGGAGGAAGATAGGAAAGATAATTCGTAAGAATATACACCCTGAGGTGGAAAATAGTCTGACTCATTTGAGAAAATGAAAAGAAAAAAGGGTTTGGGGGCTACTAAAACTGGAGCACAAAAGAACCAAGCGGAAAAGAATGCTGACTCTGGAGTCAGACATATTGGATTCAAATCCTGCTTCCACTGTCACTTCCACATTATATGATCTTGAGAAACTTAAGTTTCCTCATCTATAGGACAGAGATAATAGTAGTTTTGATTCTATAGTTGTTACAGATTCAATAGTTAACACACTTAAAAGTTTACGGTGGTACCAGGCACATAGGAAATGCTACAGAAATACTAGCTGTTATTAAGATTTCCCTAACTCTAACCAGAGCCTTCTTTATTGCTTCTCTGAACTGTATCCTCAGTTACACCATAGGATCGGGAACAGGAATTCTTTGTATTCCCACTGTAAATGTTTCACAATGTGAAGCAAAGGGATATCATGGCCAAAGCACTGCATACATTTTTAAAACACACTTTGAGATCTCTAAAACTACAGTCCAGGAAATTCAGCTTTTCTTGTTGTGGTGGTCATCATCATTATTATTTGGCTTAATTTTACTTTAACGACGTTATGTCTTTAAGACTGGGGAACATTTAGACTCTTATAGTAAAAATGCTTTTACCTTTTTTTTAAGTCAGTCATATGGTGTGAAAGTAGGCTCTATAATACAGAATTATGCTATGTAAGCATACTTATGTGTCTTTGAACCAAACTTTAAATTTAAACTCTAATGCTGATTTTCACAGTTTTTGTTCTTTTTTCTCTTCCTTCCTTTCTTCCTACTTAATGTCTTCCTATTTTTATTCATTCCTTACTGTGTAGCTAACATAAGCTATACTTTCCTTATTTCTTTTGAGTCTTGGCCATTCAAATCTAATTAGATACTTCTTATCTTGTTAATCAATTTTTTTTCCTTTCCTGTTTGTCTATAATATTTAGGCTTCCCAATTGTAAAAGGATTAGCAAAGCCAGTTATTTTAACATAATTTGTTATATATGCAGGAGAGGACTCCAGCCCTTTTCTCTGACCTGAGGTCATAAAGTTCTCACATATAGCCTATAAATGCAGAATTTACTATAGAGACTAGCAAACCCACTGATAGTGATGTTCATAGTCCAAGTACTTATCTGACATTCCTAGTGCAACAGAAATTCACTCTGGATAAATCCCTCTATGGTCTCTTGGAAAGATTCCCAGCTTTACTGATATTCACTCAGGAAGAGATTCAGGATTTTTCTAAATATATCTGAAAATGAAACTTCTCAGGGGAATGACTATAATCCATTTATAGTCTGGCTCTGCTTGAACATCTATCCTGAAATCTGCCTACAATCATCAAAGACTAAAAGTATTCACTCCCGAAGCCCAAACTAATACTTCCTTTATTTGGTTTCCAAATTCTGTGTTAGGGCTTTTAAAAGTTCATTAAAGACTTCTAACACCCATATGCTTCCCCAGCTATCTTAATTTTAAATGTGATGCTTTTTTAATTACATGCAACATTACGAATTACATAATTTCTGTTTTCAGTTCTATGTCTTTTCCTGATTATAAAATTAATAATCAGATCATTATGAAAAATTAAGCAGAATAACAAACATCCATCATCACCCACTTCCCCAAGAAAATTCATTGTATTTCAGCATATTTCCTTTCTAAATTTCTAATACTATTTAAATAAAAGTGAATTTATTTTCTCATGCAGTTAAACACCATAAATATAATATTTCTCTATTCAAAATGAAGTCTATGAAAAGTCTATATCTGCCTGTCCTCTCCCTAATAGAACACATGAATTTTTCTTGTATTTTTGTAGCATTTTAAAATATAAAGAGGAGCACATATTACAACAATGTCCCCATCTCCAGGGCAATATATTTTTCCAGTTTAAAAAGTACAATGGGGGGCGCCTGGGTAGCGCAGTCCTTAAGCGTCTGCCTTTAGCTCAGGGCGTGATCCATCACACCCCACATCGGGCTCCTCCCCTGGGAGCCTGTTTCTTCCTCTCCCACTCCCCTGCTGTGTTCCCTCTCTCACTGGCTATCTCTCTGTCAAATAAATAAATAAAATCTTTAAAAAAAATAAAATAAAAAGTACAATGAGAAACTTACACATTAAAATCAATAACCCTCTTTAGACAGTAGGAGTGAAAGATACCTTAAATTGAACAAAGATACGAGCTATTATCCTTTCTGGATTTTGTATTTAGACAAAAAAGCATAAAAAGAAGGCATTAAGCTCTCCTTCACTTTTTACTTTGCCAAGAAAATTTGCTATCCTGGTTAAATTATATTTCATAATTCTGGGGTTTTTAAAGTTAAAACACACACCAAGTAATTGTGGTTGAATGTGGATCCACCCATTTGGGGCTTTTTGTAAACACATACAATTATCTGAAGTGCATTAACCACGACTATTTGTTCAGTGAAGAAATAGCATTTTTTCTGTGTGTCACATATGAAAATATGATAACATTCAGATAAAGGTTAAAGTGGTTGTCTGACTTCTAAAATCCAGAAGCAATTTCACCACAGGGGCCATGTCTACAAAATGCAAACTTAAATGAAGAGGATGGAAAATTTACTTTGGGGTCATTTAGTAAGTTTTGCACTCCACTGGGGTAAGGAAGAACATAAGTTTGTAGAAACAATGTCCATAGTCAAGAGATTCACTTATACTTTCTTTTCTGTTCTTAATCCTAGGTTGACCAGAAGAACACATCACTGCTAAAGAAATTGCTTTCATTTTTTTCTTTTTCCTCTGATGTCCACAGATTGGAGAAAAGATACATGCTGGGGTAAAAGTGGAATATTACAATTATTCCAAATAACTATCAAACCTAATGACTATCAGGACCATGACAATTACTGATCTACAATCTTCAGTGTATCTAGAACCCCACACAATTTACATATGAGATTTCTCCCTTTGTACCATCAGGAAGACTAGCAAAAGAGTTAATAATTTTCTGCAGGTTTTCTAGAGAATTTGGACTATCTAATGTTCTATCCAGGTTCTAATACCACAGAGTGAAAATCTGAGGCAGGTGTGGGACAGATGCGCTACTAATAGTTAGGAAAATCCATTGAAATAAGTCACACCTTGTTTATCTTATCCTATGGGATTGACATTTTGACCAATACAGTCTAGATTCTACAACACACACTGCTGCTGCTGCTTCATTTTTTCATCATGCAAAATAGTGATCTTCATCTTTTCGGCAAGTAGACAAGCAGTCTACACATTGGGGTATGTGGTTCAAAATCATTCATTAAGATATGGGGAGAAAATTGTATAACTTCTATTCAATATTAATTTTTATTGAAAACATAATAAAAATTGTCTCAGTAATATTTAGTATATAGTTTGACTTTGTCATGGGTGTATAATGTATAAATGAACATATAATTATGAGGAATAGATACTCTATACATTTTTACTGTAGAGGCAAAGAATTAGTAAAGTTTGAAAATAATTGTCTCTGCCAACTAATATTGCTATATTAGAGGATGTTCTTGGAAAAGAAAGCAAAAACTCTCCCTATCCCACCCCTGCTTGTCTTCTACAGAAGTGGAGGTATGTTCCCAGTGTACTCCTCATAGAATAAGGTATGCTTCCATAAGGGGATTCTTTGTGAGAGGTTTTCTTTATGCCTGAGTGGGGAGTTTTCTGGCTACATTTCTAAAAGAGTTTTTATGTTGGTCTAGTCTTCATGATGACCCCACCTTCCAGGATTTACACATTTGTGTTCTCTTCCCCACTGACTAGCGCTGACCTATGTAACCTACAGAATACTGAATAAATCACCATGTACAACTTCCAAAACTAGGTTTTAAAAGACATTATGACTTCCACTTTACTCTCTTGGATCACTTACTCTGGGAAAGCCAATTGCCATGTCACGAATATATTCAAGCAGCCTTATGGTGAGGAATTAAGACTTCTAGAATATCTAACAACAAACTGAGGCTTCCTGGCAATACTCAAAAAGGAATCAAGCTTTCCTAGCAACAGCTAGCAAGAAGCTGACACCTCCTGCCAACAGCTATGTGAGTGAAACATCTTGGAAGCAAATCTACCAGCCTCAGTCAGGTCTTCAGATGACTGTGGACCCACCCAACATCTTTACTACAACCTCGGGAAAGACCCTGAGCCAGAAAGACAGAGCTCTGCTACTTCCAAATTACTTATCCACAGAAACTCTGAGCTGATAAAAGTTTATTGTTTTCAGCTTCTAACTTTTAGGGTAATTTGTCATTCAGCAATATATAATTAATATAACTGTTCGATCATCAGTATTCTAATAGAACATAAATATACACATCAAAACACTGGGCACACCATATTAAAATAATGATAAAAATAAGTTCCTTTCTGTACATTTGACATTGTAATATTTGTAAAAAGCAGAGAAGGAAATATGATGAGTAAGCTTGAGGAAAATGAGTCAATCTTTCTAAGACCTCAGAAGAAAAGAAGTCAAATTATCAAAGTGAAATATTTGTTCACTTTTCCAAATGTTGCTAAACATTCTAGCCAATTAAATTATCCCTAACTCTAACGTATCATAGAGGCATAACTCTCTAATCTTCCTCTATATGACAGTGAAAATAATAGAATTTAGTTCCTTCTTCTCTAAGATCTACTGCCTTATTAGTTTTTCACATTTTCCTTTCTTTTTGAACTTTGAAGAAAAGCTGTTTCATACAGCTACATGACTGCATTAATCCCATATTCCCAACAGCACTTAAATATATTATTTAATCTATACTAATCTCATATAATCTAAGAAAATTTCCCCATTAGTTTTCCAAATACCGTTTCAATCCTCTCTCAGCAAACTAAATGGTTCTTGGAGAATAGGTCTTGCTTTTCTTTTGTTGTTTCTCAGAGTGCTTAGAAATAATGTTCTGCATATAGTAAGGACTTGATCAATAAATCTGGTTAACTAATAGAAAAACAGTAGACTTTTGTAAGAAATTATACTAATATCTAATATAGTCAAATAAAGTAAATTAGCACAGATAAAATTATTCTTTTGGTCAAATAATGAACATGCCAGTATAATGATGCACCACAAATCTCTTGGTTATCAGCCCATTGGCCTTATACTACAGTATCAGTACCAATCTCCACCAAATTAAACTCTATATTATAATCAAAGCTTATAGCTATGATGTAGAGACATTAGTCCTTTTAATAAGAAGAAATTGAAAGATATGTCTGATTTTATTTTATACTACTAAAAATATTGAACACCTAGGATGATCAGGATTACAAGGCATCTTAGTTACGTTTGAATTTCAAGCTTACCTGGCCAGAGTTTCTGTAGGAGGACTACAGTGTCCATATGAGGCCCAGAGCTTCAGCTGCCCATTTGACCCACTGATGATTAGACTGTAAGTTTCCTGATAGGTCCCATCCATCAGCTGACCTGAGACCTATAAAGGGGAAAAAAGATTGACTGGGCCAATCCATTCTTGTTTTATAATTCTGAATTTGTTAAACAAGGGGGTCATATACACTAAATATTTGTGATTGTCAGGCTGGGCCATACATAAACTCATGAGAAAGACAGAAAGGAAACGGATAACGGGAGAACACAATACAGCAGACTCAAGTAGAAGAGACGGGAGAGCCCTTGAGACCCGTGAGAAGTGAGATTAGAGGCTTAGTTCTTGCCGTAACATTTCTGGTTCCATTTCACATAAAATTTGACTGTACTTCCATACCTGTTCCTCTGTATCTTTACGGTCACACCCACTCCCTTTTAACCTGAACTCAGAGTGGTTTTTTTTTTCCTTGCTCCATCAAAAACGTTGGCTATAACATTCCTTTAGGCTAAATATAGAAGTGAATGGGAATATTATATCAGTAAAGTAGCATCAGTGAAGACGCAGAGCTACCTGAGAGGAATAAAAATGAGATAAACCTTAATTTACTCCTCTTGTTTAAAGAAACTTTTCCATGGCAATCTCATTTACCATCACAGATTCAACTACTAGAAAGAGAGATGATTTCCAAATCTAATCTTCAACCCAGATCCCTCCCCTGAGAAATTCAGATTGCCTCCTAGACCTAGCTACCTAAATTTCTAATGACATTTTATATCCGACAAGTTATAATTCAAGACTATCATTTCCCCTTAGTTAATTCTGCTCCAGTATCTTCTATCTTGAGTAACCACCATCTTCCTCAAGCTAAAACTTAATTCACCTTTGACATCTTTTACATCCTCATTTCACTATTCTCCCTGCTTTTATACACCTATTTTCCAAGAGCTAACAACTGACTTGTTTAACATTTCTCAAATATGCATCCTCTTTTTCATTTCTAGCATTACTGCGCTAGGTCATCATCCCTCCTCTGAAGCAGCCAAAGCAGAGGTAAATATGCTCACGTACCTGTCCTTTGATACATAAGATTAGAAATCAAACTATTAGTCATATTAGAAGATTGGAGGTGACATAAGTGTCATTTTCTCACTGCTGCTTCCAAACCATTTTCTTCTCTCTTCTTTCTAAAATCACCCAGTGTTTCCCCTATGATAAATTTCATGTCATTATTTATTCTTCTACTAATCCTCATTTTTGCTATCAATTCACTCTAAGCTTTTGTGCCTTGACTTCTTAGTGATTTCATTGTTTGTTCACTCAACACAACTTCTATCATATTTCTTGGTGATTTCAACATTCACATACAAAATCTCCCCAGTACCCTGATATCAAGTGGCATTGACTTCCTTTCCTCCAGTGATTATCTTCCTCAGCTACATCTCAACCTCACATTATCAAAAAAAAAGCATATCCTTCAATGTATGAATGTAAACACTCCATTTTCTCATCATCATTTCTTCTTTTTCCATTTGCTCCATCTGGTGTACAATACTGAAAATCCTTTACCAATACCTGGACCATCCAATGATCCTCATAGTATTTCATGCCTTTCATTCTCCTCATTTTCACTTTACTCAATTTATATTTTACTATATATCATTAGAACTATTTCTTGTGTATGCCTTAAATTCTTTGGACTCTCTCTCCTACCATCTCACTGACCTTGAAAGATCTCAAGCCCTGATGAAATTCAATTCTTTATCTATTCTGTCCTATCCCCCAAGTAGCTGAATATGGTCTGGGAAAAGCACACATCCTTTAAGCTCAACTGGGCTCTTAAGATTACATGGAAAATTTATTTTCCCTAGTTGATTCACTCTCCTACTCTTCCAGATAACTTTCATGCTTTCTCCTTTTTCCTAAACTTTTAACACATCCTCTTTGCTTGCCTCTCTGCTGAGAGAACAGAAATAATCAGCAAAGAAGTTCCATTTGCACATCTACTAACCTACCAATACCTGAATCCACATAATTTGTCTTTACTCCTTCTAGAATAAATAAAATATCAGTGCACTGCTTAAGGTTGGTCTCCCCATTTGGGCACTGGAGCCTAGCTCCCAGTCTCTACTCAAGAATATTATTCTAGCAATATTCTCCCTCTCTCCTACCTTGTCAACTTCTTTTTCTCTACTGGGTAATTCCAATAGATTATAAATACGCTGAAACATACCCTATCTTACAAAACAACTCTCCTTTGGGGCACACATCACTTTAAAGCTTGCTACTGCCCCATGCTCTTACTCTTCTATACTGTCGGGCTCTTCAAAAGAGTGGTTTATCAACCAACTGTAGCTCCAATTTCTCTATTTTCTCTTCAACCTACTACAGTAAGGCTTACACCACTACCAGTTCTTCATTTAAACATCATCAATGAACTGCACATTGTGAAATCCAGCCATGAATTTTCAATTCTTATCTTATAGGAACTATCTGCAGTATTTATAATCTCTCCTTCTTGAAATATTTTCTTGCCTTATTTTTAGTCATTCCAGGTTGTCTTTATTTGCTTTCTATCTCTTCAGACCACTTTGCTGGTTCCCATCCACCCTATTTTCCCAACACCCTACTCTCACTGTCAATTTCTAAACATTGGAGTTCCCAAGAATTAGTCTTTAGACTTCTTCTTTATCTACAATTACCCACCAAGGTAGAATGTCATTCAATGTCAAGACTTTATATATACCTTTACATATTACTGTCCAATCTATGACATCTCTGACTTCTGAATATGCCACACATATATTTGCTGTTCCTCTGCCCATATAATGCTTTCTTCAGATATGTACACTGTTCACTCACTCTTTCTTATAGTCTCTGCTCAAATATCTATAGATAGGACCTTCCCTGATGACCTTACCTAAAACATCAAACTTTGCTTTAGGCATACCTCATCCCACTTATTCTTTATATATCTCCATAGAACTTATCAGAATCTGAAACATTGTATGTTTGTATTTGACCATTTTCTATCTCCTTCAAATCAAATACATATTTCAAGAGGATAAGAAATTTATTTGGTAATGGCTCCCTTTAATATCTACCTTAATACTATTATAGTACCTCACATATTAAGCAATGAATATTTATTGAATTGAATGATGAGTGAATAAATGGATTCAATAGAAGCACAATTCAATTTAAATATTGGTATCTGGAAGAAATTTTGCCTATGGACTTAACAACCTTTTAATGCAGTAATATATCTTCAGAATTTATCTAAAGTAAATACAATGAAAGTTTTCATACAATTTCTTATGAAGTCTTTCAACATGGACCAATAGCCTAAGTAAAAATAATTTCACAACAGGATAATAAAAAATAGCCTACACACACAGTTTTACTGCGTTTTATTTATTTATTTATTTATTTATATGAAATCAGCCAACATATAGTACATCATTAGTTTTTGATGTAGAGTTCAATGATTCATTAGTTGCATATAAACCCAGTGCTCATCAGATCACAAGCCCTCCTTAATGCCCATCACCCAGTTACTCCATCTCCCCGCCCACCTTCTTTCTGCAACCCTCAGTTTTTTTCCCAAAGTCAAAAGTCTCTCATAGTTCATCTCCCTCTCTGATTTCTTCCCATTCAGTTTTCCCATCCTCCCCCTATGGTCCTCTGCACTATTCCTTTTATTCCTGAGTGAAACCATATGACAATTGTCTTTCTCTGATTGACTTATTTCACTTAGCATGATACCCTACAGTTCCAACCATGTCAATATAAATGGTAGGTATTCATCCTTTCTGATGCTCAGTAATATTCCATTGTATATATGAACCACATTTTCTTTACCCATTCATCTGTTGAAGGACAACTGGGCTCCTTCCACAGTTTGGCTACTGTGGACAATGCTGCTATGAACACTGGGGTGCATGTGCACCTTCTTTTCACTACATCTGTATCTTTGGGGTAAATACCCAATAGTGTGATTGCTGGGTCATAGGGTAGCTCTATTTTTAATTTCTTGAGGAACCTCCATACTGTTTTCCAGAGTGGCTATACCAGCTTGCATTCCCACCAACAGTGTATGAGGGTTCCCCTTTCTCTACATCCTCGCCAACATTTGTTGTTCCTTGTCTTGTTAATTTTAGCCATTCTAACTAGTGTAAGGTAGTATCTCATTGTGGTTTTGATTTGTATTTTCCCTGATGGAAAGTGATATGGAGCATTTTTTCATGTGTCTGTTGGTCATTTGCATATCTTCTTTGGAGAAGTATCTGTTCATGTCTTCTGCCCATTTCTTGACTGGATTATTTGGTTTTTTGGGTGTTGAGTTTGAGAAGTTCTTTATATACCTTGGATACCAGCCCTTCTTCGGTAATGTCATTTGCAAATATCTTCTCTCATTCCATAGGTTGCCTTTTTGTTTTTGTTACCTAAAATCTTTGCCATGCAAGACCTTTTTAACTCGATGAAGTATTAATCTGGCTTAATTTAAAGACTAATTTTGAGTTTCTCAATAAATAAAAGGAAATCCTTCAGGATCATAATTTCTTTCTAATAAATTTGGGAGAGTATTAGTCAGCTGTGAAATTAAAGATACAGCCTTTTCTGATAGAAATATGGGGGTTAACAATCTGCTGCATGCATCAGCCAAGTACAAAGTAGGTTTGCTATCCTCTTGTGAAAGTTGAGAAACCTTAAAAGATTCAATGTATAAATAAAACACCAAACCATTTTTAAAAATTTTTTTTATTATATTATATTAGTCACCATACAGTACGTCCCCGGTTTCCGATGTAAAGTTCGGTAATTCATTAGATGCGTATAACACCCAGTGCACCATGCAATACGTGCCCTCCTTACTACCCATCACCAGTCTATCCCATTCCCCCACCACCCTCCCCTCTGAGGCCCTCAGTTTGTTTCTCATAGTCC
>NC_048226.1:80534084-80536040 GCF_002007445.2 Ailuropoda melanoleuca
CTGCTTCCTCGTGAGTGGATTAGGCCTGTCCCTCCGTTGCTGTTCCAGCTTCTTGAGGTGAGAATATAGAAACTGCATTTTAGATTTTTCTATTCTTTTGAGTGAGGCTTGGATGGCTATGTATTTTCCCCTTAGGACTGCCTTTGCAGTATCCCATAGGATTTGGACCATTGTGTTTTCATTCTCGTTGGTCTCCATAAATTGTTTAAATTGATTTTTGATTTCCTGGTTTATCAAGTCATTCTTGAGCAGGATGGTTCTTAGTCTCCAAGTGTTTGAGTTTCTTCCAGGTTTTTCCTTGTGGTTGAGTTCCAATTTCAGAGCGTTGTGGTCTGAGAATATGCATGGGATAATTTCAATCTTTTGGTATCGGTTGAGACCTGTTTGTGTCCCAGGACATGATCTATTCTTGAGAATGTTCCATGGGCATTAGAATAGAATGAGTATTCTTTGGTTCTGGGGTGTAGTGTTCTATATGTATCTATGAGGTCCAACTCATCGAGTATGGCATTCAAAGCCTTTGATTCTTTGCTTAGTTTTTGCCAGGGTGTTCTATTTCTGATAGTGGGGTGTTGAGGTCCCCTACTATTAATGTATTTTTATCTATTGTCTCTTTATTCTGGTTAAGAGTTGGCTTGTGTATCTTGCTGCTCCCCTGTTGGGGGCATATATATTTATAATTGTCATATCCACTTGTTGGATACATCCTTTACGAATAATATAGTGCCCTTCTGTGTCTCTAACTACAGTCTTTAGTTTAAAATCCAATTTATCTGATATGAGAATTGCTACTCCAGCTTTCTTTTGAAGTCCATTTGCGTGGAAGATGGTACTCCATCCCTTTACTTTCAGTCTGGATGTATCTTTAGGTTCAAAATGAGTCTCTTGTAGACAGCAAATGGATGGGTTGTTTCTTTTTATCCAATCTGCAACCCTGTGGTGTTTTATGAGAGCATTTAAGCCATTCACATTGAGACTGACTACTGAGAGATAGAATTTTAATGATGCCATGTTGCCAGTAAAGTCTTTGTTTGTATCAGTTGTGAATTTCTGTTCTGTATCACTCTTGGGGCCTTTTACCTTTATAGAACCCCCCTTAATATCTCCTGTAGGGCTGGTTTCATGGTTACGAAATTGGTTAATGACTGGCGATTCTGGAACGTCTTTATTTCTCCATCAATTCTGAATGACAGCCTTGCTGGATAAAGGATCCTTGGCTGCATGTTTTCCTCTGAAAGAGCTTTAAAAATGCCCCCCCCCCAAGCCTTTCTCTCATTCCAGGTCTCTGTAGACAGGTCTGACGTAATTCTGACACCTTTGCTGTGGTACGAGAGAAATTTCTTTGCCCCGGCATATTTCAATACTGTATCCTTGGATCTAATATTTGTGAATTGTACTATGACTTGACGTGACGTAGGTTTGTCATGGTTGAGCTTGGGAGGGGTCCTCTCTGCCTCTTGGACACGGATGTTTGTTTCCCTTGCTAGATCAGGGAAGTTTTCAGCTACAATTTGTTCAAATATCTCTTCTAGACCTCTGTTTTTCCCCACCCCCTCGGGGATTCCGATGATCCTGATATTGGATTGTTTCATTGAGTCAGTAATCTCCCGTAACCTACATTCGTGGGCGTGGATTTTTTTAAGTCCAGCTTCTATTTTCATTTTTTCTTCTACTAACCCATCCTCCAATTCGCTAATATGTTCCTCTGCCTCATTTACCCTGGCCATCAGAGCCTCTAGTTTTAACTGCATTTGGTTCATAGAATTTTTAATTTCTGCCAGATTCACTCTCATTTCCATCCTTAGAGATTCTATATTCTCATTAATATTTTCATTAATACTTTTTTCAAGTCTACACATCGCCTTGACCATTGTTACTCTGAATTCCATTTCTGATAATTTGGTTACATCCATATCCATTAGTTCTGTGGCAGAGGCCACAGGCTCATTGTCTTTT
>NC_048226.1:80536391-80580689 GCF_002007445.2 Ailuropoda melanoleuca
ACAGACTCATTGTCTTTTCTTTGTTGGGGGGGATTTCTCCTTCTCGTCATTCTGATGAGGAGGGGTTGCGGGGTTGTCCAGAGTCCAAATTATTGACCAGGACCCAGGCCGTGCACCCTTGTTTTATAGGGATCTTAGGGATGTGGGCTTCTTCTNGAGGTTGCGGGGTTGTCCAGAGTCCAAATTATTGACCAGGATCCAGGCCGTGCACCCTTGTTTTATAGGGATCTTAGGGATGTGGGCTTCTTCTTTAAAGATTTTATTTATGTGGCAGAGAGACAACCAGCGAGAGAGGGAACCCAAGCAGGGGAGTGGGAGAGGAAGAAACAGGCTCCCAGCTGAGGAGCCCGCAGGCTCCCAGCGGAGAAGCCCGATGAGGGACTCCTTTCCGGAGTGCCGGGATCATTCCCTGAGCCGAAGACAGTCGCTTAATTGACTGCGCCACGCAGGTCCCCCGGGATGTGGGCTTCTTGATTTTTCAGCCTGCCTTCTGGGGGAAGGGCCTGCCGCGCCGATACTCAGGCAACCCTGTTTGGGTAGAGTCTCCGTGTCCCCTGCAAGGGGGGATGGGGATGCGCATGCTGTGAGCCAGTATTTCTAGGCTTTTGTTCTCTGGCGGCTTTCCCTGGTGGTTTGCTATGCCTCTTCTGAGACTCAGAGCAGCAGCGGCCAAATCTCAGCCTCTGTCTCAGAACAGAGGGATCGCGGCCCGTTCTCCACTGATGTTCTGGCCACTTTAACTCTGTTACTGTTGGTGCTGCTCAACCCTGCAGCGTCCTGGGATGTGCGCCCCACAGCCGGCGTCCCAGCCCTCACTTCCAGGGACGGCGCTTCTCTGTCCTTTGTGTNGTAACTCTGTCCTTTGTGTTTCTAACACCGCCACCCGCCAGCCGCCAGCCGCCCCCGCGTGCTCCCGGAGCTCCCGGTCTCAGTCTGGATCCAGTGAGCACACCGGAGTTCCGTGAGAAGTCTGGTGGCACGCACTCCCCGCTCACGGTCCCAGTCTGTTTTCTCATAGGTGCCCGTCCGCGAGTCTGCCCGCTCCCCCATGCAGGTGGCTACCACTTCCCGGCGCCCGAAAGCGGTGGCTCCCTCCCCCTTCCGTTTATCTTCCGATATCTGTGCACAATTTTACGGCTCCCCACTTCGTACCTCAATACTCAGCACTGGAGATATTCATTTGTAGAGATCCAGATGTATCTTCCTGCGTCTCAAGGCTGATTCCGTGGATGTTCAGGCTGGTCTGGTACCTATCCAGCTCGACTCAGGGGACCGGCTGTAAAAGGGGTCCCCTACTCCTCCGCCATCTTAACTCCTCTGATGTTCTTCTAATACCAACCTAAGAGTAGTCCTTCCACCCTGAGAAATCCAAATGGTTAAGGTGGATTTGTATTTCTAGCATAATTCCTAGTTTTCCTGGACATAGGGATCTTTCCAATGCCTCCGTGGGATCCTACTAGCAATCCCGATGGTTAAGGAGTATTTCCAAGCACAGCTGCTCATTAACCCCTTCTCTCCAGTGCTAAAAAACTCACAGATTTTGGGGGTGCGGGGGGCAGGGGCCGCCTGGACGCGCCACCTGCCCCCGAAAGTGCAAATCCGTCCCACAAGACCAAACCATTTTTGCCCAAATTTGATCTAAGGTAACATCTATGGAGAAGGCCAAAGTTCCCCAAACAACTATTGTGAATCTACTCCAACACAAATGGATTTTCTAGTCCTTAAAATTCCACATTATGGAAAAACATGAAGATTTTAACATGAAAAAAAAATTTAGAGCAAGCACTATACAATATCAACATTGATCATTTAAAAAAAAAAAAAAGAAAAGAAAAATAGACAAAATGACCCTAGCATGTGACCCTGTTAAAATGTTTGTAAAATAAGCCTTTCTTTGAGTTACTTTGCTGTCAAGATTATAAGCTATGAAGTGACTAAAAGATGAAAATCTCTATCAAGTAGTATGAGATGAGTTTGGGCAAGTTAAACTATTCTTTCTACTGGTTATTTCTTACCAGAACCATCTCTTTAAGAGCTCTCCTTGTTCTGGAAAAGAAAGCCACATCACTGTACATGGACACATCAGCACATATAGATGATATAATAAGCAAATAAAATTTGTATCTATAAACTAGGACAAATAAGTTCATATTAAAATATACAAAGAAAAGCACAAGTATGACTTTATTATTTTACCTTGACTTAATAGTTAAGCATAAATTAACTTCTATAGAGTGTTTACTAAATACCTGGTATTGTGTCAAGTAGTTTTCAAAAGAAATTCTCTTTCAATCTAATGAAAGAGCCCATTACAGGTGAGATTACTGAGGCTCAGAGATTTTATGTAAATCACCCCAGATTACAGAGTTAATAAATGAAGGAGCTCATACTTGAACTCACAAGGACAGCCTCTAGAGCTGGGGCTTTTAAGCAAGGCAGTGTGCAGTCTCTACCCTGATGTGACTGTGGTTGTGGATAACCTCATAGAAATTAAGCAAAACTGTAAAAAAGGAAAAAAGCAATCCAAAAGCTATGAGGAAATTGTATCATAACCTAAACATAATGAGATAAATCAGGATGAAACCTTGAGGCAGGCTTAGAGGTAGCAATGATTGAATATTGTCCTCTGAAGGGCAGTGGTAGTGATGATTTATTAGTTCTGATGGTGTCCTTTATCCCATAGATGGACAAGAAAACCCATTTGGGAAACAGAAAAGAAAAACAATAGAAAGAGAAGGTTCATTTGGGAAACAAAGAGGAAAAACAATAAGGAAAGAGGTTCAGAGATGGTTTCTCATAGAAATTGGTCCTTGAAGGATAAGAAGCATTTCTAGCAAGTCAAGAGAAGGAAGTACATTCAAAAAAGAAGAAGGAGGAGGAAGAGGAGGAGGAGGAGGCAGCAGAGGAGGAGGAGGAGGAGAGGATGAAGAGGAAGAAGAAGAGGAGGAGGAGGAGGAGGAAGAGGAAGAAGAAAAAGAAGAAGAAGAAGGAGGGAACAGACATAGAGGCAGGGCTTGATGAAGAAAGGAAAACAGCAACTTTAGGGAACAATTAGTAGGCGGGCTCCTGAGGGAGGGGTATCTTGAGAGAACTAACAGATAGGAGGCTAGTTGACCTGCTAAAAATAATGCTTCCACATTTATAAATTTACATTTGTAAATTAATTTCTGTAGATAACAGCTTGGGTATACCTAACCCTAGATTTAAAGTAGAACAATTCTAAAATCTTTCTAAGAAGTCTCTAAGAATATGCAAACCACCTGACCCTGGATAGGTTGTGGGAGAACTGAAAAGTGATTAATTTAATTGAAACGAAGAAGATAAAAACAGACCTGGAAAGGCAGAAAAGAAAGTGGATAGGACAAAAATGGAAATGATACCAGAAGGCCTATCATTTTTTGGCCTAAAGGAGAACAGTATAATTAAGACAGAGTTGGAATTAAGAAAAGTTTTTTTTAATTTTTTTTATTTTTATGAGATCTAGATAAAGTTATATGATTTCATCTGATGACAGATTTTTTTTTTTAAATCATGAATTGTGGTCAGTGTGTTTCTAACCTGAAATCTCCAAGTCTTTTCAAATTTCCATTAATTAATAACTGCAATTCATACACCAGTAAATTAGCTAACCCTATGAAATTGTCATGACCTAGGGGGACCAGCACATCTGAGGCTGGATTCTCAGTGATGTGGCCTAATGGAGAAGAGCAAATAACCAGAATTAGAAAAGTGCTTACCAACCCAGAAGGGTTTTGCTCACAAAAAGATAACTCTTTACGTCAAAATCTGGCTTCATTTGAGCTAATAGTAATATACAAGGCTTTCAATCTAATGCTGTGAGAATAGTAGCAAGACTTTCCAGTCTACTAACTAAAGGCACCTTCCTTGGACTGAACAATTATTGTTTGGTTGACAGAAGGAAAGCATTTTTTATCTTGGGAGAACTGGACCTATAAATTGTACCAATATCAGTGCCACTATTTCCAATATATTTGTTGATTATATCAAGATTCCCTTTAGACTTACCTAGAAACAGGTAAAACTGAGCTGGCAGAGGACAGAAAGCTCGAACACAATGAAAGCAGTATCTGTCAACAGTTATTTCTTGGGTTTTTTTTCTTGTTATTTCTTACACTGTTACTATCTTTTTGAATATTATTACTAGTGTCTGTAGCTAAATGGCAACTTTTCAAGAAAGAAGACCTCCACTTATAGGCTATCCTATTCATTTCACAGCACCTAGCCCTTAACTGGTGCTCTACTTATGTTGATTCACTCTATAAACATAAAGTCTCTAAAGATATGAAATAAGAAAGATCAAAGAGTAATATTGGCAAGATGGTAGGATAGGAAGTCCTTCCTCCCACAAAAACACTGGTTCAACAACAATACATAGAACAATTCTTTCTATGAGAAATCTAGAAACCAGGAATCCCAGGTGAGTGAAAACCAGCTACAATGAAGCTAGTAGGACAATTTTTGGAACTCTCTCTTTCTCTCTTTTTTGTTAAGATTTTATTTTTAAGTAATATCCACACCCAACGTGGGACTCGAAATCACAACCGCAAGATCAAGAGTCACATGCTCTACCCACTGAGAGCCCCTGGAACTCTCTCACCATAGTCTCTCTACCCAACACAATGGCATGAGATTAGGAAGAAACTCCAAACTCCAAGGGAAAGGAAAGACTGGAATATACATCCAACTTTCTGACTAGGGAGTGCTGTGCATAGGATTGTCTTATGTCTAACTGTGTCAGAGTGATGCCAGGATCCAGCATAATATAGATGTCCAGGAAGGCCACCGAGAACAATAACAACAAAAAGCTGGGTAGCATTCTGTTGCTCCAGAGGACCCATAATAGAATAGACAAAGGCTGATATAGCTCAGTAGCCTCTTCCTCAGGGGAAAGAGATGAGGGGAGCATGTGTTCAGAGTTCCAGACCTGAAGGACCAGTTTTTGTCTAGTCCAATTTGGGGAACTGATGTGACCTGACATAATCTTAATGCCTAGAGCCTCTTGAGAACAAAAAAAGAAGTGGATGTCATATTGCTGCTTTAAGGACCTGTGGTATAGCAGACAGACACCAGAGGGAGCAAGAGATTATAAGCTCCAGAATAAAAAAGAAACCAGCATATCCCTTTAACTAGGAATCTAAACAAAGGACCTGTTTGTGTACATTCATAATTAGAGACACATCCACAGAAAAGCTTTGGGAGGCCCCAAGAATCTCTAGCTGGACTGATTGTTGAAGGTCTTTGACTGTATGGAGCCAGTCCATAAAGACCACAAAAGGTGATTACTTTTTCAAATGCATGCATACCAACACAAAATGATAAGAACATGACAAAAAAGGGGGAAATGACCCAATCAAAGGACCAAATAAATCTCTAGACACTGACAAAAAAGAAACAAAATTATATGAATTACCCGACAAAAACTCCAAATAACTGCTATTAGTCAAGCTCGTAAAAATGATATCTGAACAAAATGAAAATTTTAACAGAGAGATAGAAAATACAAAAAAAAAGAACCAAAAAAATTGTGGAGCTGAAGAATACAATAACTAACTTGAAAAATATGTTTAATGGGATGATATATTCCAAGTGCTTGGAAAAAAAAAAACTGCCAACCGAGAATACTGTATCCAGCATAAATGTCTTTCAAAAATAAGGATAGATTTTCCCAGATAAACAAAAATTGATTGAGTTTATCACCATTAGACCTGCCTTACAAGAAATGCTAAAAGGAATCTTTCAAGATGAAATAAAAAGATGCTAAACAGCAACACAAAAGCATATGAGTATAATGTTTGCTGCTAAAGGTAAATATATAGATGAATAAATACAGATACAGTAATACTGTTACAGTAGTTAGCAAATCACCTTTAGTTCTGGTATAGAAATTAAAAGAAAAAGTATAAAAATAACTACAACTATAAAAATATGCCAATAGTTGCACAATATAAAAAAGATATAATTTGTGAGATCAATAACATAAGTAGGGGGAGAGAAACAAAAGTGTAGAGGTTTTGTATACAATTGAAGTTAAGTCATTAACAAAAAATAGACTGTGATAACTAAAAGATATTTTTTGTAAGCCTGATAGAGCCACAAAGAAAATATCTACAGAAACTGATCAATGGGAAAGGAGAAGGGAATCAAACTATGTCACTAAAATAAGCAACAAAATGCAAAAGAAAACAGCATGAGAAGTAAAGATGAACAAAAGAGTTACAAGACGAAACAATGAATAAATGTCAATAGTACATTTCTCCCAGCAATAATTATTTCAAATGTCAACTGATTAAACTCCCCCATCAAAAGAGTGATTGAAGGTATAAAAAATAAATAAGGTCCCATTATATGCTGTTTACAAGACAGTCACCTTGGATTTAAGCAAACACATAAGCTAAAAGTGATAGAAATGGAAAAAGATATTCCATTTAAGTGGTAACCAAAGGAGAGCAAGGATGACATACTTAGACAAAATAGAATTTTTAAGTCAATAATAATAAAAAAGAGATAAGGACATTGTATAATGATAAAAGAGTCAATTTATCAGGATGATATAATAAAACTGTAAGTATATATTCACCCAACAGCAGAGCACTTAATTATATGAAACAAACACTGACAGAATAAAGAGAGAAATAGACAGCAATACAATAATAGTAGATTATAATACTCCACTTTCAATAATGGATAGAACATTCAGATGGTAAATCAATAAGGAAACAGAGGATTTAAACAGCATTATAAGCCAAAGGAACCTAACAGACATATATAGGATGATCCACATAACAGCAGCAGAATACATATTCTTCTGAAATGCACATGGAACATTATCCAGGTTGGATCATATGTTATGCCATAAAACAAATCTTAACAAATTTAACAAGATTGAAATCATACCAAGTATCTTTTCTCACTACAATAGAATAAAACTAGAAATCAAAAACAGAAGAAAAACTGGAAAATTCACAAAGATGTGTAAATTAAAGAACACACTCTTGAAGAACCAATAGGTCAAAGAAGAAATGAAAGGGAAATTAGATAATATATTGAGACAAATAAAAACACAGCATAATAAAATTTATGGTATTCAGTAAAAGAAGTACAAAAAATGGAAGTTTACAGCAATAAATACCTACATTAAAAAAGAAAAAATATCTCAACCTAACTTTACACCTCAAAGAAACATATATAAAAAGAAACTAAGCTCATAGTTGGCAGAAAGAAGGAAATACTAAAGATTAAAGCAGAAATAAAAAAAATAGAAAAAAATTAAAAATAAAAAACTGCTTTTTTTTTAAAGATCAACAAAATTAACAAACTTTAGCTAGACTAAGAAAAAAGGGACAAAACTCAAAAACAACCAGAAATGGAAGAAGACACGTTACAACTAATGCTACAGAAATAGAAAGTAGTATAAGAGACTATTGTAAACAGTTTTACGCTAATAAACTGGATAACCGAAAAGAATGATAAATTCCTAAAAACATACAACTTACCAAGACTGTGTTCTGAGGAATTAGAAAATCTGAAAATATCTGTAACCAGTTAGTAAGAAAATTGAATCAGTAATCAAAACCCTCCCAAAAAAGAAAAACCTAGGACCACATGGTTTTATTCATGAATTCTACCAAACATCTAAAGAAGAATTAATGCCAATCCTTCTCAAACTTTTCCCATAAAACAGAAGAGGAGGAAACACTTCCAAACTCATTTTACAAGGTCAACATCACCCTGATATCAAAGCCATAAAAAAACACTTCAACAAAAGAAACTACAAACCAATATCCCTGATAAAGAGAGATGCAAAAATCTCAACAAAATACTAGCAAACCAAATTCAACAACACATTAAGATTATATATCATGACCAGGTGGGATTTATCCCTAGGCTACAAGGACAATTCAGCATTTGAAGATCAATTAATGTGGCAAACCACATTTTAAGAGAACTGAGGATAAAAATCACATGGTCATCTCAATAGGTGCAGAAAAATAATTTGACAAAATTCAACACCCAGGGGCACCTGGGTGGCTTAGTCAGTGAAGCATCCCACTCTTGATTTCGGCTCGGTTCATGATCTCAGGGTTGTGAGATCGAGCCTCATGTCAGGCTCTCTGCTGGACATGGAGCCTGCTTAAGATTCTCTCTCGCCCTCTCCCTCTGCCCCTCTTCCTGCCTCTAAAAAAAATTAAAAATTTTAGAAATTCAAAAAATTCAACACCCATTCAGGATAAAAAGACTCAATAAACTAAGAAAAGAAAATTACTTCAACATAGTGAAGGACATATACAAAAACCCCACAGTGACTATCATATTCAATGTTCAAAAACTGAGAGTGTTCCTCTAAGATCTGGAACAAGACAAGAATGCCTCGCATCATTTTTATTCAATATAGTACTGAAAATTCTAACCAGAGCAACTAGTCAAAAAAAAAGAAATAGGGGCGCCTGGGTGGCTCAGTCGTTAAGCGTCCGCCTTTGGCTCAGGGCGTTCTGGGATCAAGCCCTGCATCAGGCTCCTCTGCTGGAAGCCTGCCTCTTCCTCTCCCACTCCCCCTGCTTGTGTTCCCTCTCTCACTGGCTGTCTCTCTCTCCATTAAATAAATAAATAAAATCTTCAAAAAAGAAATAAAAGGCAACCATATCAGAAAGGAAGTACATCTCTGTTCACAGATAACATGATCAAGTAGGTAAAAAACCCTGAAGATTCCACAAACTGTTAGAATAAATTAATAAATTCAGTAACTTGCAGGATATAAAATCAACATACGAAAGTGAATTCTATTTCCATATACTAACAACAATCCAAAAGGAAATTAAGAAAACAATAACATCAAAATGATAAAATACCTAACTAAGAAGGTAAAAAACTTGTACACTGAAAACTAGAAAACAGTGTTATAAGAAATTAAAATACGAATAATGGAAAGACATCTCTATTCATGAATTGGAAGACTTAATATCATTTAAAGGCCTACACTACCTAAAATAATCCACAGATTCAACACAACACTTATCAAATCTCTATGGCATTTTTTACAGAAATAGGAAAAGTAGTCCTAAAATTCATATGGAAGACCCAAAAGACAAAAGACCCAGATAAAAGACCCAAAATAGCTAAGACAATCCTAAGAAGAACTAAGCTGAAGGCCTCATACTCCCTGATTTCAAAATATGTTATAAAGCTATAATAATCAAAACAGTATGGTATTGGCATAAAGATGGACACACAGACCAACAGAACAGAATAGAGAACCCAGTAATAACTCCACACATACACAGTTAACTGATCTTCAACAAAGGTGCCAAGAATACTAATGGGAAAAGGATAATCTCTTTAACAAACAGTGTTGGGAAAATTGGATATTCCCATGTAAATCAATGAAATTAGATCCTTACATCCCTCAAAAAAATCAACTCAAAATGAATTAAAGACTTAAACATGAGACCTGGAACTGTCAAATTCTTAGAAGAAAAATAGAGGGAAAGCTTCATAACAATGATTTTGGCAATGATTTCTTGGATATGACACCAAAAAGCAGAGGCATCTAAAGCAAAAATAGACAAGTAGGACTATATTAAGCCAAAACAAACAAACAAACAAAAACAAAAAAAACAACTTCTGCTCAGCAAAAGAATAAACAGAGTGAAAAGGCAACCTATGTAATAGGAGAAAATACTGATAAAGAATTGATATTAAAAATATCTAAGGAATTCCTATAACTCAGTAGAAAAAAAAAACAATTTAAAAATGGGCAAAGGATTTGAATAGACATTTCTTCAAAAAAGATATAAAAATGGCCAACAGGTATATGAAAAGATGTTCAACATCACTAATCATCAGGGACATACAAATGAGATACCGCCTCACACCTGCTGGGATAGCTATTTAAAAAAAAACAAAACAGAAAAAAAGTGTTGGTGAGGACTGTTGGTGAGGATGTGGAGAAACTGGAAACTTTACACTGTTGATGGAAATTAAAATGATGCAGCCACTGTGAAAAATAATATGGAGGTTCCTAAAATATTATAAGACTACTATATGATCCAGCAATCCCACTTCTTAGCACTTATCCAAAAGGCTTGAAATAAGAATCTCAAAGACATATTTGCACTGGCATGTTGATTGCAGCATTATTTACAGTAGCCAAGAGATGGAAAGCACCATAAATGTCTATGAACAGATGAATGGATAAAGAAAATGTATATACATACAATGGAATGTTATTCAGTCATATAAAATAAGTAAATCCTGTCATACGGTACAACACTGATGAACCTTGAGGACATTATGGTAAATAAAATAAACTAGTCACAGAAAAACAAATACTTCATGATCCCACTCATATGAGGTATTTAAAGTAGTCAAACTCATTTAACCAGAAAGGTAGTTGCCAGGAGCTGAAAGTAGGGGAAACAGGGAGTTACCGTTTAATGGGTATAAAGTTTCAGTCATGCAAGATGAAAAGCTCTAGAGATTGACAAAACAACATTGTGCTTATAGTTTATAATATATTACAGCATTATACTATAATAAATTGTACCATACTGTAAAATACTCTTAAAAATTTATAAAGATGTTATATCTCCTCTTACCACAATAAAAAAAAAGACAAAAGATTTTAAAATCATGATGGGAATTAATGACATGAATATAGATTCACAGCTACATTTTGGAACTCTAAAAAGAGAGGACTCTCCTAAAACTAAATGAAATTAAGACAAACCATAAACTATATAAAATTTGTAATTATGCTCAGGAAGCAGTTATCTGAAAATGCAGTTTGGGTGAAAAAACATATATAAGTTAAAGAATTATGTCAACAAATTAGCAGAAAATAACCTCAGATGAAATTAGTTGAAATTACGAACTTTTCCCTAAACAGCTGAAGTTGACATCACAAATAATGCCCTCTTTGAAAAAAAACAAAAACCAAAAAAACCCAAACTCCTGATGAACTTGACCTCTGTGTAGTGTATTGCAAGGTCACTCAGACAAGTTAAAGAAAAAGCCAGGAAGAATAATACTGACACAGAGATGAAGTAAGGAAGGAAACTTTCCAGCACTTGAAAAGTTTTATGCTCAAAAGTGCTGATGACACAGCAGGAATTAAGCCTTTATCCCTGAAGCTAGGTCTGGTTAATATTTCATGGAGTCACCTCTCTTCAGAAGCAACCAAATTAATGCAGTGGCTACACTGAGATCTTAGAGCACACAGCTTCCTCACATACACACTTTACAGAGGGCCAGCTTCCTGTGAAAGCTGCTGGAGCTCTGTCAACACAAGGGAGTCGCCCAGTGGAAGATCCTGTAATGCCATGCTGGTAGCAAACAAAAAGCAGGGAACAAACTTTGTAGAACAGCCCCAGGAAAACTAATAGAACCAACATACACCCCAGAATCCTGTCAATCACTGAATTTCAACATCTATCTATCTATCTATCTATCTATCTATCTATCTATCTATCTATTTCAAGCAGATCTCCCTTCCAAATGAAATTCTATTTGGAAATCCAATATATAAAACAGGAAAAAGTGCATTTAATCTGATTGCAATAGGATGGGAATTCAGAGTTCTGCTTACCCTCCTCTTTGGTCTCCCTGTACCTATTGTGTCTTCTACATTTTTGCTGAACCCCATGGCTTTTCAGAACACAGTTTGAAAAAAGAATAGATATAAACCACTCTATGAAGCTTTCAGTTTTTTTCTTTTCTTTTTTTTTTTTAGATTGAAAATAAAGATCACTGAGCATTTTCTTTTTTTTTTTTTTTAAAGATTTTATTTATTTATTTGACAGAGATAGAGACCAGCCAGCAAGAGAGGGAACACAAGCAGGGGAGTGGGAGAGGAAGAAGCAGGCTCATAGCGGAGGAGCCTGATGTGGGTCTCCATCCCATAACGCCAGGATCACGCCCTGAGCCGAAGGCAGAAGCTTAACCGCTGTGCCACCCAGGCGCCCCCACTGAGCATTTTCATATAAAGAAACAAAGGGTAGAGAACATTCACCAAAAAAATTTAAGCAAAGATATCATTCCTGCTTGTCAATCAACCTGGTAGATAGTTGACCGAGAGAAGCTGTGGAGTACAAGAGGAAAATTGATTTAGCTATTTAAATTTATTCAAGAAATATTTAATAGCATCTCTGATCCTCCAGCCATGGACAGATCTGAGGGATATAAAGACAACCTGTGGGGCCCAGAGTTCAAAAACTTTTGTGTACAAAATTGGATCACATTTATTCAATATTACTCCATAAATCTCAACATTTTGGGACCCACCAGCTTGATTGGCAGGAGCTCACACTCTGTTCAGGGGCTCCTCCCAAATACTTCTGCAAATGCCTCAGGATACTTTCATGTGTCTACCAAGTATATCTGGTTATCTCTTCCTGCCAGTGAACTGGGAACTCACACACACTACTCAAGGCTCTAAGTCACAAAAATGGCAACCTCTATAATCCTCTGAAAATGCTGCTCCTATTAACTTAGCCCCTCCATCTGCCTGAACTCAAGCACAGCCTATGATGCTGCTGGGGAAAGGAGAAACCATTCATGGTCAGGTCACCCATTCTCTTTGCCCAATATATCCTCAGAAACATGAGTTGAACCTGATTTATAGGGAACTCTGAAAATGGCTTTGTAAGGACCTTGTAATTTGAGGGTAGGAGTGAGTTTTCAGAATACCCTATCTAAATATCTGGGCATTAAGTTTATAGACTATACAGAAACATATTAGTCCTAGAATATTAGCCTTCCCTTGTTAACAGGAAGGGGAAAAAAACATATGGAAGATTTATCAGTGAGGTTTTTATCTGCTGCCTAATTAGAAAAGATACTCATGACAGGCACTTTCAGGGTAGGCAGTTACTATTTACGGATTCATACAAAATCCTAGAACTACTTGGAAAAGTGTCAAAATGTCTTCCCAGGTTCTCCAAAATCACTTTATACTCAAAAAGTGAAGACTTATTCAATTTTTTTTAGTTTAATAAAAGTGCATATTTTTCTTTTAATTGTATTTCTTCCTGTAAAAATATTCAATATATCCTTAAATGGAGCCAAACACTCAAAATCAGAGCATAGGAAAACTATATGAGTCACAGGCCCTGGTCCCAAAAGCTACAAATTTCATGAAAGAGGAGAATGTGAATTCATCTGTGTAGAGAGTAAATAACAGAACCAAAATTACATATCAATTAATTCTATCCCCTTGGTACTATAATGCCAGTAAGGGTGTGTCAGGATGGATGGCAAATGTGGCTGTAGAGATAAATGGAAGTTGTCAGAAATGATCAAGAGGGAAGATGAAGGAAGAATGAGTACAATAATGTTTTAAACAATTATAAAGCAGGATCAAGAGGCTAAGAATGTCATTCTAAATGCAAAGAATGTTTGCAAAAGAGCAAACAGCATTATTATGATATGTGAAAAAAAACAAAATTCTGGGTGGCTGGCTCAAGCAATATTTAAAATGAAGTATGACAGAAAAATGAGAGGATTTAAGTCTTCAGAGAGTATAATTGGGAACTAATCTTATATTTGATTATGAAGAGGTTTACAAAATAATTGAAAAAGTGATTGAGAAAGATTATTCTTCTTGTACTGACATACAAATAAAATTATACCATGATATTCTATTAAATAAAAGCTAATTCTAGGGGTGCCTGCGTGGCTCAGTTGGTTAAGTGTCTGACTTTTGATTTTGGCTCAGGTCATGATCCCAGGGTTGTGAGATTGAGCTCTGTATCCGGCTCAACGCTCAAAAGGGAGTCTGCTTGAGAATTCTCTTCCTCTCCCTCTGACCCTTATTGTGCGCTCTCTCTCTCTAATAAATGAACAAATCTTTTAAAAAAAGATAATTCTATTTGTCTGCTTGGAAAGAACTATAAAAGAACTGAAATTGTTTAATAAAGTTTTAAAAAAAGACATTTTAAATGCATGTTGGGCTTCAAAGAAACAAAAGAGACAATAGTAGCAAAGATGTTCATTTTAATGACCAAATGAGCCAGGAACTAAACATAATAAATTCTGACATTATGATACATATGAGTGAAAAGTGAATAAGTAAAAACCCAAGAATTCTATTTTTTAGAATGACTTAATTTGAAAAAAATAAACTTATAAAAGATTTAGGTACAGAATATGACAAAAGTCTGCATAGCACATCTGAAAGTATTTAGTTCTCATTTGGAATTGCAGGTCTAGATATTTTTTTCTTTCACAGACCTACAGATATTAACATTTTTCATATACAATTGGTTAATGTTTTAAAATACTTATGAAGTAGAAATTTTTGGCTCAACATCTAATGAAATTGCATAAGTTAACAAAATACAGTGAGCAAAACTCAACCAAATACAAAGAAGTATGATTTTACCTCTACTAAACCTCAGACTTGGGACATAAAGTAACTTTCTGAGAATACTTTTTCTTAAATGAATTCTAGGATCATTCAGAGCAAAGAAATAATAACAATGCCACAATTAAACGAAATCAAATCACACTTAGGGGGACAGTTTATATACAACATAGCATAGACATGCTATCCACATAAGAGACAAGAAACATCTGATACCTTCTTTGTGGCTTGGACTAGAGCCTCAGTTTAATGATCTGGAACAAGTATCTATGTGTAGAGATATTTCTTCATTTATAGCACTAAAACCCCAGTTAAAATTTTCCTCACTGGTGTGCTGTTGTTGGTATACCATTAAGAGTAAGGACTTTAGCAACTGAATATGAACCCTTCTTTAAAAAAGAGCTCTAAAAGATGAGAAAATTTGTGTCTTTTTGTTAACTACATGGAAGAATGTTAAATACATGGAAGAATGACTGGCAACAGTTGGTACTCAATAAATATTGAAATACCTAATGCATGGAAACAGAAAAGAATTCCTACCTAGGTCTCCTTCAATCTAAAAAAGTAAGCCTAACCATGACACTATATGTTATCCACAACTTTATCTATTTGTTCTAATTACTGTAATTATATTCTCAGTCTGAGTCATCTCTTAGAGAAAAGTTTCCTGTTTCATGACTGCTTTCTTTCATTTATTCTAAATGTGTGTGTCTTGTGCAACAAGAGGTACCTTTCCTGTAGGAATCTCAGGAGTGACACAGCAGGAAGGATTATCAGCAGTTTCCCCATTTCTTTAAAATCCCTGGAGTTCTCTTCAATTTCTCCACTAACTTCTTGGATGTTACCACTCCACCAAGGATCACTAGGGATGCACAAACTCCCACTTTTCTCTGCATCAATTGGAACCAATTCTTCCCCAGGTGATTATAGTATACTCCACCTGAGGCCAACTGAATCAGAACGTTTTGAGAAGACATAAGCATTTCATTTTTTAAACTCCCCCCAGTGATTGCATTGTGCATCCAAGGTTGAGAACCACTACTTCTTTTGACTAGTGATTCTCAAAATTTAATGTGCATGTGAATTACCAGGAAACTTGTTAACTGCAAATGCTGAACCAGTAGTTCTGACTTAGGGGTCTGAGAACCTTTTTTCCTCCCTATTATTGTGGTCCAGAGAGGTAGTGACCAGTTAAGCATTTTTTTAAATCTTATACTCCTAACCCTTAAACCCTCTTTGCTTCTTATGTCTCAGTAGGCCCTACTGATCCTTTTGTTTTGGCATCTGACCCTTGGAAAAATTACTTTCACTTCTCTGAGGGAAGGAACAGGATTATATTCCCAGAAAAACTCTCCCAGAAGATGAGAGAAAATATTTTATCTGTAGCAAATGCATAGAATAAAATCAATGATGACAGTTAAGTTTCCATGTTAAGGCAATCTCAAAGCCTTTACCCAGCTACAGTTCGTAAATTTGTAGGTCCCATTTCTATGTCCTATGAGATATAGTCATGAAAAGAATTTGTCACTGGAGGGAGGGGGGACTTATATAAATGAATAATGTAGTTTTTAAAGAAAAATACACCCTCTCTGATAAAAACATTCTTCTCCGCATCTCTCTCCCACCACAATTATTTTTAAAGTAACTTTATGACAGTACTTCTTAACTCCTAAGGCTCTTTTTAAAAGTAGTAAAGCCAAAGCCTAGACCCAACAAAATTAATTAAAATTTTATATAAAGAGGTGCCTGGGTGGCTCAGTTGGTTAAGCGTCTGCTTTCGGCTCAGGTCATGATCCCAGGGTCCTAGGATGGAACCTGGCAATAGGCTTCCCACTCTGAGAAAAGCCTGCTTCTCCCTCTCCCTCTGCCTGCCACTCCCCCTGCTTGTGCTCTCTGTCTCTCAAATAAATAAATAAAATCTTTTTTAAATTTTTTATATAAAAATAATAATAAAATAAAATTTAAAAAATAGCAAAGCCAAGACCCCAACTAGAACAACTGATTCAGTCCAGTGAGATGAAGTGTGACCATCTCTGACTTTTTTTAATTCCCCACTTATGCACACACAATGGATTACAAATCATTGATACAGATGGAGAGGAAAGTTATGCTAAGGACTTTTGGGCCCCCTACATTTTGAGTCCTCCAAAAGGAATTGCTAATGGAAACCGAAGAGTAAACAAAGCTCAAAGGATTTTGAAAGAGCATTTGATAAAACTTAACCTTCAATTATGAATTAAAAAAAAAAACTTAGTAAGCAAAAAATGAAAGGGAGCATTCTATACCCTGATTAATATTCTACCAAAACCTACAGCAAGCATCATAAAAAAATGAAACCTTCTAAGTATACCTTTTTTTTTTAAAGATTTTATTTATTTATTCGACAGAGATAGAGACAGCCAGCGAGAGAGGGAACACAAAGTGGGAGTGGGAGAGGAAGAAGCAGGCTCATAGCGGAGGAGCCTGATGTGGGGCTCGATCCCATAACGCCGGGATCACGCCCTGAGCCGAAGGCAGGTGCTTAACTGCTGTGCCACCCAGGTGCCCCTAAGTATACCTTTTAAATAAGGTATAATTTAAGGATGACCCTATTGCTGATATTATTTAACATTGTGCTGAAGGTACTAAAGAGTAAAGGAAGAAAGAGAAAGAAGGTATAACAACTAGAAATAAAAATTAACTCTTACTATATGTAAACAATATAAATGGTGCTCATGGAAAATCTAGAGAGAAAATTTTAGATCTAATAAGAGACTTTATTTTTTTTTAAAGATTTTATTCATTTATTTGACAGAGACAGCCAGCGAGAGAGGGAACACAAGCAGGGGGAGTGGGAGAGGAAGAAGCAGGCTCCCAGCAGAGGAGCCTGATGTGGGGCTTGATCCCAGAATGCTGGGATCATGCCCTGAGCCAAAGGCAGATGCTTAACGACTCTGCCACCCAGGAACCCCTAATAAGAGACTTTAAAAGAGTTTCTGGATATAAGGGCACATTTTTTAAAAAATTCATTAACATTACTATTCAACAGCTGTAACAGTAATTGCAAAATTTTGAAAAATAACATTAATAAAAACATGGAGGGGTGCCTGGATGGCTCAGTTGGTTGAGCGTCCAACTCTTTGTTCTAGCTAAGGTCATGTATTGGGGTCATGAGATCGAGCCCACATAGGGCTCTGTGTTCAGTGGGGAGTCTGCTTGAGATTCTCTCTCTCCCCCTCTCCCTCTGTCCCTCCCCCTGCTGTGCACTCTCTGTGTCTCTCAAATAAATAAATCTTTTTTAAAAATGGATAAATTGTAGTATTATATAATGGAATACAGTTTAGCATTATAAACAATAAATTACTGCTATATATGTCAACATGGATAAATCATAAAAATATAATTTTGCAAAGTTTCATAATAAAGCATTCCAAATGATACCATTTTTCAATGTTTAGAAGCAAATAAATACTACATATATATGATTTATTAATATTCATATGATAAAAATACATAAAGGTGAATGAGAATTATATTGAATTGAAACAGCAACTCCAAGGTAACTATTGCCTCTGGTTAAGAGAGCAGAACAAAACAGGAGAGGAGTAAGAAAAGGAGTTCTAACTAGTGTTTGTAATATTTCCTTCAAAAAAAAATCCAAAGCAAACAGGAAATCAAAACACTGCCCTTACCATGAATATTTGTAATATTATTCTCTGTGCCTTTTGATGTGCATGAGATATGTTGTAATACAAATTATTTTTAAAACAGTGGTGAGAGGTGTATGAGAATAACCATGGTCATAGGGAAGCACAGAACATGAGGAAGGAGGTATTTTCAGCCAGAAGGTATCTTAGTCCCTTTGGTCTGCTATAATAAAACACCATAGGCTTATTAAACAACAGAAATTTATTTCTCATAGTTCTGGAGGCTGGGAAGTCCAAGTTCAAGGCACTAGCACATTTGATGTCTGCGAGAGCCTTCTAGCTATAACTTCACTTGGTAGAGGGGGCAAGGGGTCTCTACGGCCCCCTTATAAGGGCATTAATCCCATTCATGAGGGCTCTACCCTCATGACCTAATCCCTCCCAAAGGCCCCACCTCTTAATACCATCACCTTGGAGGCAAGGATTTCAACATACGAATTTGGCCCGTGAGGGGTAGGACACAAACATTCAGTCTATAGCAGAAGATCCATGGTGTCATGGGGGCCATTTGATTAGGTGGTTAAAAGCTCAATGATTCATTCATAGACAGTTAAATAGAGTGGATAAAACTTTGGAAACTAGTATCAGATGGACATGAGTTAGGATTTCTATTTGGTCACTCATTAGCTGTGTGGACATAATCAACCTTAACTTCACTAAGTCTCCACATTTTCATCTGTAAAAGTTAGTAACAATAGTTCTTATTTGGGGGATTATTTTGAAGATCAAATGAGATAATGTATAAAAAGAATTTATTATGAATATTGGTGACATAGTCATTTACTTTACCTCTCTCAAGCTTGAGCTGGTTTAGTGAAATAACTTAATGAGAACAATAAATCCAGTCCAATTGGGATCTATGTGTGCTTCCAAAGAATTTAAGTATCCTTAGAAAAGTGGAGTATGAAAGACCTTGGAGTCAGATAAATGGGGCTTCATGTCCAGGCTCCTCCATTTAATTAATTAAGTCTCTATTTTCTTTCCAAGATTAAAACAATGGAGATAATAAAACATTTTTCACAAATTTGTCATAAGTGCTAAATGAGATAAAGTATGCAATACTGACAGTATCTACCATAAACCATAAAAGAGTTGCTCAATAAATGTTCATTGTCTTTGTAAAGACAAGAATAATAGGAAATGTGAGAATAAGTCACCAGAATGGGTAATCTAATGCCAAAGCAGGTGGTACAGGTAAGTGTTCCAGGAAGCAAGAGGGTGAACTGTATAAGAATGTAAGGTTGACTCCCTTTTTTTCTGATAGGATTATTCCAAAGGTGTAATGCTTCTCAAGTCTAGGCAAAATTGCTTGTTTAAGGAAGTTATAAAATAAGACTCTTTCTTTGTCTCTCAAAGAAGCTCTTGAATTTTTGGCTCATTACCTGTGAGAATCTTCATCAATCTTCTAAAACAGGATCCCTTCAGGCTTCATTCTCATATCTTATCTAGTTCAACAAACTAGTTGTCTTATCTTTTCCTGTTTTAATCTGGAGATTTCCAGGCATATTTGCCTAAATTTTCATGCTTCATTTGCAAGGCAGTAAACTGTTGTTAAATAAGGCTTGGCTGCAGACTGTGCCTGGGTGCAGGATTAGTCTGGAGTCCTCCGAAAGAGCAGAGATAACCTTGGCAAGGGAGGCTTATCTGGCTTGTTTTTACAAATCAAAAACAAGTTGCTGAACAAGGGTTTATCTCAACCAGGGGAGCTACTTGAACAATTCAGATAACTTCCTATTTGCCAACCAACTTTCTGTTATCAGGAAATGCTATACCAAGAGGCTGACTGTGTAAAATATGCGGAAATTTTCAGCATGTATTTATATTCCAGCTAGAAAGATGATGTTGTTTAAAGTACAGACAAGTGTTGAAATGCTATTAAAAGTGTACAAAGTACCCAGCAGTCAAAAAGCCAGAGCAAGCTGTCACAGATAGGCTCATATGTCAACAGCACTGTGACTTTTTGTTTGCCTTTATCACAACTTGGTGTATAAAGAGCCATTTACCTGAGACTGAGGCAGTTGCCATGTCCCTCTTTCTTTGAAAAGGTATATTTCAGAGTCATGTGCCTGACCAATGCTCTATTTACAAGAATTTTCTGTTTAGTAGTGTTCCCAGAAATCTCCAAGAAATTCACAAGATACATTTTGAACTCCTCAAAAATTGAGGGGGTGGAGAGGGACGGGAATCCTAAAGGCTTCAAAAGAAAAGAAAAAACATGGTTAATTTTCAGCAATGGAATTGATTACAAGGAATAAAAGTGGTTTATCTCACCAAAGAGGAAGGTGAATGGCAGATGCTGCTTCCCAGGCCACACTTTGGTAAGCAAGATCCTGCACTGCAAGGGGACTATCACGAAGTGAGGGGAAGAATATTATATGGAGAGACAGAAATGTTGAATAAAGAAGGCTAAAGTCTGACTGAGAGGAAGCAGATGAACTTGGGCAAAGCTATACAGGAAGTTTAAGAAAGTTGCCTCACACTTGGCAACTACTGAACAGACCTAATCTAGCATTTAATCGAGAATTCTAACTGTCACAGGAACAAGAAGTTGGAGGAAATGCTGAAAATAAAAATAAACAATAATGAGTCTTTTGTGTGTGACAAACCACAGATAGACCAATTTTTCTTCTGGTGGGCTTTCATTATGCAAAGGGAATCAGTTCTATATGAAACGGTGCTTTTTAAAAAATCAGTTGGCAGTAAATGTGGATAATAAAGATGAGCCTCTGGATTTGAATACATTTATGAAAGAAGATTGACAAAATGTAGAAAAGGTGTAAAGGACCAAGGCAGAAAATAGCTAAATCATTTACCAACAGAAAGTTTGAGAGAAAAATGAAACTTTTAGACAAATGTAAATCTATATTTAGGAACTGCAAAACTCTTAAAATAACTGAAAGAATTTTTATCTGTGAAAAGTCATTCTAAGTCTCTTATGTGGGATGTAAATTCTTAGCTTAAGTTCACTCCAGAATCCAGGTGTGGTTCAAAAACAGAGTATGAACCAGAAGGAAGAATGTATAACCTGAAACAAGTTACCTCATGCTCTGAGACTCGGTTTTGCTCTTACTGTAAAATGGGAATGAAATTGATCTCTTGAGGTTGTTGTGAAGATTAAACAAAAATATTTATAAATACTTTGGCACTTCCTTGGCATATAGTAGATGCCAGACAAGTAGAGTCAGTCAATATTAATATTATCACCACTATCACCAGGATCTTAACTCATTTTGCCCCAAGACCTAAGATACAAGAAATTGTGCCTGAGTTCTAAGGGGAGGACCTATTAATAAATCAGAGATAAACACTAACAAATTTTCTAAAGAAAGATGGCATGATTCCATGAGAGCAAGCAGTGTCAGTAGTATTAATGCTTACATGCCAGCAGGGTTCAGGGCTATGAAGCAGGAACAGTGTCAATCAGGGAAAAGTTGTTTAGGATGTCACGGCTCCAAAGTGACTGCAGGAAGTATCCAAACATGGCATTAAAAAATCAGTGACTTACTTGCTGAGGTATTTCTTTTTCAGTTCTTTTAGTTCCTAAATAATTCAAGGAGAAAGTATCAGTATATGCTAAAACCTTTGCCTTTTTAATATCTAACATTTACTAATCTCCCTATTATCAAAAAGAGAACAGAACTCCGGTCTAGAGTTCTTACAGGTGAGAGGCCCTACCTAAAATTTATTGACATGATTTGTTTTCACAGTATTTGTTCTGTGGCTGTCTTTTATTTGTAATAATATATTGCCTTTCCAATTAAGGTTGTGATAAAGAATTTTCCTTCAAAATACACCTATGTGCATAAAAAATCTGTGTACATAAAGAAGAATATTAAGTAAACCATTGTTCATTAGTTGCATGTTTTTGGTAAGGTTGCTTCAACTTTCTATGCTTTACCTTCTTATTTATAATATGGGGTAATAACTGCACTTACCTCATAGGGATTTAAAAGGATTAATTAAATAATGCATGTGAAGTGTTTAGCCTAGCACACAGTAATATGGGCTTAATAAAAACTTGCTATGATTTTAGAAGAAGTCAAAGTTCAAAGTATGGTCCATCATTCTATGTAACCAATCTTCACATTTAACAGCCTATTTTTCCAAATTATCTAATAAAAAGGGGGTGAGTTAATGCTATTATTAAATAAAGTAGTACAAAACACATATATACATAGAGATAGCACAGAGTTGTCAATTATTTCCCTCCCAATAACTGATACACTTTAAAAAATCAAGCAGGGCCATCGAGTATATTAGAGAAGAGTTATATGTGATTAAATGATAACCAAATTAACACCAACTATCCCAGAAATCACAAACTACGTTTTGAGTTCTCAGAGACTAAATAAAAGCAAAGAGAAAAATGTAATTAAAAATTGCAGATAAAGGAAGGCAGAAAAAGAAAGTGCCCTATCAAAGGGTTCCTTTTAGATTATTATACCATTGAGGGTCTCTGGTTGCAAGTAACAGAAACTAACTCTAACATAAGCAAGGTAAAAAATTTTTTGAAAAGTAACAGGGGAGGTTAGGATGCTGCTGTTTAGAGAGAACAGAATTCAAACCATTTATTTTCTTTTGGTTAAAATTTCATATTTACAAAGAAAGATCCCTATTAGTGTCGCTCATGGCAGTTATCTTCTTTATAACTAAAGACATCAAAAACCTTACAATAACCCCATCTGAATACATCCAACGGGGAAAAAATTTAATAAAGGAATTCAAGGTTCTAGTTACGATGTGAAAATGAATACTAAACAACCAAGAAAAAACATACCCAGTACAAGAAAGATGAAAGATCAAAGTTTTCATCCACAATACCTCTCAAGACTATCTTTCAAGTAGCCACTGTTTTTGGATTATATTTAACCTCAAAACACAAATCAAAAACCAGAGTTGTACAGAAAGAACATCCTCTCACCTTTGTGGGATATCTTTTTCTTGCTCCTGAAGATCACCCTGATCTTTGCTACAGGAAGCTGACCTAGATGGACTGTACCAACAGACTCCTTGCCTTCTGTAATCCATATAGATTTACCAAAGGCAGGATATTGGACATTGGAGAAGTCAGGAAGGTTGGAGTATTTATTCTCTTATCCTCCCTCTGCACTATGACACATAATCAATCCCTTCATCAGATCCTTCCATCAAAATTATAGCTACTTGGGACTTCTGGGGAAGAAGGCAGAGTAGGAGGACCCTAAACTTAGTTCTTCTCATGGATACAACTAAGTAATATATACATCAGTGTAAATAACCCAGAAAACAACCCAAATACTGACAGGACAGACTCCACAACTAAATGTAGAGAACAGGCTTTGAACAGAAACATGGTGGGGAGCTAAAATCCACAGGTCTGGCCATTAGAGGGAGAGAGTCATGGGTGTGGAGAGGGGTAAGAAACAGACTATCACACCAGGGAGCTAACACAGGAAGATGAATCTCCATAGCATTTGGCTTTGAAAATCAGAGGGGCCAAATTTTTTGAGTTCTTACAACCAGCAGGACATAAAGCCTAGAACTTTAAAATCAGGGGCTCGGCTCTGGGAGAGCCCCGTGATAGGAAGCTGAGCCCCTACACTTAAAGAGACAGCACAACAGCCAGTGGAGATACAGCATAGAAGCAGTGTTTTGAAAAATGCCTGTGGCATATGGGAGGGAGAGTCATATACTAATCTCAGAGTTCCATGAAGGACTTCTCCAGGAACAAAGGAGCTAGCAGGCACCACTTCCCTCCTCTACCACCCCTCCCCCCAGCATAAACACAGAGCCACCTGAAAGAACCAGACTGCACTAGCATCCATTACCTAACTTGTTTATGCTGCACCCTGCCCTATCAAGCCAGGCTTGCCTTATTCCCAATGCTGCAGGTCCCTGCCCCCAGAAGACCTACATAAACCTTGCTAATACTGCATGTCCCAACTCCATACTTTGCAGGGCCTTGGTCCCTGCAAGGTGGCTGGTCATCTCCAATGGAGAATGCTCACACCTTATTAAAACCACTCTCCCCCTCCCCCACCGCACAGACTTTGCAGAGAAACCCCAGGCTAGTCTGGGTCTCTACAGTGGCTGCACATCCCCAGTGGAAGAGAACCAGTGTCACCTTGTTAAAAGTTGTGTACTCCATCCACTACTTTCAAGAGCAAGAGATGTAGCTGACTTCCCTAACACACAGAAAGAGAGGCAAAGAGCTAAGCAAAATGAGGAGACAGAGAAATATGTCCCAAAAGAAAGAAGAGGACACAATCATTGCAAGAGACCTAAGTGAAATGAAGATAAGTAATATGCCTGATAGAAAATATGAAGTAATGATCATAAAGAAATATATTCGAAGTGTAGAAAGGAGAAAGGAAAAATTCTCTATTCTCCAAGAATACTCTTCCAACAAGGCTATCATTCAGAATAGGAGAGATAAAGAGTTTTCCAGACAAACGAAAGTTAAGGATTTCATGACCACAAAACCAGAACTACAAGAAATGTTAAAGAAGACTCTTTGAGTGGAAAGAAAAGACCTTACATAAGAGTAAGAAAAGTAAGAAGCATAAAAGAAGTAAAAATAAGAATATCTGTAAAAATCAATCAAGGGACTCACAAAATAAAAGGAAGTAAGTATGACACCATATACCTAAAACATGGAGAGGAGAGCAGTAAAGAATAGGTTCAAACTTAAGCAACCATAAACATAAGATCAACTACTTGCAGGAGAAGTTAAATACAAACCTAATGGTAACAACAAGTCAAAAAACAGTAATAGATACACAAAAAATAAATAGAAAGGAAACCAAGTATATCACTAAAGAAAGTCAATGTGTAGTGAGAGAAGAGAGCAAGGAAAAGGAACAGAGAAGATTAACAAAAACAAACATACAAAAAATAACAAAATGGCAATAAATATATACCTACCAATAATTTTTTTGAATGTAAATGAACTAAATGATCCAATCAAAAGACAAAGGGTGGCAGAATGGGAAATAAAAACAAAAAACAAGACCAATCTATATACTGCCTACAAGAGACTCACTTCAGACCTAAAGACAAATGCAGATTGAAAGTGAGGGGATGGAGAAATATTTATCATGCAAATAGATGTGAAAAGAAAGCTGGAGTAGCAATACTTATATCAGACAAAATTGAATTTAAAACCAAGACTATAACAAGAGACAAAGAAAGAAACTGTATAATCATTAAGGGGACAATCCAAAAGAAAGACATAACAATTATAAATATTTATGCACCCAACATATGAGTACCCAAATACATAAAACAGTTAATAACAAATATAAAGAAACTAGTCAATAGTAATAAAGTAATAGTAGGGGACTTTAATACCCCACTTACTTCAATGGGTGTAAATCATCTAAACAGAAAATCAACAAGGAAACAGTGGCTTTGAATGACACACTGGACAAGATGGATTTAGTAGATGCTTCAGAACATTCCATCCTAAAACAGCAAAATACACATTCTTTAAACAAGTCTCGACAATTTCAAAAAGATCAAAGTTATACTATGCATCTTTTCTGACCACAATGCAACGAAACTAGAAATCAACAAGAAAAAACCTGGAATGAGCACACTACATGGAGATTAAATAACATGCTACTAAACAATGAATGGGTCAGCTAAAAACAAAAGAAGAAATCAAAAAAATATGTGGAGACAAATGAAAAGGAAAACACAACAACCCAAAATCTTTGGGGTGCAGCAAAAGCAGTTCTAAGAGGGAAATTTATAGCAATACAGGCCTGCATCAAGAAGCAAGAAAAATCCCAAATAAACAACCTAACTTTACACCTAAAGGAACTAGACAAAGAAGAACAAACAAAAGACAAAGCCAAAAGAAGAGAGGAAATGATAAAGATTAGAGCAGAAATAAATTATATAGAAACTAAAACAATGGATCAATGAAATGAGGAATTCGTTCTTTGAAAAGATCAAGAAAACTGGTAAAAGTTTAGCCAGACTCATAAAAAAAGAGAGAGAGAGAAATAGACTCAAATAAATAAAATCAAAAATGAAAGAGGAGAAATAACAACCAATACCACAAAAATACAAAGAATTGTAAGAGAATATTATGAAAAACAATATGCCAACAAATTGGACAACCTAGAAGAAATGGATAAATTCCTAGAAACATATAACCGACCAAAACTGAAACAGGAAGAAATAGAAAATTAGCACAGAACAATTAATAGCAATGAAATTGAATCAGTAATCAAAAAACTCCCCAAAACAAAAGCCCAACAACACCAGAGGCTTCAGAGGCAAATTCTACCAAACATTTAAAGAAGAGTTAATACCTATTCTTCTCAAACTATCCCAAAAAATAGAAGAGAAAGAAAAACTTCTAAATTCATTCTATATGGCCAGCATTACCCTGATTCCAAAAACAGATAAAGACACAACAAAAAAAAAGAGAACCCACAGGCCAATATCTCTGATGAACAGAGATGCAAAAAAACCTCAATAAAATACTGGCAAACCAAATTCAACAACACATTAAAAAATTCATTCAACCACAATCAAGTGGGACTTATTTCTGGGACACAAGGAGTGGTCCAATATTCACAAATCAATCAACATAATCTATCACATCAATAAAAGAAAGATAAGAATCATATGATTGTTTCAATAGATGCAGAAAAAGCATTTGACAAAGTACAATACCCATTCATGATAAAAACTCTCAACAAAGTAGGTTTAGAGGGAACATACCTTCATGTTATAAAGGCCTATATGAAAAACCCACAGTCAACATCATAGTCAATGGGGAAAAACTGAGAGCTTTTCCCCTAAGATCAGGAACAAGACATGGATGACCACTCTCACCACTTATATTTAACATAGTACTATAAACAGTTCCTTTTTTAAAGTGTCAATTGCAAGTTTAAGAGTTCCATATAGTTTTCTAGGGGCCCAAATTAGTAAGTCTTTCCTTCAAAGACGTTCTTTCCAAACAAAATCTTTTCCTTGTTTGTTGATACATAAAATACTTACAATAGAAAAGTGAGAAGCATTTTATTTTATAAAGTTTAATAGTTCCATATTTTATTTATCACTGATTGATACACACTTCACCTCTGTCTAAAAATATTACACATAAGAATAGAAAAAGAGAGATAAAGTTATGTTAATAAATTGATAATAAAAAACCAACAACAGTGACAGCGTAAATGTGGCAACTATGTGAGTTAACTTGTGGATGGAGTTTGGGTTCAGCTTCTGGACAAAGCAAAAAAAAAAAAAAATCTTGATAATTATTCACATTAGAAAGCAAAAAAAAATAATAAAGTGCAAATTCTCAATGGTATTATACTGTGACTAAACTTCATTGCACTAAAGGTGTAAACAGCAGGCAAAGTTCAATGAACTGAAGTCAGCTCTTTTTTTATTTAAATGGGTTTTAATAGAGTGGGCAAGAAGGGAAGAAAGGAAGAAGATGTGAACACCGTGTGGGGACAATGCTTATCAAGAGGGCAATGGGCCAAAATAATGAGGGATAGGGAGGAACAGAAAGACCTTCAGAGAGGTCATTTTTTTGAGGGTTTATCTTTTCATTTGACTAGATGGAAATAACGAGAAAACTGAGCAGAAATGACCAGCAATTTGTTATATTTCTGCTACTACATAGCCCAGTCTCTGATGATCTATGAAGATTTTTGTTTGGGGCTTAGTTTTTTTGCTTATTTGTTGTTGTTGTTTTTTTAAACATGGCCAAATTCATTAATGAGAAGACTTTACACTGACAAGATTTCTAATATGAAGCTTTACTATAAACAATTGCATGTGATTTTAAAGACTTTCCATTCAAAATTCCAATGACTATACTAAACACTTTTGATTAGGTAAACCAGTTCTCCTAATTCCTCAGATGACAGGGGTCCAGGCAGAGAGCAAGATATCCTAAGAGTTCTTATGACAAGAGGAGAGGAAGGAGTAGGTCCATTTATAATACTTTTGAGGGGGCCCATATTCCTTAGGCTTAGATATTTTAAGTTAAAAATCAAGCTAACAAGATGCTAAATAAAATACGTTTAGTTTTACCAACTTCTTATCAATTTACAGAATTGACTCAAATTTAGACTTACTGGATTCTGTGAAGTTCCAAACCAGAATACAAAAATGCTGGTAGATCTAACTCCTAACCCATCCCCTGGCTTTCCCCCTTTTTCTTACCACCCTGACTCCCTCCCTACCTGTGAAGGGCCTCATGCACATATGTGCTGTTATGGACTGAATATTTGCTTCCCTCCAAAATCCATACACTGAAACCCCAACCTCCAGTGTGGTTATATTTTAAATAAGGAAGTAATCAAGTTAAATGAGGTCATGAGGGTGGGGCCCTCATCCAATAGGATTAGTGTCCTTATAAGAAGAGCCAGCAGAGAGTTTTCTCTCTCTCGCTCCCTCAATCTCTCCCTACTCGCTTTCCCACACACATTGGTGAAAGGCCATGTGAAGACATAAGGAGAAGGTAGCCACCTACAAGCTAGGAAGAGAGCCCTCATTGGAAACCAAATTGATCAGAATTTTGATCTTAGACTTCTAGCCTCAAAGGGAAAGAAAATAAATTTCTGTTGTTTAAGCCACCCAGTACGTGGCATTTTATTATGGCAGCCTGAATAGACTAAGGTATGTGTAAGCACCCAACACTGTATATCCAGGCTCTGTCCACACTCCTCACAAACAGCAACACTATGGCTACCCCTTATACCTAGAAGTTTGCACAGTGATGACACAGAATGCCTTTAGGAGGTCATCCTTAAGCAGAAAACTATTTGGCCAGGGAATTTAGAAATTATGAGCATCCAGAACATGGTCTGAAAGAACAGCCACAAGCTCGGGGTGGGCACACAACCTTACTCTAAAGAATCCTGTTGAGAGGAGTATGAATAAAGGGGGCCCAGGGGATCCTCTCAAAAATGTGGGGATAGAGAGGGGAGTTAAGATGGCGGAGGAGTAGGGGACCCCTTTTTCAGCCGGTCCCCTGAGTTGAGCTGGATAGGTACCAGACCAGTGAACATCCATGGAATCAGCCTGAGATGCAGGAAGATACATCTGGATCTCTACAAATGAACATCTCCAGCGCTGAGTATCGAGGTACGAAGCGGGGAGCCGTGAAACCGCGCACAGATATCAGAAGATAAACAGAAGGGGGAGGGAGCCACCGTGTCAGGGCACCAGGAAGTGGTAGCCACCTGCACAGGGCAGCGGACGGACCGCGGACCTGCATGTTTGAGACAGCAGACTGAGAACGGGAGCTCCGGGAGCACGCGCGGGGCGGCTGGCAGCTGGCAGGCCACCTGCACAGGGGAGCAGGCGGACTCGCAGATGGCACCCGCGAGACAGCAGACTGAGAACGGGAGCTCCGGGAACGCGCGTGGGGTGGCTGGCAGGCCACCTGCACCGGGGAGCGGGCGGACCGAGGACCCACACCCTGGAAACAGCAGACTGAGTCCGTGAGCCGGGAACGTGCGCCACCAAGCATCTCACGGAGCTCCGGAGCTCCAGTGTGCTCGGTGGATCCAGGCTGAGACTGGGAGCTCCGGGAGCATGCGGGGGGCGGCTGGCGGCTGGAGGGCCACCTGCACGGGGGAGCAGGCGGACTCGCGGTCGACACCCGAGTGACACCTGACTGAGACCGGGAGCTCCGGGAGCCCACGCAGGGTGGCTGGCGACTGGCAGCTGGCGGGGTTGGAAACACAAAGAACAGAGACGCGCCGGCCCTGGAAGTGAGGGCTGGGATGCCGGGTGTGGGGCGCACAGCCTGGGATGCTGCAGGGTTGAGCAGCACCAACAGAAACAGAGTTAAAGTGGCCAGAACATCAGTGGAGAATGATCTGCAATCCCTCTGTTCTGAGACAGAGGCTGAATTTTAGCCACTGCTGCTCTGACTCTCAGAAGAGGCATAGCAAACCACCAGGGAAAGCCGCCAGAGAACAAAAGCCTGGAAATACTGGCTCACAGGGTGCCCATCCCCATCCCCCCTCGCAGGGGACACGGAGAATCTACCCAAACAGGGTTTCCTGAGTACCGGCCAACAGGCCCCTCCCCCAGAAGGCAGGTTGAAAAATTAAGAAGCCCACAACCCAGAGCGCCTGAGTGGCACAGTCATTAAGCGCCTGTCTTTGGATTAGGGTGTGATCACAACGTTCCGGAAAGGAGTCCCTCATCGGGCTTCTCCACTGGGAGCCTGCTTCTTCCTCTCCCACTCCCCTGCTTGGGTTCCCTTTCTTGCTGTCTGTCTCTCTCTCTCTCAAATAAATAAATAAAATCTTTAAGGAAGAAGCCCACATCCCTAAGAACTCTATAAAACAAGGGCGCATGGCCTGGGTCCCAGTCAATAACTTGGTCTCTGGACAGCCCCGCAATCTCTCCTCATCAGAATGACGAGAAGGAGAAGTCCCCCCCAGCAAAGAAAAGATAACGAGTCTGTGGCCTCTGACACAGAATTAATACATATGGATGTATCCAAATTATCAGAAATGGAATTCAGAGCGACAATGGTCAAGATGGTGAGTAGACTTGAAAAAAGTACTAACGAAAATGTTACTGAGAATATAGAATCCCTAAGGGCAGAAATGAGAGCAAATCTGACAGAAATTAAAAATTCTTTTTTTTTTTTAAAGATTTTATTTATTTATTTGACAGAGATAGAGACAGCTAGCGAGAGAGGGAACACAAGCAGGGGGAGTGGGAGAGAAAGAAGCAGGCTCATAGCAGAGGAGCCTGATGTGGGGCTCGAACCCATAACGCGGGATCACGCCCTGAGCCGAAGGCAGATGCTTAACCGCTGTGCCACCCAGGCGCCCCAGAAATTAAAAATTCTATAAGCCAAATGCAGTCAAAACTAGAGGCTCTGATGGCCAGGGTCACCGAGGCAGAGGAACGCATTAGCCAATTGGAGGATGGGTTAGTAGAAGAAAAAACGAAAATAGAAGCTGGTCTCTAAAAAAATCCACGCCCACGAATGTAGATTCTGGGAGATTACTGACTCTATGAAACGATCCAATGTCAGAATCATCGGCATTCCTAAAGGGGTGGAGAAAAACAGAGGTCTAGAAGAGGTATTTGAACAAATTGTAGCTGAAAACTTCCCTAATCTAGCAAGGGAAACAAGTATTAGTGTCCAAGAGGCAGAGAGGACCCCATCCAAGCTCAACCAGGACAAACCTACGCCACGTCACGTCATAGTGCAATTTGCAAACATTAGATCCAAGGATACAGTACTGAAAGCGGCCAGGGCAAAGAAATTTCTCACGTACCAAGGCAAAGGTATCAGAATTACATCAGACCTGTCTACACAGACCTGGAATGAGAGAAAGGCTTGGGGGACATTTTTAAAGCTCTTTCAGAGGAAAACATGCAGCCAAGGATCCTTTATCCAGCAAGGCTGTCATTCAGAATTGATGGAGAAATAAAGACGTTCCAGAATCGCCAGTCATTAACCAATTTCGTAACCATGAAACCAGCCCTACAGGAGATATTAAGGGGGGTTCTATAAAAGTAAAAAGGCCCCAAGAGTGATACAGAGCAGCAAGTCACAACCGATACAAAGACTTTAAAGAGAAATGGCATCATTAAAATCATATCTGTCAATAATCTCTATCAATCTAAATGGCTTAAACAGTCCCATAAAATGCCACAGGGTTGCAGATTGGATAAAAAGAAACGACCCATCCATTTGTTGTCTACAAGAGACTCATTTTGAACCAAAAGATGCATTCAGACTTAGAGTAAGGGGATGGAGTACCATCTTCCACGCAAATGGACCTCAAAAGAAAGCTGGAGTAGCAATTCTCATATCAGATAGACTGGATTTTAAACTAGAGGCCATAGAGAGAGATACAGAAGGGCACTATATTATTCTTAAAGGAAGTATTCAACAAGTGGATATGACAATTATTAATATATATGCCCCCAACAGGGGAGCAGCAAGATACACAAGCCAACTCTTAACCAAAATAAAGAGACATATAGATAAGAACACAGTAATAGTAGGGGACCTCAACACCCCACTATCAGAAATAGACAGAACACCCTGGCAAAAACTAAGCAAAGAATCAAAGGCTTTGAATGCCATACTCGACGAGTTGGACCTCATAGATATATATAGAACACTACACCCCAGAACCAAAGAATACTCATTCTATTCAAATGCCCATGGAACATTCTCAAGAATAGATCATGCTCTGGGACACAAAACAGGTCTCAGCCAATACCAAAAGATTGAAATTATCCCCTGCATATTCTCAGACCACAACGCTCTGAAATTGGAACTCAACCACAAGGAAAAACCTGGAAGAAACTCAAACACTTGGAGGCTAAGAACCATCCTGCTCAAGAATGACTCGATAAACCAGGAAATCAAAAAACAAATTAAACAATTTATGGAGACCAACGAGAATGAATACACAACGGTCCAAAACCTATGGGATACTGCAAAGGCAGTCCTAAGGGGGAAATACATAGCCATCCAAGCCTCACTCAAAAGAATAGAAAAATCTAAAATGCAGTTTCTATATTCTCACCTCAAGAAACTGGAACAGCAACAGAGGGACAGGCCTAACCCACTGACAAGGAAGGAGTTGACCAAGATTAGAGCAGAAATCAATGAATTAGAGACCAGAACCACAGTAGAGCAGATCAACAGGACTAGAAGCTGGTTCTTTGAGAGAATCCATAAAATTGATAGACCACTGGCAAAACTTGTCCAAAAACAAAGAGAAAGGACTGAGATTATTAAAATTATGACTGAAAAGGGAGAGGTCACGACCAGCACCATTGAAATTGCAAGGATTATTAGAAACTTTTATCAACAGCTATATGCCAAAAAACTAAACAATCTGGAAGAGATGGAGGCCTTCCTGGAAACCTATAAACTACCAAGACTGAAACAGGAAGAAATAGATTTCTTAAATAGGCCAATTAACTATGAAGAAATTGAGTCAGTGATAAACAACCTTCCAAATAATAAAACTCCAGGCCCAGACGGTTTTCCTGGGGAATTCTACCAAACATTCAAAGAAGAAATAATACCTATTCTCCTAAAGCTATTTCAAAAAATAGAAACAGAAGGAAAGCTACCAAACTCATTCTATGAGGCTAATATTACCTTGATCCCCAAACCAGGCAAAGACCCCCTCAAAAAGGAGAATTACAGACCGATTTCTCTAATGAATATGGATGCCAAAATCCTCAACAAGATCCTTGCTAATAGAATCCAACAGTACATTAAAAGGATTATCCATCATGACCAAGTGGGATTCATACCTGGGATGCAAGCATGGTTCAACACTCGCAAATCAATCAATGTGATACATCATATCAACAAGAAAAGACTCAAGAACCATATGATCCTCTCAATTGATGCAGAAAAAGCATTTGACAAAATACAGCATCCTTTCCTGATTAAAACCCTTCAGAGTGTAGGAATAGAGGGTACATTTCTCAATCTCATAAAAGCCATCTATGAAAAGCCTACTGCAAGCATTATTCTCAATGGGGAAAAGCTGGAAGCCTTTCCCTTAAGATCAGGAACACGACAAGGATGCCCACTCTCGCCACTATTATTCAACATAGTACTAGAAGTCCTTGCAACAGCAATCAGAAGACAAAAAGGGATCAAAGGTATCCAAATCGGCAAAGAAGAAGTCAAACTGTCTCTCTTTGCAGATGACATGATACTCTATATGGAAAACCCAAAGGAATCCACTCCCAAACTATTAGAAGTTATAGAACAATTCAGTAAGGTGGCAGGATACAAAATCAATGCCCAGAAATCAGTTGCATTTCTATACACGAATAACGAGACTGAAGAAAGAGAAATTAGGGAATCCATCCCATTTACAATAACACCAAAAACCATGCGTTACCTTGGAATTAACTTAACCAGAGACGTAAAGGACCTATATGCTAGAAACTATAGATCACTTTTGAAAGATATTGAGGAAGACATAAAAAGATGGAAAAATATTCCATGCTCATGGATTGGAAGAATTAACATAGTTAAAATGTCCATACTACCCAGAGCAATCTACACTTTCAATGCTATCCCGATCAAAATACCGAGGACATTTTTCAAAGAACTGGAACAAATAGTCCTTAAATTTGTATGGAACCAGAAAAGGCCCCGAATCTCCAAGGAACTGTTGAAAAGGAAAAACAAAGCTGGGGGCATCACAATGCCGGATTTCGAGCTGTACTACAAAGCTGTGATCACAAAGACAGCATGGTACTGGCACAAAAACAGACACATCGACCAATGGAACAGAATAGAGAACCCAGAAATGGACCCTCGGCTCTTTGGGCAACTAATCTTTGATAAAGCAGGAAAAAACATCCGGTGGAAAAAAGACAGTCTCTTCAATAAATGGTGCTGGGAAAATTGGACAGCTACATGCAAAAGAATGAAACTTGACCACTCTCTCACACCATACACAAAAATAAACTCCAAATGGATGAAAGACCTCAATGTGAGACAGGAATCCATCAAAATTCTAGAGGAGAACATAGGCAACAACTTCTATGACATCGGCCAGAGCAACCTTTTTCACGACACATCTCCAAAGGCAAGAGAAATAAAAGATAAAATGAACTTATGGGACTTTATCAGGATAAAGAGCTTCTGCACAGCCAAGGAAACAGTCAAAAAAACTAAGAGACAGCCCACGGAATGGGAGAATATATTTGCAAAGGACACCACAGATAAAGGACTGGTATCCAAGATCTACAAAGAACTTCTCAAACTCAATACACGAGAAACAAATAAACAAATCATAAAATGGGCAGAAGATATGAACAGACACTTTTCCAATGAAGACATACAAATGGCTAACAGACACATGAAAAAATGTTCAAAATCATTAGCCATCAGGGAAATTCAAATCAAAACCACACTGAGATACCACCTTACGCCAGTTAGAATGGCAAAGATAGACAAGGCAAGAAACAACAATTGTTGGAGAGGATGTGGAGAAAGGGGATCCCTCCTACATTGTTGGTGGGAATGCAAGTTGGTACAGCCACTCTGGAAAACAGTGTGGAGGTCCCTTAAAAAGTTAAAAATTGAACTACCCTATGACCCAGCCATTGCACTACTGGGTGTTTACCCCAAAGATACAGACGTAGTAAAGAGAAGGGCCATATGCACCCCAATGTTCATAGCTGCATTGTCCACAATAGCCAAATCATGGAAGGAGCCGAGATGCCCTTCAACAGATGACTGGATTAAGAAGCTGTGGTCCATATATACAATGGAATATTACTCAGCTATCAGAAAGAACGAATTCTCAACATTTGCTGCAACATGGACGGCACTGGAGGAGATAATGCTAAGTGAAATAAGTCAAGCAGAGAAAGACAATTATCATATGGTTTCTCTCATCTATGGCACATAAGAACTAGGATGATCGGTAGGGGAAGAAAGGGATAAAGAAAGGGGGGGTAATCAGAAGGGGGAATGAAACATGAGAGACTATGGACTATGAGAAGCAAACTGAAGACTTCAGAGGGGTGGGGGTGGGGGAATGGGATAGACCGGTGATGGGTAGTAAGGAGGGCACATATTGCATGGTGCACTGGGTGTTATACGCAGCTAATGAAGCATCGAACTTTGCATCGGAATCCGGGGATGTACTGTATGGTGACTAACATAATATAATAATAAAATTTAAAAAAATGTGGGGCTAATGCTCAGGCCTTAAATATAGAGACTCAACTATGATAGATTCATGGTGCCTCAAGGAATCAGGTTTTTTTCTCTTCCGAATCTCTGGCGATTCTGATGAGCATGCTCCATTGGAAAACACTGTTCTAAAGAATAACTATTGTGTAGTGGTGAAATGCATGGCTAAATGTGGTTAAATTCATTCTAATCCAAGATGTCTGTTTTAAAATGCTTTCCCTAGCATGTGCTAGGCATGGAACGCCAAACAAATTACTTCTATTCTAATTTCCTCACTGTCAAATGGGATATAGTACCTATTTCATATGGTTGTTATGTGAATGAAGGGAATGAATGGTACAAAACAATTATACACGTGTCTAACTCATAATTAAAAAAAAGTTAGTAAATCTTCACTCCTATTTGAAATAATCATGGAAATAGTGCCAGGGGAAAAAATAGTTATCAAACCAATTAATAAACTTTGCCAATGTTGTATAGGTAAATTTATTTAAACCAATTTCTAATATAAGGTTTTTGACAGAAGAGAAATTTTAAATCTTCTCTGTGTTCTTCCTATATTCATTATCTTTCTTCTTCATTAACTCTCATAATTGAAACTTGGTTTGGAATATGAAGTGCAATTGGGCTGCCAAGGGGATAAAAGCATTGTCTCTTCACAGTGTGAAAGTCATTCTATCTCTGCTATGTAAACTCCTGTTAGTAAAAGTGCAAAGTCCATGCACACCTTGAAGAATTTCCCATTTCTATGGTAACCAAATTGTCCTGTAAAAGGAGACCTCACTGCTTGTTTCCAGCATACTAAATTCCTAATGACTATCTTCCCACCCCGCCATGGAAAAGACATGCTTATTCTCGCAGACTGAGCAAATGCTTACTCGGAACACATATCTAAAAAAGTATGCAGGCTAATGAAATAATATTTCAGATCTCACATTTCCATGTGGCAGAACAGGAATAGAAAGAAATCCTACTAAAGCTGGTACTGACATTCCCAGATGTGCAGCCATTAACACATGCTAAAACAGGCTTTTTAAAGAGTCTATGCATTTTTCTCCAAAGGAATATAAAATACTGTTCTCCAAAGCAGTCCCATAATAACTCTGTCCTCCTTAACTTAGGAGTTATCAAAGCAGCAAGAGATGTTCTGGAACACTACCTCTGTCATGAATGCCATGAGGGGGAAAAGGAAGACAGTGTAAATCAGTGTGGTACTTATATTCCTTTTGTTTCTTTTGAGTTATTAGAGGACCATACAATATTGATTTAGGCTGGGATTAGTCCAAAGCAGTCTATGCATCACTGAAATGTTTAGCTGAGGATTTACTTATCCTTTACTGTTTACTGCCACTCAACATATCTTCTGGTGATATAGATGGGTCTCCATCAAAAAGCTCAGTGAAAACAAGCCATATAAATCCACTCTGCAGAAGTAGTTGTGAACTCTTAAATGTAGCGTCTACCTGGACCAGGAATATATGTTGTGCTTGAAATGACTCCTTTGGGGAGTATTGAAGAATTTGATGTTATCAAACCTTTCAAAATGTATTAAAATGAAGTCCAGACATTATTATAATAATTCACATCACCTAGAGTCAGAATTCACCAGGGAATGAAGCCAAAAGAATCATCCCATAAAGCCTTAGGACCCTGCTGTATTTACCACAGTACTCATAAATGCCAAGTTCAAGATAAGTTTTGATTCCTATTGTGGTTTATCAAAACTCACTGAGGTATTAAAAAATACATTTTCTTACATGCTTCTTTGACAAAGTTTCTGAGCTCATCATTCACTCTTTAAGACTACAACGAGTACCATTGAGTACACAATTATGTGTGAATGTGGGAATGTGGAAATTTCCCAATAAGCTTACACTACACATAAAAATATGTCTTAGTCATCATTATACCCCAGCTACTTCATGCTGTAGCTGTCCAATAACAGGCTCTTAATTAAACTGAGTATTAAACTAAGATATAATAAATTTTTACTCAATAATAAGAAAGGCCATACATCTTTAGGGAAGACAGTGGTTTTTACCACTAGCTTTATTTTCATTAAAACAATTCTACTACAGGACATCATCAATAGATTACTCAAATGGCAAGTTACAAGGAGAAGTGTGGTAGACTGATTGCATTAATGCCCCCCCCCCAAAAGACTGACCCCTTTCTGTGTTCCTGTCTTTTATCATAAAATCTCCCCAGCTCTGACATGGGACTTGATCATGTGACAGCTTTGGCTAAATAAATGTTTAGTTTATTGTTGTATGCAACTGAAGACTTGTGATTGTTAGACAGCATTTGCTAACTGATACAGGGAGCTAATTAGTTCTTCTACATTTTGTTTGTGTGCTAAGTCTTCTGGAAAACAGAATTAAACTTTTGCTCTAAAACAGGAAAAGTAGAACATTTGATATCTATTCCACCTAAGTCATTCCTGGCTTACATTTTTTGGTAAAGTTCTACATAATATAATTATAATCTCCTTTTCCATTTTTAGTATTCAATGCCATATCATTTTTTTTAACCTCAAAATATCTACACTGCTGCTGAGAAATACATGTAAGCATGTTACAAGACCATGAATGTGAAGGACATGCATGCTCTCCTTTCAATCGTGCAATGGTACTTTCCCTAAAAACAAGCTAGCTTCAAGAGAGCAAATGGTTACTTTTCATAATAAATGCATGTTCAGAGTTAAATTATACACAAGCTGACAAGCAGCAGTAGTGTCATCCTAAGAGTCGGCGGCGGGGGGGGGGAGGGCATCACAATTCTGTTTAAGAGTTGTACTGATCATGAACCTCTACGATAATTTTGTTTACTTAAGCCAAGCAAAGACATTCTGGCATGTCACCAAATAGTGTAGAAATGTCTTTTCCTCAGTACTTACGATTATAATAGACTCTGAACTCCTTGAGGGTAGAAGTCGGGTTTTATTTGTCTGTACTGAGAAGTTACTTGGTACAAGTTACTTACTATTAGCCAAATGAATGACTAGATGATTAAGTACACATTCATCTCTGAAGACACTCCTGTGCTCCTGAAATAGCCTGGTTAACTGTCATGGGAAGGCTAAAATCTGAAAGGGCAGAGAACTGAAACTAGACCCTAGGAAGATAGAACTAGAACTAGGAAGATAAGGCATTTTGCCAATGTACTTTGCTCTAAGCCCTTCTTTCAACAAGAATCAGTACTGTCACAACTTGCCTTGTCAATCTGCATTTAGAAAGGTGACTGCACTACTATATGTACCTCTCTTGGTTGGTATTTACTGCAAGTCTAGTCCTTACTGGGAATCATAATTGTCCCTGCCTTGATAATCACATCAGACTGTGAATTCCTTAGACATTCATTTACCCATTTATTTATTTATTAATATATAGAACTCCATTTATATATTCCAGATGTACTCCAAGAATGTTCAGTCAATTAAAGTGTGAATAATTTTAAAACATAATAGTAAATGCAATACCAGAGGAGAGTGGGGATAAAATTCTACTTTAGAAATTTCTCTTTTAGTTGGAGTCAGGAACTCTTTTTAGAGGAGGTGACATTTCTGCAGAAGTTTAAAAAATGAAACAGAGTTAATTCAATTCTACATTGGGTCCTCACTATATGTTGGGATATGTGAATACTGCAGCGAACGGGAAAGATAAGGTTGTTTCCCTAACGTGGCTCATCATCTAATGATAGAGTAATAAACAAAACAACAATCACACTGTGTTTCGTCAAATACAATGGTATTAGGAGATCATCAAGCCTAATAAAAAGAAAAAAAGAAAAAGATGAAAGGGATCTTGTCTTATTCATCTTTTTGCTGTAGAACTGACTGATAACAGTTCCTGCTATGATATTCAAACAACAAAATCTTATTAAATGAGTAAATGGAAGTCATCCTGTGTTATAAGGTCCAAGATTCACTGACCTGAATAGGGTCTGATTGGCTAACCCAGCTTTAAAAATGCCCCTCTCATGTGGATCTGAAAATAATACAACCACTAGAAAAATTTTACCTAGAGCTCAGGCATTCATAATGCAGCCTACAAATCAGTAAAATATGTCCCTCTGAGTGCATNCACTGTCCCTCTGAGTGCATATGGGAGTTGAAAAGGAGAGGGTATGTGAAATGGTAGCAATAGCACAGGCAGAAATCGGAAGCCACTCTAGGTAGTTAAAGAAGAGAGACGATAATGCAAAGTGATTGAATATACTGGTAATTGAAGAGCTGAAAAGCTAAGCAGAGGATTATGAGGCCATCCAGACTTAGCAATAGCAGGAAACTCCTACCACTCCTAGCGATGTAGGAAACAAGAGAGCTGGAGCCTCCTGCTGGAAGATGGAAACAATTCAGAATACCTGGTGGGAAACAGAACCTCTTTGGAAAGTTCCCCACCCTGAGCTGGACCACAAAAGGAGAAGTAGCCCTGCTAGCGATGAGAAATACTCTGGTTCAATGGTGTGCTGATAATCAAGTTCTCCCTCTGCAAAAATATCCCCAGTTTATAGTGTTTGTCAATTTCTTTGGTGTAAATACTTCTAACATGGCTGATTTCAAAGTCCCAAGAATTAACAACCTGCTTGAAAAATTAATGAGTATTTCACAGTCTATTCTTGCTAGCCAGTATGAGCTGCCTTCAGCACACTGCCAGCACTTCTCTCCCTTCTACCAGAGCTGTCTTCCCTGAAGCCAGGGAAAAAGGGAGTCTGAGATGTATAAAACATTTGTGGAACCTGGGCATAGCATTCACAGAGATTAGAATGTTGTGTTCTAAGGGGTGCCATTCACACTTTATTCCTTATGAATGTTACCCCTGGAATTGTGGACCTTTCTGCTCTGCATATGATCAACACAAAAATATCTTTACATTTTCTGGCTGCAGGAACCACTGAAAATATAAAAATAAAAATAAACTTTAAAGGAAAGCTTTGCTCTAGAATCATCTGGTATTGGCCTTTTGGCTATGTCAATAAGGATTCATCAGGGTTCAGAAAATGTAGGAAGCAGTGATTTTTTTTTTTTTTCTGAACTGTTACTGCTAAAGTGGAATTCCACTTTTATGCCCTAAGGAAAACACTTAGATTTTATAGCTATAGAGGCTGTTTAATGGTGTTACATATGGACTGTCAGGATGCCCATGATTTATCCACTGTAGGAAAAGCTTTTTGAATTTAACTCAATATCAAGTTATTCTTTCCACCAAAAGCAACAAGGGTATAAAACCATCCTGTCACTGTCACAGCCTGGCAAAAAAATACACTGAGTAAGTTGAGACATGATTCATCCTACCTTTTGCCTTTTTAAGGTAAAAGCTTGTCTTTAATTGCTATTTATGCCTATACAGAACATTCCTTCTGGATTTTTCTTTAGGCTTTCAAAAGTTTATGTCATGTATGTTTGACCTCCTAAGAAGTCTCAAAATACATGTCAGTGGGATCATTCCTTCCCTTCATTTGCTTATTCTAAAATACAAAGAAATTCTGTCTGAAATTAAAGTAGTAATGGATTCAGTTTGGGCAAGGGTTTATCTTCAAACAGCTGGGATCTTAAAACAAGTACTACCATTGATTTTGTTTTTAATAGCCATCATTTTCCCGAGGCTTCCTCTGGGAAAGGATTTGAAAGGAGTTGAGGTTTTCCACTTACATTAGGTTGAGCAGTTCAATTCAGCTCTGTTTTTATGTCTTGGAGCTATCTTGGGAATTACTTTTATGCTATCCTAAAGTGTTCACTATTAAAACAATGGATTCATTTTTTACATTATCATAGGCATACTATATTCAATAAGTATTTATTAATATTCCTATCTTAGAAAAATCTCAGTGTGTAAAAGGAAAAAAACTAGTTAGGTACACAAAGACTTTTCTGAAGTACCAGTTTGGCAGAAGTTGATTGCTATGGGATCTGCATGTCCCATGCATGACTAACAAATACAATACTTACAACTCCATAATTGATATTGGGAAAGCTAAGCAAAAAGAACCTTATGGAAACATAGAAGCTGGAGGTAGATAATATACTGTTAGACTGCAAAATTTGTGAATCTAGTAATTTAAAATAATCAAAAGATATGAAAATAATAACATTGGCTTTAGAGTCTTAAAAGCCAATCCACTGAGACTATTTTAAAAGAAGACTTAATGATTTAGATGTTCTGATATAAGGTGCTCTCACAATACTTGCACCTTTGCTTTCTGTTTTAAATGCACTTTTCTACCTAACGAACCACTATCGTTCCCAAACTATATATCAAGCGCGCAGAATAGGCCTTTGTCGGGAAGATGTTTGTGCACACACACATGCACACTCACACATCCATTTTTAGGCAATCTGCATGGCAGTGCTCATTTGCCATTTTTAGGCAATCTGCATGGCAGTGCTCATTTGCTTTTCTTCCCCTCAAGAAAATCTTTAATTCTGTATGTTCTGTTGCAAGTTTTGCTAGCAATTTTCTATGAAACCCTAAACAATTAATTTAATGAACTTACATTTTAGTTAACTTATTTACAAAAGGGAAAAATAATATTGACATAAATTACAATGTTAGAGAAATTATCAAGGAAATTATTTTCCAGCAACCTGAAAAAAGCAAACCAAGTTAATGTCCATTCAGAGTTTTTCTGAGACTTTCAGATCACTTAACTTTCCAGAGTGATTAAGTTTTAACTCAGTCAACTGGTAGAACTAAAGTAACTTTAAAACTGATTCATTTCCATAATTTATGTAGTTATATACTAAAAACATTAGATCAACCATCAGGTAGATAGATTATTGCTAAAAGTATGTTTTGGAGAGTATGTATGTTTATTCGATAACACATGACAAATACTATCAAAAAAGATTTTATGCCCATCCATGACATTTCATTTCCATTTAAATTGTGTATATTTCCATTGCTGCCCTTGCTGTATTTTTTTTATTTTTGTTTTCTTTTCCCCATAAAAGAATCACATTTGCATGCAGTTTCAACTACTACCGGAGTTATTCTGAAATTTAATTCTAAACACGTGCAGATAATATTACAACCTTCATTTACTAATTTAAAGCAGCTTTTCTGATATAGGTCATCTCACAAATCTCCACACCTCAAAGAAATTCCTACAGGTGCAACAAGGTCAAAATTCAAGCAAAATATTATCTTTCAGGTTAACAGCTTTATCATTCTCACACTTTTAGTTGGGAATTTTAAATATGCTTAACCATATATTTACATTTTTTGCAGGTTTTCCTATTTTATTTCTATGTGTGTGTTTGTGTTCGCTTTTAATGAACTATTCACAATACCAAACAGTAATTAAATTTCAAATACTTATGGGAAACATAAGGTTGGAAATTATTTTCCCAGGACTGGTGGAGCAGTTTCCCAGCAGGGCTTGATCTATTATTTGCTATTAATGAATAAGTACTGCAACAAAATCAAGAAAAACTTAAAATGTGTATGTTGAAATAAGTTTCCATTTAAAAATTCCAGATCTTTCTTTATAAAAAGCAAACATAATTCATATAGAAATCTGTAGAATTCCAGAGGCTATGTGAAAACCCCCACAATGTTTTTAGAGAAAGATTTAAACATAGCAATCAGCAGTGTTTGTGGTTGCAGGGCAGTTAATCTCTGATGTATCCTTAGGCACAGGAAGAAAATTGACATTACTAAGATTTTATGTTTTTCTTCCTTTCTTACCTAACATCTTGGCATTGATAATTTTATAGTATGAGTGCTAAACGTTTCTTGTTTTAAATAGAGGGAGAGGGTAATATTAAGCATATCTAAACCCATTTAATATGGATAATGCCTAATCAGACTAATGCCAAAATACAGCAGTAACCAATGAGAATGGATCCTGTCTATAAACAACTCATGCAGGGGCTCTTGGGTGGCTCAGCTGGTTAAGCAACTGCCTTCAGCTTAGGTTGTGATCTCCAGGTCCTGGGTTCGAGCCCCACGTCAAGCTTCCTGCTCATCAGGGAATCTGCTTCTCTCCCCCCAGCCCCCTTCTTTTCCCCCCAACTCATTCTCTCTCTCTCTCCAAATAAAATAAAATAAAAAAATATAAAATAAAATAAAATAAAATAAAATAAAAAACAACTCATGCAAACCAGCTGAATATCAGCCTTGGCACAGGGTCATACTGTCAAAGAAATTTCCAGAAACCCAAAAAGTTTCAGTTGTCTACTCCTTGTGTCTCTGACTACAAGTGCATTCCTACTCTCTGAAATTTGAAGAGTTAGATAAAATATACATACATACTGTCTTAAAAGTATTGAAGAAGCAACAAAACAATGTAGTTATTAGGTCCAAAGGTAAGGGAAGTTGAGGACTAAGGGAGAAAGCTGGTTTGGAATCTGCTTTTGTCCTAAGAGAATTTGTTGATCCAAGGAAATGACAATATTTGTTTTGTCAACTTCACCAGAAAGAGAGGACAGAAATCAAACCCTGGCATGTATAAGGTAGGAAGCTGAACAGGAAACTTAGCCAAATGGATAGTATTCTTAAGGTGAGGATGAAGTATACCCTACTTGAATTTATATTCAGATTTTTTTTAAA
>NC_048226.1:80580759-80582520 GCF_002007445.2 Ailuropoda melanoleuca
TGGGAGAGGAAGAAGCAGGCTCATAGCAGAGGAGCCTGATGTGGGGCTCGATCCCATAACCCAGGGATCACGCCCTGAGCCGAAGGCAGACGCTTAACCGCTGTGCCACCCAGACGCCCCTATATTCAGATTTTAATCTCCTATGTCATGCAGGGAAATTATAAACCTTGAAAATGGATTAAGTTAGTACTGCAAGTTGTGACTACAGTCTTCTAGCAAAAACAAATGCCAATCTTCTGTGGAGAAAAGTATTTCCATTATAGACTTCAATTTATTTCTGAGAAGATTTTTTTACCAAATACATTGTATAACAGACAGCTAATGATCTTTAGTCACACAAGGACAGTAGACCTCATGAGTAAAAACCAATAAAAATAACAAACAACAGTTACATATTTGCATATAATTCAGATTTTGAATATACTCAATGCATATGATACAATACTATGTCTATACTTAAAGAACTAAGACACTGATTATGCAACTATAAGCCATGAAATGTGATTTAGAAGATTTAAAAACAAAATATATTTTCTAGAATAAAAAAACAATTATAATAAGTAACTCAATGGTCATGTTTTAAAGGAAAACTAGATACAGATAAGAGAATTATTGAATTGAAAGATGGGTAAGAAGAAAGTATTCTGAGTGCTGCATAAAGACAAAAATTTAGAAAATCGAGAATGAAAATAGAGAAGTTGAGAGACTACGTGAGAAAGTAATCAAAATTCAGAAGAAGAGCATAAGGATCAAATAGAAACATTATTTAAAGAGAAAACACCTGACAATTTTTAAAAGCTGATTAAGACATCAAGACAAATATGCAAGAGGCTCCAAAAATCCCAGATTAATTAAAATTAAATGGTAAATTTAAATTCTAATATATAATAAATTATATTAAAGATAAATATACTACATATTTTAGTTGAGTCATAGACTGCCAAAACTAGATTATGAAAAACATACATATAAAATGTAAGGATACAGAGAGACTAAACATAACAAACTCTAACCTGCTCTACATAGCACCTTGCAGACAGTGTGTTGAAAATATTTTCCTACTGATCTGTATTAGCTCACTTGACTGTAAGCTCAAAAAGATCAGAATAATATCTAGTTTGTAATCCAGCACTTACTATATAAAAAGACTGGATCAAGAGTAAACTCTAGCTATATTACATTAGCAAATAAATACACATGCTCAAATTTTTCAATAAAAAGCAAAAATTTTCAGATCAGTTTTTCAGATTGTAGAATTTCTGTTGACCTATACCCAATTCACCGACTCTTTCTTCTGTTATCTAAAATTTACTAGTGATCCTCTCTAGTGAATTACTAAATCTGATTTAGCAAATTTTCAATAAAAAATAATGTATTACAGGCGCACCTGGGTGGCTCAGTCAATTAAGTGTCCAACTCTTGGTTTCAGATCAGGCCATGATCTCGAGGTCTTGAGATCGAGCTCTGCATTAGGCTCCATGCTCAGCAGGGAGTCTGCTTGAGATTCTCTCCCTCTACCTCTGCCCCTTCCTCCACCCCCCATCTCAAATAAATAAATAAATCTTTTTTTAAAAATAATGTATTATGACCAGGTAAGTTTTATTTTAGCAATACAAGGGTATTTCAGTATTATAAATTCAAGTGACATAATTTATTACATCAAAAATTAAAGTGAAACTAAATAATACTATCAGGGGCGCCTGGGTGGCACAGCGGTTAAGCGTCTGCCTTCGGCTCAGGGCGTGATCCCGGCATTATGGG
>NC_048226.1:80582809-80635107 GCF_002007445.2 Ailuropoda melanoleuca
AAATAAATAAATAATACTATCAATAAATACTGGAAAGACATTTGATAAAAAAATTCAATGATTAACATTTTAAAAACCTTTTATGAGAATAAGAAAACTAAATATGGTGAGGACTACTGAAAACCAGGAATAAATAGTACTCTAAATAGTAAAACACCAAAAAAATTTTTATTTTTTCTATCCCATCAGTAGTTAGTGCTATTGTGAATGTTCTAGCAAATGCAGTAAGGAAAGAATTATTACAAATATTGCAAGAAAGATAAAATACTGTTGTTTTTCTCTAATAGTATGATTCTTCATACAGAACACTTGTAAGAATCCAATTAAAACACAAAACATACCAATGAGAAAATCCTCCAAGAATTAACAAGAGAATTAGGCAAGGTAACTACACAGTAAGCAATCATAAGCTATACAAATATTGTCAATAGCTTTTCTTTATATGAATAATAACATGGAAATGGAAATGAGAGAAATATTTTATTCACCTTACCAACAACCACAGAATATTTAATACATTTACTGAGAAATAAGAGACCTTTACGAAGAAAACTACAATATATTTTTCTAAGATTTTACAGCTCGATTATTACACTAAAGAAATCCTTTTTAAAGGACATAATAAAGCTTAGATTCCTAGAAATGGGGACACTTAATATGCATTAAATTCAATTTCCTCAAAATTAACATATATTCAATAAAATTCTAGTTAGAATGCTAATGTTATAGAGAATTTTGGAACTGGAGACAACTATACTCAAATTCATATGGAAAAATAAAGGTCTGGAAAATGCCCAAAAAATGATGGGGGGAAAAAAAGCAGGGGAACTAGCTACACCAGAAACCACTATGCTATAAAACCACTAAAAATGTCAATATGGTATTCAAAAGGAATCGGCAAGTAAATCAGTATAAAATATTAAAAATTCCAAAATAATTCTCTTTATATGATAATGTAATATACGTCAAAGGCAGGTTTCAATTCAATGTCTTATCTAATCTAATACATACTGCTTTTATAACTGGTGAAATATCCAGAAGAAAAAAACTTGAACCCTATCTCAACATATGAAAAAATAAGTTTTGAGTGGATTAAAGAAAAAATGTTTGTTTTAAAATCAAAGGTTTCTAGAAGACAGTAACAATGATGTAAACGTTAGAGAGACCCTCTTAATTAAGACAACACCCGGAAGTTATAAAAAATATATATCCAGGCATATTTAACTCTAAATGACATGAAACATTTGAATATAAGACATATCTGAAACTGGACTCCTAACGACTTATTTCCCCAAACCTGTTCCTTCTCCACTCCCCCTTGTCTAGGTTGATGGCCACAGTATTGTGCATTTGCTCAGAGCAAAAGGCTCAAAGTCATCCCTCATACCCATCTTCAGTCAGCTAGGAAATCCTATTTCCTCTGCCTTTCAAACAGATCCGAAGTCTGGCTTTTGACTCTTTTCACTCCCTACCTGCTGTAAACCATCATCACCTAAGGTCTGCATTGCTTCAATAGCAACTTCCAGTATCTCCGACAGCTCCCCTTATTCCATTCCCATTCTTTCTCATTTAGCACCTACCATTATCCTTTTAAAACACAACTCAGGGGCGCCTGGGTGGCACAGCGGTTAAGCGTCTGCCTTCAGCTCAGGGCGTGATCCCGGCGTTATGGGATCGAGCCCCACGTCAGGCTCTTCTGCTATGAGCCTGCTTCTTCCTCTCCCACTCCCCCTGCTTGTGTTCCCTCTCTCACTGGCTGTCTCTATCTCTGTCAAATAAATAAATAAAATTAAAAAAAAAAAAAAAACACAACTCAGATCCCATAATTCCTCTGATGAAAACCTTTAAATGGCTTCCCAGTTCTCTCAATATGAAAGCCATAGTCGTCACAGTGCCCCCATCTGCCCGATGCCCATTATTTCGCCAGCGCATCCCACTCTACTCTCAAGCTCGGTCACTCTGCATCAATCACACTAGTGTCCTTGCTGTTGCTCCTCTAACACAGCAGCCTTAACACTTCTGTTTCACCTTTCTGGAATGGTCTTCCCCTGCTATCCAGAGGGCTTATTCCCTCTAATCCTTTATGACTGCTTGCTGTTAACTTCTCTGGGAGAAGTACTACCCTATTTAAATGGCAACCACCTCCCAGCTCTCCATTCCCGGCTCTATTTTTTTTTTTTTCACTTTTTGCTTTTTCCCAGAATTTACCATCTTTCACATGCACTATAATTTATTTATTTATGTTAACTGTTTTTGCCTCCCTCTCCCCTATCCCTCTACTAAAATGTAAGCTCCTTTAGGTCAGGGATCTTTGTCTGTGTTATATAGACTGATGTCCCTAGCACCGTAGAATAGGGTCTGCCACAACANACTGTTTTTGCCTGCCTCTCCCCTATCCCTCTACTAAAATGTAAGCTCCTTTAGGTCAGGGATCTTTGTCTGTGTTATATAGACTGATGTCCCTAGCACCGTAGAATAGGGTCTGCCACAACATGGAAGCTCAGTAAATACTTACAGTGGATGGAAGAATAAATGAAAGCTGCTCATTATCATAGTAAAAGTCAATGGACAACAAATTAAGAAAATATACCAGCAGTGTACATGACAATCAAGTAAACTGATACTTTTGTAGTTTGATCTTATAATACCACAAATACATATATTTATATATTGATATAGCTATCTGTTGAGGGATAGAAAGAGGAAAAAACTAGCATGGTGGTATGTAATTATTTTATTTCTCTTTTATGTTTCTAAAATTTTCACTAGCAGGTATCCTTTATGATATGGGGAATACAAATATTAACTCTCAAAAATAATTCAGTTGAATATCTCTTTCACTATCAATGTTTATCTGATCACTCAGTCTGATTGAAATTCTCATTTTCTCAAACCCATAGCATATCTCCAGATATTTAAACCACAATTGTGGGCTTATATAGATTGTTAGTTCATCAAGAAACGGGGCCTTGCTTTATTTTTGTGTGTCCTCACTATTCTCTGTAGGAATTCATTACATAAGCAAGCCTCTGTCTCTTGATAATATGCTTTCGTTTCTCTAGCATGTGGACCAGTTGTTTTTATAGAGATTTCTTTTCCTTTTTCTTTTCCTTCTTTCCTTTATTTTGCTATACCACTTAATAAATACTTAATTTTATATACCCAAATTCTGATCTTTGTGTTACTCATGAAATCCATATTTTCATGTCTTCCCATTATGGCATAAATTAGTTCATATGGGTATTTTTTGTGTCACTCAAATAAGTCTCTAATTGTAATATTTCAAAATTTAAAAAAATTTTTAATGATTTTATTTGTTTATTTGACAGAAAGAAATTGAGAGAGCATAGGCAGGGGGAGCAGAAGAGGGAGACGGAGAAGCAGGCTCCCCACTGAGCAGGGAGCCTGACACGGGGCTTGATTCCAGGACGTTGAGACCATGACCTGCACTGAAGGCAGATACTTAACTGACTGAGCCACCCAGCATCCCTAAAATTTAAATTTTAGAACAAAAGTAACATATACTATAAGGGGAAAAGCAAATGCTTGGCAAAGAAAAATCATTGTTAATATTTTTGTATATTTTCCTCCACAGTTTTCCTTTCATATAGATATTGTGTTTGTTTAATTAGTTATTTTAAAGTTAGAATCACAAACCAAATTTTCCTATCAATAATATTTAGTAAATTTTCCCCTGTCAATTAATATATTTTTACAGTATCATTTTAATGGTTCTGTAGTATTCCATGTTATGTCAAACATTTTTTTGTCTACATTTCTATTCTTCTGAACAATGTAATTTTGTATATCCTACAGCTAATGACACATATATATATATATGTATATATGTGTATATATATATATATATGTATATATGTATATATATAGTTTCTTTAGGATAAATTCATAGAAATAAAATTACTGATTCCAATGGTCCAATGGACAGGGATATTTTCAATCTTTTTCCTAATAAATAGCTTGATTATTGAAAGTATTATATCCTCTGACCAATGTCCTCATTTTCTGCACTGGTAGAAAATCCTGGTGACTTTTCAATACCTTTGTGAGCTAACTGGTGATACATAAAAAAATGTTAACAATTAGATACTCTTTAGAATGATCAATAATAAGCCGACTTCTAATTACTCAAAATCGCTGTGCCTGGGTCAGTTAACCATCTATCTTCAACTCAGGTCACGATCCCAGGGTCCTGGGATGGAGTCCCACATCAGGCTCCTTGCTCAGCGGGGAGCCTGCTTCTCCCTTTCCCTCTCCTTTTCCCTCTGCCTGCCACTCCCCCTGCTTGTGTTCTCTCTCGTGCTATCTCTCTCTCTCTGTCTCTCTCTGTCAAATAAATACAATTTAAAAAAAATAAAGTACTCAAAATCTAGTTATGGCAAGTCAGAAAACATAACAAATAGTTTCAACAATTAAATATGGTCTGTTGATAATGTAAGAAATGAAGAGCTTTGAAATAAATCACAATTACGTGGTGCTGTAAATGTATCCACTGAGTGTAGGAGTACAATTAGGCACCAAATTATATGGGAAAAATGCAGTTGCATCTCAAGAAGGAGCCTAAGCCATAAAACCTGTCTCTGCTTGAGCCATTGTATTCCACAAACCCTGGAGCTCAACAGTGGTTTCAGTGCCTTTCAGACTTTCTACAAATTTGCCCCAATTTTTACTTTACATCTCTCTCCATAATGCCTAATCTGTGTGATACTGTCATATTATCTTCATTATATTCCCTTTGTAAACTTTCTTGATTCTTTCAGACCATCTGTTCACCTACCCTGCACGCCTTCCCCCCAATGCATCAGTTAAACTCTGCCAAAAAACATCATTCAAAATTGACACTTACTCTAAGACACCTCTCTGATTAAGAAACAAGAGATGGTTTGCAGGAGAATCCAGCTTTCAACCAATTGCTCCTTCAAAAGGTTACAATTACTCTTTCCTCTGTTTAACCTATAACCACGAAGCTTACTCTTTAAAATCTTCATGGAAGTGTAGAAGACACAAAAAATACTGAACTGTGTTTGTCACTTTATTTTTAGGCAATGTGAAAAGTTATAGACTGCGACACACTATGTTTTAATTGGGAAGGTTGTAGATGTATGGTACCCATGGTCCAATAATTCCAAGGAATCAATGGATATTATTTCCATACTTTATTTGCTAATAAGAGCCTATGAGGTTTTTTTTTTGTTTTTTGTTTTGTTTTGGTTTGGTTTTTTGTGGGAGAGGTGGTAATAAAAAGAGAAAATCAAGAAAATCAACAGTCATTAAATCTATTACTAAATCAATTTTCTCCATCTCTTTCATTATAATGTCACAGAGATAAAGCTAGTAGCAAAGACTCAACCCTGAGACATCTTCCCAGTTGTCTGGCAATACATGACATACCTTTTACTTTTGGTCACTCAATTTAATTGTCTCTTATAACTCCTAGTAAAATAAAAAATCAAGTTATAGAAGACTTTAACTTTCTACATGGAAATAAAACTTTTCAAGTATTATTTGCTGTAATTTTTATTCCTAGTACTGTTTGCTGATGCATGGCCTTTCCATTAAGATTGGAGTATCCATTTTTTTAGACTAATGGAAGAAGCCAACTAAATAAAAAGCATAAATAAATATATAATTATGCACAGGACTTCCATATAGGCCCTAGCAACATACTGCAAGTATAACAGTATGACATAAAGCACTTTGATTTATAAGAACCAGACACCTTAGAGGGAGAGAGACTTGGATTTTGCATTCTAAGAAAGTTTGGTTTAGAAAGCTGTCATGGTGTTAATGTAAGCCATAATAGAAAGTCAATCAGAATAAAACTTAGTAGTGTGTTTTCATTTTTGCTTTGCCACACAGAAAGATGAAATCCTTTCCTGTGGATTTTTAAAAGAAATTTTTAGGATGGGGCGCCTGGGTGGCACAGCGGTTAAGCATCTGCCTTCGGCTCAGGGCGTGATCCCGGCGTTATGGGATCGAGCCCCACATCAGGCTCCTCCGCTATGAGCCTGCCTCTTCCTCTCCCACTCCCCCTGCTTGTGTTCCCTCTCTGTCTGGCTGTCTCTATCTCTGTTGAATAAATAAATAAAATCTTTAAAAAAAAAGAAATTTTGAGGGAGAAGAAGAGGAAAAAGAGTGATTTAGCTATAGAGGTAGATCTTAGATATGGAATTCCTACATAGGAATAACTCTATAGTGGATTGGGAGTTTATAAAAGAAAATGCAAATAAGCAGTTTGAGGATAGCAGGATAGAGGGGAATTTTGCTCTACTTTTCAAAAGAAAATTCTTTCTTTTGGAAAGGAGAGACTAAGATGGAGGAAAAGGTATCAATGTGCTAACCACCAGGCCTTGACCAGGGCAAGAGAATAGACAAGAAAGACACTAGCCATAGACAGCAGTCGTGTGTGTGTGCGTGTTGAAACTTGAAAAGCAGAGACAGTTGAAACAGATATTTCAAGTGTCTGGGTTCAAACGTGCTCATTCCTTTCCCATAGCCTACAAATCCTCTTGCTGCTTCCAGAGTGAAGGTTTGTCCTTAAGGAGGATAGCCTTGGAAAAGAGGAATGAACGTTTTCACAGTTGTCTTAACTGGGATCCAGCATTTGGACTAAGCTTTCTTCATAAACACAAAAATCACTTCACATACCAACTTGTACTGGTTTGATGTCTGCACCATCATGGCACACTGGCCTCAGATTTTCCAGACAATATCCAGGGGTAAATGGGCAGGTTTCTCTCAATTTGGCACATGGCTGTTTCCACAGTGACCAGCACACCAGTTGGACCTATTTCAACACTGCAATAAACTAAGATGGGTTCACCATCCTCTCTCACTGACCTTACATAATTTACACATTCCAGAAAGTCTGAGGAGTCACTGGGAACACTGTGGTCAGGCCACGTGACATACTAAGGATGCCACTACAACAGTTTTAATGAAACAGTTTCATCTTTTCACATGTTCTCAATAAATGTTCTTTAAGATCTTGGAACTGCAGATTTAGCTTATTCAATTTATTTCAATGTCTGCCATATAACCTAATTGGAAAAGCTAATCTTTACTGCCAGATTCATTAGACCAGTATGACTGACTTTCTTCTGGAAAATGTCTAACTTGTTATTTCTATTGAGATAAGCATATACATTTTCATGACAGTGATCCATGTCTGATACCTAATTTTAAGATAGATAGATAAGGCAAAGAGTCTTGCCAGGAGTTTGTTATCTAGATTAAATGAGTCACATAACATTGAATACTTCTTACCAAAGTTTTCTTTGTATTACTTTTACTGTATTTCCATTCCAGTGCAAGGCATTATTTGACAGTAGCCAAGGAATAGAACAGGTAGAGCTTTAAAATCAATTTAAAAAAGCACTTGTACCATCTTATCCTATATTTTCTTAATATAGGGGTACCTGGGTGGCGCAGTCAGTTGAGCATTTCACTCTTGGTTTCCACTCAGGTCCTGATCTCAGAGTTGTAGGATCGAGCCCCACACTGGGCTCCATACTCAGCGAGTACCCAGGGGTCTGGGCTTCAAAATTAACTATGCTGTTTGGAGAAAGACCAAATTCTAAAGTGGACAATATCGTATTTCACTAAAGTAGCTACATTAAGTTATGTTTTGTTGACAATAGTAGAAATGGATTGTGATCACATGAGTAAATTAAGTCAAGTTGTATTTCTGTGTATTCAAGTCATCATGGATGAAATTATCCCTATTATGGTACAGATAAGAAATGGACTTGGGAGATTAATTTTATTCAAGGCAATTAGTCCTAGGATAGGAGTACCAGATGCTAGTCTATTACAGTCTACAATATTGAAGGGGAGAGGGAAGGATTTCAACTACCCATGATAGCAGAGCTTTTGTTTATTTCCCTAAGGAAATATGACACTCAAAAAAAAAAAAAAACCCTTATAAAAAGCTGAGTGTTATGGTTGAAGCCTGACTGGGAAGTCCAGATCCTCCTCATTTATCAGGCCTCCTCTTTACTGCTTAGATCTGCTCCTGAGCCTCCCTCACAGAGACTTAGGTGCCATGAGATGCAAATGTGACAAACTGCACAACACCAATCTTTTCATGGACTTTGAGACCAAATGTGCAGCAAAGTCAACATTGAAAACAAAGCTGAGAACCTCAAAAAAGTTAAAAAAAAAATCTGAAGTAACAGATTTAGCACTAAAATTGAGTTAGGGAGTCAGGTAGCCCAAGTATGAATCCTAACTTGGATGTTTTTGAATAATATCAATAACTTAAATAACAAATACATTTAGCAAGTTACTACCTACATCTCAGTTAGGACATCTATGATCACCCAGTTCACAGGATTTTCAGAAAACAACCACCTGATACATACTATACACCTGATGCTTAGTAGAAGCTCAGCAGTTGATAGAAAAATTGATGGAATTTTAATAAAACTCAAGGAATTTTAATTAAGTTACGTTTAACAAGCTTCCTTCTTTCTATGTATCTCTTCAATTTCTCCCCCTCTTTAATAAATACACCAAGCTTCTTAAAGCTTATTTGACTGCCCTCATCTTTGAGGGAGAAGGAGAAAAAGAACATGTTAATTCAGATTTTTTAATATTCTCAGATGGAGAAAATAATCCTAGGCAGATGACTTAGGTCCAGAGAGAGGGGAGTGTTGAAGCATTTGTATAAACTACTAATATATCTGATATCTCAGAGCACAGTAAAGCTCCAAATGACGAAAGGGAAGATGGATAGAGGGGGGTCACACTGGAGCAGAAGGGACAGTCCAGAAAAAAACAAAACAAAACTATTGTAATAAATAATAGAGGTCATCATTATGTGTCAGATTAACAAATGATCAAACTATCAACATCTTGTGTCTAAGAAATAGAATAAATCACCTTAGAAACATCACAATCAAAAGTATTTTTATTTTTTTTAAATCTCTGGCACTTAAGTATTTGGTTTCCTTTCTTCAGAAAATCCACTTACACATCAAAAATGACAGGAAGTACTGTAGCATAGTACTAACAAGTTGATGTCCTGTAGGCATACTGCCTGATTTCAAATGCAGTCAAAGTAGTTGAGTTCAATCCCACCTTTATTCATGTTTATGTATGTAACTCTGGGCAGGTTACTTTTAACACTGCTAATGCTCACTTTACACATCTGCACAATCAATGAGGCTAATAATGATAAATAATTCACAGGTTTGTTGTGAGAAATGATCTAGGTGAAATGTTTAGTACAACTCCTGGAGCATAGTAAGGACTCAGCAAATAGAAGATATCAGTATTACTATTACTGCTATACTGCAAGGGTGGTGAAGGAAATACTACTAGCAGTAGTACTGCTAGTATTTGTGTTATATTTAGGTATTTACCTCTCAACCATTTCAGATGTTTTTCTAATGGTTCTCCAGCTACATTACAATTTTCTTCATAGTAACGTCCATTTATCACCTTTTAAAACTACCACAATTCCTAGTACAGTTCTGGACTTGTAGTAGACAAATATTTCTTGATTGATTGATTGATACAACATATGCATTATAGTTGGATGAATATGAATTAATTTGCATTTCAGTTCAAATACTTAAAAAAAAAATCCTAGCTTCACACTTGGTATCTTCGTTTGCTCAACTCTATGTTGCAAATAGCTAATTAGACATGATATGGCACTGTTTGAGTTTTGGCAGACTATAATCCATGGATTTTAATACAACCAACTGCCTAATTTACATTGGTCCACATGCCAGGAAAATATATTCAAAGAATATTATTTGGTTAAAGAAAATCAGAAGAATGGACTTAACTAATTATAACTTTTAGAGTCAAAAATTTAGCTTAGAGGAATGGTTTTTTTGATGCTTTCATTTATATTGCACTTTGTTTATGTCCTAAATATGAAAGAAACAGTATTTTGCCCCCAGGGAATATTCACAGGTATAGCATCAGCCAAGTAAACATGTCATTAGTTGTGGTAATGTGTTCAACATTTTTCAAAGTAATATGGAACAAAAACATTTCAGTTAAAAATAAATTTGAATTCTGATGTCCATGCCAATACCATCCTTAACACACAAATTTTCAACTGAGAGTACTCTTTGTGAAAAAATTTAGAAGAGGCAATCACTATATGTTTCCTAAATTAACTTTTTTTGCTTTTTATTTCTATTCAATACAATTAAAATTAGATAGGTCTCTAATTTTAACAAAGTGGGACAATATAAAATAACACATCTCATCTGATTGAGTTATATATATAGCTTATACAAAACCATAGGATATATTGTTGGTTTTGTTTTGTTTTGTTTTGGGACTGACCAGAGGTAACTAATGTAGTTAAATTCATGTAAATTATCTTTCAAAATCTCATGTTATATTCAATTGCACCAAGCAATATTATAATGTAAATTATATAAATTAAACAGATGACACATTCATTAGATAGATGATAGGTAGATAGATAGATAGATAGATAGATAGATAACAGGTTGTAGAGGCATAGAGACAGACATACTTAAATCATTAATATAATCAATCATTATTTGTGATAATCGACTTCCTCATGTCCTCTATGTCCCTTCTATTTTCTTTCATCCTTCTAAATACACTGAGGCAATACATGAGTAGGTATATATAGATTTAATTATGTTAATTTTCTGATGTGGAAAGTAAACCCAGAAAAACTAGATTAGACTTTTTAAGAAAGGAAAGGCAAAGACTAGAAGGGAAATTGATAGAGATATCAGAAAGACAGGTATGAAAAGAATTTGTACCTGTTTTGACAAGCTAGAATGAATAATTCAAAACTGTGGCAGATATTTTTATTGCCATTCTAATATATACTCTACTCTTCCTCTCCTGATTCTATTTATGTCAATAACATACTCACCTCCCCCAATATACAACTAAATATCACAGTCTTCCTTTCAAGCAGGAATAGCTAGGTCCTGATCAATGAAGTATCAGTGGAAGAGAATGGTTTAAACAGGGAGGATCTTCTAGGAAGGAGACTTGGAAAAGGAAGAGATTAAATTGATATGTCCCTTTTGCCCTTTGACTTCATTATTCTTCCAGCCTACAGTAATGCTGGAGGCTCAGCAGCCATCTTTGTCACCATAAAGTGATAAGCATTAAGATGAAACCCATGTGATAAGGCTAGTTAATGTCTATTAAAATTTTTTTAAAAATTTTAAGGCTCTTTTTGATGAAAACAGGGGCACCCTCCACCTCCACACATATCTACACTGCTGTAGTCATTTCTAATTTTACTTCCTAGTTCTATTTGTATCTACTCTACATGCAGTCCCTCTTATTCTATCAGTGTGGTGGCTTTCAGGGATGGAAGTAGGTTGAAGTAAATGAGATACCTATGGTACAAAATTTAAGGAAGTATTCATTCAGGGGCAGTTCTTTCTCATCTTTAACCTACAAGAAGAGCTGCAAGAACACCACTGGAATGATTAATATGCATTTCCTTGAGTTTAGAGCATGCAAGACAACTGTCTGAAACATACCGAAGAAACTGAATTGTAAGAGGCTATGTCTATCAGACTGGGCTGTGTTGTAGTGAGGATAAATGACTTTTCTTGCCAGGCTATAATCATTTCACATTCTTTGCAAGAGGACTCCTGAAATGATTATGTGACCCTTGATGCACAGGGCAAGATGCCCAACGAGAGATGAATAATCCATATCACAAGATGTTTGGGTGAATGTCCCCAGTGGAAGATGTCTCGGAAGCAGTACAAGTGTTTCATGAGAGAGAATAATTCCAGCAGGATTTTCCCTATCTCTCACATCTCCTTTCTATTGTTGCTCAATCTCTAACCTGGGGGTGGGGATGGGAAGCCTAGTGGGGAGAAGGGGGAATAAGAAAGAGAAAATGCTGAAATGGAAAATCCCCCTTTCCCACTGCAGGTTGCAGATTCCAGCCTGAAGCAGATCCTAGCTGAAGAAACAATAATTTCCTATTAAGTTCAGAATTCTAATTTTTACATTGGAGTGAAAATAATAATTATACAATGAGTCTTTTTTTGTGACTGAAAATGCCAGGAAAATTTTTATTATGCGAAATGACTAGAAAAGTCACAGACTGCCTCAAAAATTAACTCAAGTTCTAAAAAGAATAAGCCCAACAGAATAGGTTTGAACACACAGTTGTAATAAGGTAGAGGAAGAAAAGTTACTTTCTATAGAGTTTCTATGAAGTAACACTCTATAGAGATGTATTCTTTTAATGGTTACTTTTTAATGAATGAAAAAATGAACATAAATAGTCCTATTATCAATGTTCATTTTAACAACTTATTAATGAATACAGGGACAGCATAGGATTTTAAACGGCAATCAGCTTTTCCTTTATGCTTTAAAATTGTGCGTAAAAATTAACTAAATGGATTATTTTTCTTGAATTATAAAATATAATAGACTGCTATATTTACTGCATTAATGACACTGAAAATTTGCAAGGCATTAAAATGTACGCTTGTAAGCAGAATTAATAACTTGACTATTTGACTTTTGTCTAGTTTATTATCCATGGCATTCTCCATAGATCTAGAAAACTATTCCAGCCTTCATTAAAGTTTTAAACAGTTATGAAATAGCAATACCCACCATATGGTTTAAATATTTTATGCAACATCTTTAATCACCTCTTTATAATTTACAGTATAGATTGTGAAATCATTAGATATACATTAATAATTAATATGTAATATTATCTTCTTATAAATAAATGTCATAGATGCATTTAAATCCTTCACTTACAAGGTGAATAACAGAATTTCTTTTATGACTGCTACACAGATTATAATTTTATTGTAAACTTGTGTTTCATGCTTAGTTTTCTAGGCCAGATTATTGTAACCTCTCAGTAACTATCATGATAACTACCTTTTGGATTATACAGATAATTTCTCTGTGGTAATCGTTGGGACTGTTCACAAATATTCAAGTTTTCTTTGGGGATGTATGTCAGGATTCCATTTTCCCATTCCCTTTGGTCCTCTGACTTGCTTTGGCTAAAGAAATACAAGTGGAATTGATATGCCACTTCCAGATGAAAATTTTCAGAGCCCCAGTGCAATTTCCTGGAATCTAGAAGCATGTGTCAAGATGCAACTTCTGTCTACCTACATTAGTCATGTAGCATGAGTGAGAAAAAAATGCTCTTATATTCAGATACAGCAGTTTGGAAATTATTCCTGAAACACAGCCTAGACTAGGAGGTGGCAAAGATTTTCTGTGAAGGGGCAAACAGTAAGTATTCTAGGCTTTGCAGGCCATAAAGTCTCTATTCCAAGTACTCAAGTCTGCCACTGAAACGAGAAAGCAGCCATAGGGGGAAGTGTAAAGGAACAGACATGACTGTGTCTCAATAAAACTTCATTTACAAAAAATGTTGGTGCCAGAGTCAGGTTTGGTCTGTGGGGACCTTTGTCAATTCCAGGTCTAGCCTTTCTTCTGTGATATAGTCTTCTAAGAAGTCATGGGAAATACATGGAAATGAAATTCAAATCATGTATTTAATAGATTATTCTGATTTTTTAAAAAGTTTTTATTTTAATCATGTGGTGCTCCTGTGGTATTTGTGTACATATATATATGTGTGTGTGTGTGTGTGTGTGTATATATATATATATGTATATATACATATATATGTGTGTGTGTGTGTGTGTATATATATATATATATACACACACACACACACACATTCCTCCTATTCTTCATTCATTCATCAATTGATGGACACTTGGGCTGCTTCCTTATCTTGGCTATTGTAAATAATGCTGCTATAAACATAGGGGTTCGTGTATCCCTTTGAATTAGTGTTTTCATATTCTTTGTGTAAATACCCGTAGTGTGATTGCTGGATCATAGGGTAATTCTATTTTTAACTTTTTGAGAAACCTCCATATTATTTCCAGAGTGGCTGCACCAGTTTGCTTTCCCACCAACAGTGTACAAGTGTCCTATTTCTCACATCCCCACCAACAATTGTTGTATTTTTAATTTTAGCCATTCTGACAAGCATCAGGCAATATCTCATTGTAGTTTTGATTTGCATTTTCCTGATAAATGATGATGACCATCTTTCCATGTGTCTGTTGACCATCTGTATGGCTTCTTCGGAGAAATGTCAGTTCATATTTTCTGTCCCATTTTTAATTGGATTATTTGGTTTTTGAGTGTTGAATTTTATAAATTCTTTATGTATTTTAGATACTAACCCTTTATCAGACATACCATTTGCAAATATCTTCTCCCATTCCATAGGTTACCTTTTAGTTTTGTTGATTGCTTCCTTCACTGTGCAGAAGTTTTTTATTTTGATGTACTCCCAATAGTTTATTTTTGCTTTTGTTTCCCTTGCCTCAGAACCTATTTAGAAAAACGTTGTTGTAGCTAATGTCTGAGAAATTACTGCCTGTACTCTTTTCTAAGATTTTTATGGTTTCAGGTCTCACATTTAGATCTTTAATCCATTTTGACTTTGTGTATGGTGTAAGAATGTGGTCCAGTTCCATTCTTTTGCATGGTGCTGTCCAGTTTTCCCAACACATTTGTTGAAGAGACTGTCTTTTTCCCATTGCATATTCTTTCCTGCTTTGTCGAAGATTAATTAACCATACAACTGTGGGTTTATTTCTGGACTTTCTATTTTGTTCCATTGATCAATGCATCTATTTTTATGCCAGTACCATACTGCTTTGATTACTAGAGCTTCATAATATAACTTGAAGTTCAGAATTGTGATGCCTCTAGCTTTGCTTTTCAAGATTGCTTTGGCTATTCAGGGTCTTTTGTGGTTTCATACAAATTTTAGGATTACTTGTTCTAGTTCTGTGAAAAATGCTGTTGGTATTTTGATAGGGATTGCATTAAATCTGTAGATTGCTTTGGGTAGTGCAGACATTTTAACAATATTTGTTCTTCCAATCCGTAAGCATGGAGAATCTTTCCATTTGTTTGTGTCCTCTTTCAACAATTTCTTTCAACAATATTTTATAGTTTTCAGAGTATAGGTCTTTCACCTCTTTCGTTAGGTTTATTCCTAGGTTATCTTATTATATTTGGTGCAACTGTAAATGGGATTGTTCTCTTAATTTCTCTTTCTGCTGCTTCATTATTGGAGTATAGAAATGCAACAGATTCCTGTACACTGATTTTGTATCCTGTGACTTTACTGAATTCATTTATCAGTTTTAGCAGGTTTTTTTGGTGGTCTTCTGGGTTTTCTATATATAGCATCAAGTCATCTGGAAATAGTAAAAGTTTTATTTCTTCCTTACTGATTTGGTTGTCTTTTATTTCTTTTGTTGTCTGATGTGGCTAGAACTTCCAGTACTATGTTGAATAAAAGTGGTAAGAGTAGATATCCTTGTCTTGATTCTGATCTTAGGGGAAAGGCTCTTAGTTTTTCCCCATTGGTTAGGATGTTCCTGTGGGTTTTTCATATATGGCCTTTATTATATGGAAGTATGTTCCCTCTAAACCTACTTTGTTGCAGGTTTTTATCAAGAATGGATGTTTTTCTGCATCTATGGAAATGCATGCTTTTTCTGCATCTATTGAAATGACCATATGATTCTTATCCTTTCTTTTTTATTGATGTGATGTATTACATTGATTGGTTTGCAAATATTGAACCACCCCTTGCATCCCAGGAAAAAATCCCACTTAATCATAGTGAATGATTGTTTTTTAACATATTGCTGGATTCAGTTTGCTAGTATTTTGTTGTTTTTTTGCATCTATGTTCATCAGAGATATTGGCCTGTAGTTTTTATTTGTTTGTTTGTTTGTTTGTTTTGCTGTGTCTTTATCTGGTTTTGGAATCAAGGTCATGCTGGCTTCACAGAATAAATTTGGAAATTTTCTTCCTTTTCTATCTTCTGGGATAGTTTGAGAAGAATAGGTATTAATTCTTTTTTAAATGTTAGGTAGAATTTGCCTGTGATGGCATCTGGTCCTGGACTTTTGTTTATTGGGAGTTTTGGTTTTTTTTTTTTATTACTGATTGAATTTATTTACTGGTAATAGGTCTGTTCAAATTGTTTATTTCTTCCTGTTTCAGTCTTGGTAGGTTATATGTTTCTAGAAATTGATCCATTTCTTCTCAGTTGTCCAATTTGTTAGCATATAGTTTTCCATAACATTCTCTTATTGTATTTCTGTGGTGTTTGTTGTTATTTCTCCTCTCTCATTTGCTATTTTATTTATTTGGGTCCTTTTTTTTTTTATGAGAGTGGCTAGAGGTCTATCAATTCTTTTGGGTTTTTTGGGGAATCAGCTTGCGGTTTCATTGATCTCTTCTATTATTTTTTTTAGGTTCTATATCATTTATTTCTGCTCTAATCTTTATTATTCCCTCTCTTCTGCTGAATTGGGGTTTTGGTTATTCTTTTTCTAGTTCCAATAGGCATAAGGTTAGGTGGTATATTTGAGAGTTTTCTTGTTTTTTGATGTAGGCCTGAATTACTACAAACATCCCTCTTGGAAACACTTTTGCTGCATCCCAAAAGTTTTGAACCATTGTGTTTTCATTTTCATTTGTTTCTATGTACTTTATTATTTCATCTTTTATTTCCTGGTTGACCCATTCATTGTTTAAGAGCATATTATTTAACTACCATATATTTGTGGTCTTTCCAGACTTTTTCTTGTGGTTAACTTCTAGTTTCATACCATTGTGGTCAGAAATGATGAATAGTATGACTCTGATCTTCTTGAATTTGTTGAGGCTTGTTTTGTGGTCTATCATGTGATTTATTCTAGAGAATGTTCCATGTGCACTTGAAAAAAAAATGTGTACTCTGCTATTTCAGGATGGAATGCTCTAAAAAATCTACCTGGTCCAGTGCGTCATTCAAAGACAGTGTTTCCTTGTTGATTTCCTGCTTGGATGATCTATCCATTGATGTAAGTGGGTATTAAAGACCTCTACTCCAATTGTATTATTATCAATTAGTTTCTTTATTTTGTTATTAACTGTTTTATGTATTTGAGTGCTCACATGTTTAGTACATAAATATTTACAATTGTTATATCTTCTTGCAGGATTGTCCCCTTCATTATTGTATCGTGCCCTTCTTTGTCTCTTGTTATAGTCTTTGTTTTAAAGTCTATTTTGTCTGATCTACAGGTGTCTTTAGGTCCCAAGTTAGCCTCTTATAGACAGCATATAGATGGATGTTGTTTTTTAATCAATTCTGTTACCTTACATCTTTTGATTGGAATGTTAAGTCCATTTACATTCAAAGGTAATTATTGATAGTTATGTTTTTATTGCCATTTTATTACTAGTTTTGTGGTTGTTTCTGAAGATTTTCTCTGACACTTTCTCATCTTTCTCTCTTTCATGGCTTGCTGGTTTTCTTTTGTGATATATTTGGATTTCTTACTCTTTATTCTTTGCATATCTATTAGTGGTTTTTGAGTTGTGGTTACCATTAAGTTTTGTATTTAATATCTTCTGCATATAGCAATCTATATTAAGTATATGGTTGTTTGGGGTACCCGGGTGGCTCAGTCAGTTGAGCACCTGACTCTTGATTTTGGCTCAGGTCATGATCTCAGGGTCATGAGATCAAGTCCCTCACAAGGCTGCATGCTCAGCAGGGAATCTGCTTCTCTCCCTCCCCTCTCCCCCTGCTTGCATACTCTCACTCTCTAAAATAAATAAATAAATCTTTTAAAAAGTTGATGGTTGCTTAAGTTTAAAGAACTGATTCTTTACTCCTCTACTCCTCATGTTTTAGGTATATGGTGTCATATTTTACATCCTTTTATTTTGTGACTTCCTTGACTGATTTTTTACATAAATATTCATTTTTACTGGTTTTGTGTTTCCTACCTTCATATTGTCACTTTTGGTCTTTCCATTCAACTCAAAGAGTCTCCTTTAATATTTCCTGCAGAGCTGGTTTAGTGGTCATGAACTCCTTTAGTTTTTGTTTGTCTGGGAAACTCTCTCTCCTTCTATTCTGAATTATAACCTTACAGGACAGAGTATTATTGGCTGTAGTTTTTTCCCATTCAAGACTTTGAATATGTCATGCCACTCTTTTCGGGCTTGGAAAGTTTCTGCTGAAAAATCTGCTGATAGATTTTTGAGTTTCCTTTGTATGTAACAGCTTTCTTTTGTCTATTGCTTTTAATACGTTTTCTTTATTATTATATTTTGCCATTTTAGTTACAATATGTCTTGGTGTTGATCTGCTTTTGCTGATTTTGTTGGGGGTTCTTTGCACTTCCTGGATCTGGATATCTGTTTCCTTCTCCATATTAGGGATGTTTTCAGCTATTATTTCTTCAAATAAATTCTCTCACCCCTTCTATCTCTCTTTTTTGTCTCGGTCTCCTATAACACAAATGTTATCACATTTAATGGAGTCACTGAGTTCCCTAAGTCCATTCCCATTTTGCATATCCTTTCTTCTTTTATTCAGCTTGATTATTTTCCATTACTGTTTTCTAGGTCACTAATTCATTCCTCTGCTTCTTCCAGCATGCTGTTCATTCCATCAAGTGTTTTTCTCATTTCATTTGAGCCCTTTATCTCTGCTGTATTATTCCTTATCTCTGTGTTAATGGTCTCACTGATGTCCTCCACTCTTTTTTCAAGTGCAGTGAGTAGTCTTATGGTCATTGCTTTAAATTCTCCATCAGACATGTTACTTACATCTGTCACACTTAGATCTCCAGCCATGGCCTTGTCCTATTCTTTCATTTAGGACAAATTCCTCTATCTTCTCATTTTGTCTAAGTCTCTGTGCCTATTCTGTGTGTTAGGAAAGTCAGCTATATCTCCTGTTCTTGAGGGTAATAGCTTATCAGGAAGAGATCCTGTACTGCCCTGCAGTGCAGTGTTCCCTCTTCCCCAGGGCTTGGAACTTCCAGGAGTGTCTCCAGTATGTGCTGCATGCATTCTACTATTGTGTCCTGGTGACTTTATCCTTCGGGCCTATCATCTGTACAGGCTCTCTTTGCCTGTCATGGGTAGGGTTTGATCCTTAGCCTGAATGTGGCACATTTTAATTAGATGTGCTCTGGTCTGCTTGTGAAATGAGACCTCACCACTGCCACATGAACTGAGGCCTTGCAAAACTCCCAAGTCACGAGACGTGGTGTTGGCAGGGGTTTGGGCTGGTCTTCAGGGAAAGGGGGTCCACAGCACTGGGACTGAAGCAAGCATGACCAGAGAGGTCAGTTCTGCTGAAGTGTGTAGGGCAACAGGTATCGGTGCTGTGCTGGTTCCTGCAGGTGGCTCTGTTTATGCTGAGGGGTGAAGGAGGGCAATGTCACCTGCCAGTTCCTTTTTTCCCAGAGGGATCTCTCCGTGAATACTGTCTTTCTGGGACACACCCCAAGATGAGCAAATAACCTCCCCACTGTGTGCCTCAGGCACTCTTCAGATTGCTGTTTCCGCACTGTAATCTGTGGGCTATGTGCCTGCCTGTTTTCCAAGAGCAGCTCCAATGTCCTCTGAGTTTTCCCAGAGCCAAACACACTGACCTTTAAAACTCTAGGCTTCAAACCTTGCTGATTACAAGAAGTCATGAAATTCGGCCCCTCTTGCTTTCCAAGCCAACTACTATGGCAATTCATTTTTCCCCATGTACTCCCCTATATGTTAGTCTTTCTCTTGCTCTTCTCAACAACCACAGCTCCCTCCCACCACAGTGGCCATGATCCATTTATCTCCCAAACTATGTCTCCATACTTCCTACCTTCTTTGATGTGGCTTCTTCTCTACCTTTAGTTATGGAGTTTATTTTGCCAGTCTCAGATTCATTTCTGGGGTATTTAGGATGATTTAATAGTTATCTAGATGTATTCATGGGACAAGATGAGCCTAGGCTCCTCTTACTCTCCCACCATCTTTCTAGTCTCAGGATTCCTTCTACTCTCTGATTTTTTATATATATATACTAGAATTTAAACTAATACTTATAAAGCAGTTTTAAGATTCTTTGTGGTTTTCACTTTCCATGTATTTTTTCTAAATAACATTGGAAGTGTGCCTAAGTTAAATAAAAAATAAATGTTTCTACATCCTTGAATTGAAATATCCAAATATTTCTCTTTCTTCTTGGCTAAATATAATTTTTTTGGCAAAGTTCTGGCAACATTGTTTTTTATTTTGATTATTCAATTATAGGAAAATGAAGCATTACAATGTCAGTCTTTACAGTAGATAGAGATACATGTAGAAATTTGCCTACACAGAATTAGCCAAAACAGTTTCTTAATTGAACAGGAAGTCCTTCCAATGGTGTTATGTAAGAATACGGTTAGATACTCCAAAGGTATGTGCTAAAGATTACAAATTCACACTTACATACATTATTCACACACAAGCCTAGCTATCTACAGTGAAAATGAGGAAATGGAAAATACTTGAGAAAGCATCATTCCTTTCCAAGGGAACTGTAAACTCTAAGTAAGTTGAATCAATAAATAAAATATAAATCGCTCTTATTCCTTGTGACTTACATTGCTTTTTATTTTATTTTTTTTTTAAAGATTTTATTTATTCGATAGAGAAAGAGACAGCCAGCAAGAGAGGGAACACAAGCAGGGGGAGTGGGAGAGGAAGAAGCAGGCTCATAGGGGAGGAGCCTGATGTGGGGCTCGATCCCATAATGCTGGGATCACGCCCTGAGCAGAAGGCAGACGCTTAACCGCTGTGCCACCCAGGCGCCCCTGCTTTTTTATTTTAATAAAATGTATTCATATTCCTCATTTTTTTCCTCAGAGTAACTTCATCAACATTTAAAATAAATGAAGTGAAAATGTTAAAAGTATGTGAAGTATTTGAGCATTAGTGTAATAAGTAACCACATATTTCAATGAACATACTACTTTTTGGCTGTAGCTATTAGACCTGTAAAGAAATCATTATGTTTCATTCCACACAATTCAATGAATGGATTTTTGACAAGGCAAATTGCAATAATTCCTTTGGATCCATTATTTTTTTTTCCATGTAAAAGCCTTTCAGCTTTGGGATTATTAGCATAGTAGGTTCTTATGCTTCTACAAGTGTTGATAAATTGGCTGGTCTACAAGAATACTCAATTAAAATTTTTTCTATTTATAAATGATAAAAAAAATTAGGTCAAATTATAGGCTAGATGCTTCCCAAAGTCCTTAATTTTCATTCTGGTGGTTGTGACAAGGTTAACAAAAGCAACTTAACATGTTGAACTTTCATGTCTGTGTGTGTGTGTGTGTGTGTGTGTGTGTGTAAATATAAACTCTCTAAGCATGTAAAATATGCATTTGCTCTCATTTTCTAGATGCATCCTGAAAGAAATATTTACAGTCTGGTATTAAACCCATCAACATTGTGGGTTTTAATGGAAATGTTCCCCAGCCTTTCATGTATTACTCTAAATAATTAAAGATTTTTAAATTCCTGGTTTGGTATTTACCATGTAGATACATTTATTCCACTCATTAGCAGAACATCGTATAACACAGTCCAAATTAACAAAATGCAAAGAATGTCATCCCAGCAGGAACCCTGGAACATGAAATGGATTTCTACCACTGTAATTTTTGCTAGAGCTCATTTGGGTACCCTCAATATGCTCTACTAGTTACATTTATGTGCCCAATTCTCTGGCTTAATCTTATTATTTTTTCTCCATAACAGGGTAAAAAGAACTTACAAATAAGCAACGTGTGTGGATGAATGTTGTTTTGTTTTCCCGTGATACTTTTCCCCTACGGGCTTAATTTGTAATTGAAATAAGGTTACTCACATGGAGGTCTTGAAATTTCCCCCATTTTCTTTTATAGTTTAGAAAAATCCCTTTGTTTCTGAGGACTTGAAAAATCTTTATTACAAGAACTTAGATAAATATGTCTTCTTTATAAGACCTATGAATTTCTTTAAAACATAGTCTTCCAATTGGATAAGATAATGTTATAAAAAACAAACTAAGAGATATTAATTTTCAAACTACATGTTGTAAAGGGGAGGAGAATTTGCCACCCCAAAATACGTCTCTTTGATACAAGGATTATTTTGAACTGAATATTTTTAAGAAACTGCAGACATAGAAGAAGCTCTGAAAATCAAGTAAAAAACACTCTTTTATAGGAGACATATCCATTTATAAAGGAAATCTCCAGTTCTAAAGGTATCTCTCTCCCAGTACCAGGAAGAGAAGGATGACTAAATCTCCAGAAATTTATCAGTGAGAAGGCAATGCTTTCATTTGCATAACAACCTTACTGTTATTACTTATTATTGTACTTTTCCTGGTAACCTCCCATTAACAAGCCTTTCCCCCAAGTTCAACATCTTTTGTCATTAATTGGAGATGGTATTCAAGGTGCTGGCTTGGGCCATTTCAGGGAGTTACTCAGTTTTCCTGGGTATCTCCCATGTACAGGAGCTATGCATGTTATTAAACTTCTGCTAATTTTTCTCCTTCAATATGTCTTTTATTACAAGACAGGGGAAGGGGAATATCTCAGCCCAGAAATAAGAGGGTAGAGGGAAAATTATGTTTTTTGCCTAAAGTTCAACCCATATAGTATCTGTTGAGTATATAAAAATAAGGAAATTGGTTCCCTACTCTTCCTCTTATTTTTCCTCCTAAAAGTTCCTGTTTTTATTAATTATAATGATATAATTGTGTGTGTATGTGTGTGTGTATTAGTGTATTATATAGGGAAGTCTTATAACTTCACTTCAGTGACTACAGTGTCCATATTTCTTGGTTTTAGTTAATAGTTAAATGGATTTAATAATCTCTCCTTGTTCAATTTCTATGGCTTTTCCTTTCCTGGATTCTTTGATTCATCTTTAGCTGAAGAATTTTGTTGTCAAGTTTTTCTTTTCAAGAAAAATAGCGGATGGTTTCTAATCCTTTCACACTTGAAAACAATTACTTCTTACCATTTATGCCTAAGGGGTAACAAACAAAAATTGTGAATAAAATCTATTTTCTCCCCTGAAAAATTTGTATATGTTGCTCTGTTATTTTTCTGGTATTGAGTCCTTCTCTGCATTTTTGGTTAACCTAACGTTTTCCTATTGACCTGTTTTGTGTTTTTTGTTTTGTTTTGTTTTGTTTTGTTTTTGGTTGAGAGCCTTGTAATTCTTTCTTCATGATTAATGTTGAATAACTCTATAGCAGTATTTCTTGGCTTTCTTTTGATCTACAGATTCAAGTATTTCTTCATGTCAGGAATATTTCCTTAGGGAAAATTTTCATTGTTACTTGTTCTATTTGTTCTGCTTTCTTCTTTACCAATTATAGTTTCCAAGTTATCTTCTATATCTGTTACTCTATTATTATTTCTATATTTTTCTTCTTTTAAATTTTGTTTTATGAGATCTCTTTCACTGATCTTCACTTGTATTTAATTTTATTTTACTACATAAAATATTATTTTCTCCCTACATTGTTTCATTTCTCTTCCATTTCTTTCATGAATTTTGGCAACTTTTTTTTTCCTTTCTGTTCTTTCTTTTTTCTTTTCTTCTTTTCTTTTCTTTTCTTTCTTTTTTTTTTTTTGTATCTTTGTGTTGCCTTCATCTTGAATGTTTGTACCTCTTCTTTCAGCAGTTAATTAGAGGTAAATCACATAGCCTACAGTTGAAGAACTTGGAATAATTTTTGTCAGAATATATCTTCTGTATTCTTGGATAAATCCTTTAATGATATATGTTTATTCTTTATGTGACTTTTTCTTATATTCTTTTCTTCCTTTAAATTTTTGTTACTTTGCAGCACAATGGGTAGCATGCTGGGAGGACTACCATAGGTATTTCAGAGTGGATAAGAATACAAATGTATTGGAGGGTCAGGAAAAGCAACCAGGTGATGGTAATACTACACAGTGGTCACCAAGTAGAGGAAGCCACTTCCATCTCTAGGGCTGGAGAAGCAAACAGGAGAAAATAGTGTAACCCAGAGCGCATAAGTATACTGTCTCTGAGGCTGCTGGAGTGACATGTTTGCCACTGCAGTGATTGGAGATTCTAATGCTGCTGCCAGTGCAGTCACTGCACTTGCCAATCACAATATTCTTGCAAACACCTTCATTCCAGGAGGCCCCAGACACCTACAAAATACCACTTGCCAGGGGTGCCTGGGTGGCACAGTGGTTAAGCGTCTGCCTTCAGCTCAGGGGCGTGATCCCTGGGTTATGGGATCGAGCCCCACATCAGACTCCTCCGCTATGAGCCTGCTTCTTCCTCTCCCACTCCCACTGCTTGTGTTCCCTCTCTCGCTGGCTGTCTCTATTTCTGTCAAATAAATAAATAAAATCTTAAAAAAAAATACCACTTGCCAGAATACAAATAACAGGGGAAAAATGACTTACTTATCCTTGCCTTTTCATCTCCTGTCAATACCTTCTATTGGAAGCTCCTAATTGGAGCCCAACAAGGAAACCTTTGAGATATAGTTTATGGGTTTCCAGTCCTTGGAAATACAGAAGAAAACATAAAAAGCAAAGTATGGTTGAGGTCCAAAAGACCAAAACTGGCATATGCAGCATCCACGCAAAATTCTGGTGCTTGTACCCTTCTGATTGCTGCATATATTTGAATGAGCACAATATGGGATGAAGTAAGAGACTATGAACAGGTATATACTGTTAGCTCTGGATCTGTGATTTCAGAATATTTCCTTTGGAACATTTGTATCACCAAATCTATTGTTTTGTTTTCTCTTATGTCTCCCTTCTGATTATTTTCTTCCTCCAAAGAGGTTAGTGTATCTCAATTAGAACCACTTAAGTTACAAGCACTTTCTGTTGAGATTTGATGATAACTGCTCCTCCCTCCCTTCCTCACTTTCCTTTTGCTAAAAGGCTGTCATTGTGGCAGAGAAAACTAGTGCTCATGAAATATCCACATCCTTCTCCCCACAACGCCAGTCTCCCTTGCAAAGAGGATGAAAGCCATGTGGCTCTTTACAGAGAACAGATTGTGAGCAGAAGTTATATGTGTCACTTCCTCAAAGGACCCATTCCAGATAGCAAAGATAAAAGTAGAAAAGAGTTGTCTGACCTGTATCAAACTTTACACAAGCAAAAAAATTATTAAGTCAATGACAGTTGTAGGTTTTCCAATGGTGACTGCCTTAACTAGTAAGAGAAGATAGAAAGAGCATCGGGAGTCTACGTCACAGTGGCTCTTCGAGCTCTACCGCTCCATTCTATGAATTCCAACTGGTATTACAGGAATGGTTTCCATTTATCCCACAGGCCACCCACATCCCTAGATTTCATTATTCTAGTAAGTAGATCCTATATAGATGTTTTTCAGACAGTTTTAGGAAAACATTTTTCTGCTATAGTTTTTAGAAAGAATGTGTCAACTCTCGGCATCTTCCTTCAATAACGTTTAATTTAATAATACAGTATACACCCCAGGTTTTGCTTTGGATGTGGAGCCACCTCCTTATATCACAGAAGATTTAATGGTCTCCATTTTTACCCTTCTTTACTGTCTGGTTGTTTTTAAAAAGATTTTTAGATACGGTAAAAGACAATTTTCTTCTCTACCATTTGTAACTCTTCTGCAATTCTATACTGAAATTTGACATGTAGTATGATGTGAAATAAACAATGTCAGTTCACATACATGCCTTTCCTTGGCTTCTCCTCTTCCATCCATCCCCAATAATAACCCCACACCCAAAACAGACTAAATAAACACACAAAATAACAGTCACCCAAAAATTGTGGTGAAATCATGTATAAGAGAAGGATCAGAACATAATTGGGTAAAATACATTTTTGATGTTTTTAATTCCTTTTCCTATCTTAAAAGAGCATTTAAAGTATATTCACAAACTGTTTTGATAAGACATATGCTCACTGTTCTGGGTAGTTTTTCATACACTACACCGAGAAAAAAAGAAAAGGTACTGCGTCTCTGTGGGCAATTTAACAACAAATAACTACTATAAACAGGTAAATGTTTGAATGATAACTCTCCAATAAATAAAATGAATCTGTTTTAATCAGATTATGACATGAAGTCACATTTTTTAATTCCTCATTGCTATATTTATGTTAAGTGAGTGTATTTTGATAGCACTGTATTCCTATAAATTTTGTCAGTCTTTGTATAGATGGGAAATAATAATAAAAGCAGGATTGAAATCTAATAAAATATGATGCATAACAAGAAATATGAATGTATTAGAGAAATTTCCTTTGGACACTCAGTAGCTTATTTCATACTTCAATATTTTCACAGTGACAATATTAAATATATAACTCCTGCCACCACCACCAACACACCGCCTCATTTTTTTTAGCCTAAGCTAAAATTTTCTACCACCACCAACACACCCCTCATTTTTTTTAGCCTGAGCTAAATTTTTAGCCACTGCACTAACACCCACTACTGGGGTAGCATCAATGAGACAGCTTTCCAAATGTTCATCTCCTCATTGCTGGAAATTTCCTTGTCACCACTTTATAACTCATCTCATTACTACTATCACTATTAATTCTTCTTCTACTATATTATTACAACTATCATTAGTGAGTTCATAGATGAGTTTAGCAAAAGTTATTCAGGTGAAATGATGGGAGTAGAATCCAAATCATAGTGGGTGGGAGTGAAAATTGAGAAAATCATAAACACAAGTAAAAATAATTCTTACGAGAAGATTGGCTGAAAAGGGAATCAGAGTTATAATGGGGGAGTAGGTATGAGGTCCTGTGTGGTTGACTTGTTGTTGTTGCTGTTTTAAAAAAGGAATATTTGGGCCTATTTGAAAATGAGAATTTAAAAAAAAGAGAAAAAAACCTGGAGAAAGGGAGGGCAGACATAAAGAAAAGAGAAGGAAAGAGTAAAATGTATGGTTCCTGCAAAGGCAGGAAGGAAATGGATCCAAAACTCTGGATCCAAAGCTCTGGATCCTACAACATTAAAAAGAGGTAAAAGGTCTTTGGTTTTCCCCTCAAGAAGAAGGAAATGATCAATGCAACTGTGAGTATCTCTAGTTTGGTGGTGGCAACCACAAGGATTTTCTGTTGGAAGCTGTGTTATCTGTCGAAAGTGACAAGGAGGAGGCAGAGCTTACGGTATTTAAGGAGGATAGAAAGGTTACAAATGGCCATAGAAGACCGCAGAACAGATATTTTACCAAATATGTAGGGGAATGGACAACCAGTATTAAAAACTCATTTGAGGGGTGCCTGGGTGGCACAGTCATTAACCGTCTGCCTTTGGCTCACGGCGTGATCCCGGTGTTCTGGGATCGAGCCCCGCATCAGGTTCCTCCACTGGGAGCCTGCTTCTTCCTCTCCCACTCCCCCTGCTTGTGTTCCCTCTCTTGATGGCTGTCTCTCTGTGAAATAAATAAATAAAATCTTAATAAAATAAAATAAAATAAAATAAAATAAAATAAAATAAAATAATAAAAAAAATAAAAACTCATTCGAATGTGGTCATTCCAAATTAATAATGAAATCAGTGTGCCCTCGGGTGTGACCATCTCCCATAATACTCAGATGTTCTACCTGTACTAATAACTGGGTATTATAAAGAATGGGTTTTGCTAGGAGGTATGACCAAAGAACAGGTATTTTTTTTAAAGATTTTATTTATTTATTTGAGAGAGAGTAACAAGCAGGGGGAAAGGGAGAGGAAGAAGCAGACCCCATGCTGAACACAGAGTCTGACGCTGGGTTGGGCTCAATCCCAGGACCCTAAGATCATTACCTGAGCTGAAGTCAGACACTTAACGGACTGAGCCACCCAGGTGCCCCAGAGCAAGTATTTTTTATAACAGCAACAGGTTATTGAAATGACAAAGTGTAAAATTTGAGTTGGATGATAAGAAAAATAAAGAAATTATTGTAAAAAGTAGAGAGATTAACTTACTACCATCTCTGAAGAGGTGAATATAGCTAAAGTTGTAGATTAATTCATACCTGACTACCTTAATTAAGCAGAAGGCTAGATTTTCTATAAAGAATAAAATCAGAGATACAACTCGAACCATTTTTCAAAGATATAGGCCATGCCTTTTACTACACGAAATGTTTGCTTGAGAGTCAAATTCACAACTTCACACCAAAGTTTGCATTTGTTTTTGTAAGGAACAGGCATTAAAGAATTGTTTTTAAAATTTACTGAAATGCATACTCTCAAATGCACATTTCCTAAACAAAAGCATACAGCTATTTGCTGAAGTAATTACTAGTTCAAGTTGGGTGGCCTAAAGCTTTTCATGTGAAAGTTCCAACCAGCTCTGATTCTGTACATCAAATAACATTTGGTGTGGGTATATACACACATATATGGATAACTAATTAACATTATATATGAAGCCACAATAGTATGCATTCCTTCATAATGAAAGGCACAATTCACTGTTTTAAAAAAGAACAAAAATAAACAAACACAATAAAGACATTTATCCCCAACTTTAACTTCCTTGTATAATTTGATGAAGGTCCAAGATTATTTTTGTTTTGTTCCTAAATACCCATGAGCTTCTAGAATAAAGTTAATACTAGTTTTTGAAAAAGTCATTAAGTTCCTTCAAATGTAACACATGCAAAATATATCAAATGGAGGTTTCATTATTATGTTTATGAACAGATAATAAGAATAGAGAACCCAGAAATGGACCCTCGGCTCTTTGGGCAACTAATCTTTGATAAAGCAGGAAAAAACATCCGGTGGAAAAAAGACAGTCTCTTCAATAAATGGTGCTGGGAAAATTGGACAGCTACATGCAAAAGAATGAAACTTGACCACTCTCTCACACCATACACAAAAATAAACTCCAAATGGATGAAAGACCTCAATGTGAGACAGGAATCCATCAAAATTCTAGAGGAGAACATAGGCAACAACTTCTATGACATCGGCCAGAGCAACCTTTTTCACGACACATCTCCAAAGGCAAGAGAAATAAAAGATAAAATGAACTTATGGGACTTTATCAGGATAAAGAGCTTCTGCACAGCCAAGGAAACAGTCAAAAAAACTAAGAGACAGCCCACGGAATGGGAGAATATATTTGCAAAGGACACCACAGATAAAGGACTGGTATCCAAGATCTACAAAGAACTTCTCAAACTCAATACACGAGAAACAAATAAACAAATCATAAAATGGGCAGAAGATATGAACAGACACTTTTCCAATGAAGACATACAAATGGCTAACAGACACATGAAAAAATGTTCAAAATCATTAGCCATCAGGGAAATTCAAATCAAAACCACACTGAGATACCACCTTACGCCAGTTAGAATGGCAAAGATAGACAAGGCAAGAAACAACAATTGTTGGAGAGGATGTGGAGAAAGGGGATCCCTCCTACATTGTTGGTGGGAATGCAAGTTGGTACAGCCACTCTGGAAAACAGTGTGGAGGTCCCTTAAAAAGTTAAAAATTGAACTACCCTATGACCCAGCCATTGCACTACTGGGTGTTTACCCCAAAGATACAGACGTAGTAAAGAGAAGGGCCATATGCACCCCAATGTTCATAGCTGCATTGTCCACAATAGCCAAATCATGGAAGGAGCCGAGATGCCCTTCAACAGATGACTGGATTAAGAAGCTGTGGTCCATATATACAATGGAATATTACTCAGCTATCAGAAAGAACGAATTCTCAACATTTGCTGCAACATGGACGGCACTGGAGGAGATAATGCTAAGTGAAATAAGTCAAGCAGAGAAAGACAATTATCATATGATTTCTCTCATCTATGGAACATAAGAACTAGGAGGATCGGTAGGGGAAGAAAGGGATAAAGAAAAGGGGGGTAATCAGAGGGGGGAATGAAACATGAGAGACTATGGACTGTGAGAGGCAAACTGAGGACTTCAGAGGGGAGGGGGTGGGGGAAGGGGATAGCCTGGTGATGGGTAGTAGGGAGGGCACGTATTGCATGGTGCACTGGGTGTTATACGCAACTAATGAAGCATCAAACTTTACATCGGAATCTGGGGATGTACTGTATGGTGATTAACACAATATAATAAAATAAAATTAAAAAAAAAATAAATAAAAATAAAAGATCACTTTCTATCACAAAAAAAAATATTTCAAATAGTTTAATGCTTTAAAAACTTACTTTTCAAAAATAGCTAAGATTCATTCAAAATTAAAGATATTAACTTGGTTGGGAAGAAGGGCTGAGATGGGATGATAAGGGAAAAAGTCATTTCTAGGTATATCATGAGACAAATTTATTTCTTATTCTCATCTATCAGATCTTTCCTACTCAAGTAAATGTCTGGAAGGCAGCCTAGAGAATTCAACCATAAAGTGTCTTGTCTTCTATCAATAGAATGTCTTTGTCCATTAACTTCTGAATTGATTTCTATAACCCTGGAGTTTGCCAAGGTAGCAATACATAAAGCAAATGAATGAAATCTTGGATACATGTAAAAATATTTGCAGGACCAGTTAGTTTCCCTATAACCTGTTACATCTGAGGGTGTTCAGCAAATGTGTAGATTATGCCTCTGTTCAGTGAACTGGTCTCCATCTAATGATTTTTTTATTTAATGGAAGTCTATTGTTCTTACCAGGAAATGAAATATATCAAAATAATATTTGTTGAGTCTAGCAAAGCGCTGACCCTCACTGGACATTAGCCAGTTAGCAGTAATGCATGCAATAGGAGAAAATAGATAGAATCACATATTCAAACCATTAGAGTTAGAAGGAACCTTAGAGATTCTCAGGTTCAACCCATTCATTTTACATAACAGGAAACTGAAACCTAGAAGTGTCCTGCCAAAGTCTGCACAAGTACTTATAAATTGGACCAGGACCAGAGCTGAAGTCTCAGACTCCATATCCAATAATCTTTCCTCCAGCTGATGAACATAACAAGAAAAGGGATACCATTTTTGTAACATACTAGCTCCATGCAATCTCATATAGTTTTATAACCTCTTTAACACATTGGAGAACTAAACTTGGTAGTTAAAATTATCACTACAAAGAGACTTGTTATTTTCCCATCTGAAGACATCACAGATATCATAAAGAATATAAATTTACAAACTTATAATTCAGAGTTATATATAACCATCACTTAGTCCTGAGACTATTCAAGGCATCATGTCTTCTGAGATTTTAAATCAATATAGTGGGATGGGGCGCCTGGGTGGCACAGCGGTTGAGCGTCTTCCTTCGGCTCAGGGCGTGATCCCGGCGTTATGGGATCGAGCCTCACACCAGGCTCCTCCGCTATAAGCCCGCTTCTTCCTCTCCTACTCCCCCTGCTTGTGTTCCCTCTCTCGCTGGCTGTGTCTATCTCTGCCAAATAAATAAATAAATCTTTAAATAAATAAATAAATAAATAAATATAGCGGGAAGCAAAAGTGTAACTGTCTAAATGGTTTTCAACTATTTCCTATTTATAAACTTATGATAAATTTTCACTTTTTTTAGCCTGAAGAGTGAAGAATATTGTATACATTTCATCAACTCCACTACACCCATAAGGTATTTACATGAAACAAGAATATCCAATATATCTATTTATAGGATAACTATGCAAGATTTTAACTTTATGATCTGGTGTTATATGTGTATAGGACTGAATGAGAGAACAGTTGTGAAATATTTATGACTGTAACCTATACCAGGTTCTGCTCTGCTCTATCAACTTTGGGTACAAAATGAGGTCTCATTTCATATGATAATGTAGTTAAAAGAGCTAAAATACCATCCTAGATAAAGTTTGTTTCTTCTTATTGTTATCTTTCCTGTGATACATTCAAGAGTCACCTAAGAGTGCTTACTAAGTTCTGGTCACTGTCAGTATGAAGGGGGGAAAAAAACCCAGAAAATCTGATCTATCCACCAGAGGGACCCATATATTACTACTGCTGCTAATGTGGCTGTCACATGGAGTGGTATTGAAAACAGGAGTTGAGGTAGCCCAGATTTTCGTGCCTACTGCTGGCAATATCTAGGCATACTCTACCAAAATATATCCCTCAAGCAATTTAGTATAGTGTCTACCTTCTGCTGGAAGATTTCAGGTCACCTGAGCATAATTCATTACTAAAATCGAGGTACAGTAAAATACATTTCTGCTGAAAAAAATAACTGGTGAGTGAAGAACACACCATGACACTCTAGAACAGTAGTTTCTTAGTGTGCAGCTTTCAGGAAGCAGGACCTTAGCCTCTTGCCCCAGGGCTGAACATAACGGGCTCTTCCACCAATTTGTAGGCCTAAGCTGCTAACCCTACGGCTCTTTCAGTTCATCTAAGACCTGTATAAGGGCTGGAACAGGCAGGGTCTTAATTTCAAACTCATGATATACCTGGTAGTAGCATATCCTCACAGTAAGTCAAGCTTCAGGGTTAAACATGAGCCATTGATCCAGATGTTTCACTCCTATCATTTCCTTAAGGCCAACCCCTATACTCTCATTATTTTTTCATTCCTATACTTCACCCATCTCCTTCCCATATTCTTTTCTTAACTACTGGATCATTCACAAGAGTATGCAAATATAATATTCCAATTAAGTTTTTTTCATCCCTTGACCCTACTTCCCCCTCAATTTACGTATCAGTTTGTTGGTTCTCCTTTATGACAAAAGAATTGTGGATCTCAATGTCTTCAAGCAAAGTCTTCTCTAAAGTGGCTTAATATCTATACCACTCTAGATGTTGCCATTTTTAATAGCTTTTTGCTTTCCTTTTAAAAACAAAAAAGCATGATCCAACGTATTAGACTCTATGCTATGAAAACAAAAAAAAATATTGTATCGGGTAATTTACCGCATATGGATCATGAAATGTTCTTTTATTTTTTAAAGATTTATTTATTTATTTGAGAGAGAAAGGGCACACACGTGAGTGGAGGGAGGGGCAGAGGGAGAGAGAGAATCCTTAAGTCAACTCCCTGCTGAGCACAAAGCCTGATGGAGCCCAGAGAGTCTGAGGCTCCTCAATCCCAGGATCCTGAGATCACAACCTGAGCCAAAATCAAGAGTTGGACACTTAACTGACTGAGCCACACAGGCGACCGTGAAATGTTCTTTTAAAAAAATATATTGTTGAAGTTTACACATATACTTACAGGGTTTATCTCTGATGCTTTCTTAGAAATAAAATGGGCTGCAGAGGCATACTGTATCTGCCTCTGCCAATGCCCCATCAACCCCAAGCCCTGTGTTTTGTTTTCTTCTTTCAATATTAACTAATATTTATTAAGAACCTATGACGTGTGTGACCTTATAACGTTTCCTGGCAGTACAAAGATAAAAAGCCCCAGCCCTAAAAGATCTCATAGCCTAGACAAAAGTAGGCATGCAATAACATGGATTACTAGTTAGGTAAAAGTGTTACAGGAACAGGGACTAATATTTACAGGATGAAAAGGCAAAGACCAGGAGAGAAAGTAGAGAAGGAGATATTCCAAGAGAAGGGAACAGCATTTGCAAAGAAAAGGATAAGGCTGGAAACAAAAGGTATAAATTGTTTCCTATTTCTGGAGTATAAAGCTTGAAGCAGAAATAGCCATACAATGTTGAGCAGAAAAAAATGGACCACATCTTGACAGCCTTCTATAGAATGCTACTTTTGGTTTTATTCTATAGGGCAGTCATTCACAAATGGACAAAGGCTCTGGCAAGAAAATAGGAGAATCACATGGGAACCCTTTTCTAAAAACACATGGTTACCATATGTGTTTTGAAAAATGTCTCAGATGATTGATACAGCATCTCCTCCTTTCCACCTAATTTGAAAAATCACTGCTGTGGATTATGGACAGCCATTGATGAATTCTGAGCAAGGAAATGAATAGATATTCGTCTGATATCCAGATGTATAAGACCTCCATGGACATTGGAGGTCCAATGCCTTGTCCAGTGAATGCCTATCTTATAACTATATTTAACACTTTGACTAAATCCCCAAGATAGATCCAACTCCACAACACATTGAATAGAAATGCAAGTATTTTGCAGAAAATTTCATGAGAAGTTCAGAAAATAATTTGTTCCATACAATAGTAACTTAATAAAAATTTCACATTACATATCTCTTCCTCTCCACTGTGGTTTTCTCATTCTTCTTCTTTCTTTTTTCCTAGTGTCTGAAAAATCCTCTCTATCATCCTGAGCAATTTAACTTTTTACCTTCAACTTGCATACCCCATTCAGAAAAACAAAGCCCTGCGGCCATTATTGATTTTTCTTCGATCATTTAGTTTTCTTAGTTTCACCCCTCTACTACAAGTAGCTTATCAAATTATCCAATCCTTTTCAAAAGGAAAGGTTCTAATTGTGGACATTTTTTTCTATATTTTTAAATGTATTAGAAACATCAGAATAATCACTCATTTATTTTATAAACATTTCTTAAATGCTTACTATATGCCAGTCTATCTTAATTCATAGCTACTATCTAGTAATATGTCTTGCCATTACTTTCTCTCCAACTCAGCCTCATAATAGAGAAAGACAATCATAAAAGTACTCAATTAACATTTTATTTCAATTATGGAAGCACTATTGTGAGCTCTGAAAAAGCTTTTTCAAACAACAGTCTTGGCTCTTGCATATATATATATTTTTTTTAATGAAAATGTTCAGACTTCTATTCTCCAACAGCTCTCCTGCCTTCCTGCCTAAAGACAGAGAAATGGAATGGGTATCCTTTCTGCCCTTCTGTCATACAAATAACAGATTTCCCCATTAATTACATACAGGCTTGCCATCAGTTAAAAAAAAAAAAGTTTAATTATTTTCTACATATGGGGAATTTATTTTAAAAAATCAGCAAGTTCTATATTTATAATTCTTTTAATAATTTCAGTCTCAAAATATAATAACTACATAAGCACAGCAAAACAAAGGCATCTATCTAGCTTTAAGTATCTTCTTCTTATAAGTTTTTTTTTTTAATTAAAGATTTTATTTTTATTTATGTGACAGAGATAGAGACAGCCAGCGAGAAAGGGAACACAAGCAGGGGGAGTGGGAGAGGAAGAAGCAGGCTCATAGCGGAGGAGCCTGATGTGGGGCTCGATCCCATAACGCCGGGATCACGCCCTGAGCCAAAGGCAGGCGCTTAACCGCTGTGCCACCCAGGCGCCCCTAAGTATCTTCTTCTTAACCAAAGATAGAAGGTTGAAATTCTACCCATGCCTTGTTTCCAAAATGTTCCACTGCCATTTTTGAAACTAATTTGTTGAGCCTCAGTGTAGGACACAGAGAGAAATTGCATTTACTCAGAACTGTTTCCTGGCGAAACTGTTTAGCCCTCCAACAATAAGAAATTACAGGAGGACGCTGGATTACTCCCTACTCAAATCTAAAGTTCCAGTTTGGGATGTTTTCCTAAGAAATGTATTAATCTGAAGAATTCCATGTTAATTAGTATATTTTATTTATTTACACAAAATGTTTGAATAATGCATCAAAATTATCCCTAAGACAAAGTATGCTTTTTTGAAACTCCTTTCAGACACAGAATACTTTAATGTAGTTGTCTATTTTTTGCATGTGATCCAATTCTGCTTGAAGATAGCAGCTTTAGAACACAGGCAACTATTTCAGGAAAACAGATTATTTAAAACTAGATTTTTATGCCAGACCTTTTTGTTGTTGTTAAAATAGTATACAAACGAAGATATTTTAAAGAATAATTTAATCACATCCATCAAACAAAGGTATCAGAGAAGAAAAGCTAAGCATTTTCAGTAAAACACTTAAGAAGCCATTGTAGACTTTCCCCCACCCCTTGATCCATAAGTGTGTATGTGTGGTAAGGGTTGAAAGAAATTATTTAAAATTCATTTTAAATAAAAAATCTGGGCATGTGAATTGCTATATTAAATATTATAAAATCTTATCTTTGTCTGTGAAATATGCATACAGTGTTGTGCAAGTTTGCCTGATTTATTAAATAAAAATACAGGATGCCCAGTTAAATTTTCATTTCAGATAAGCAATGGACAAATTTTTAGTGTAAGTATACACCATGAAACTTTTGGTACATAATTATATTTTCAAAAATTACTTGCTACAGCCTGTATTTTTTCTGGCAACTCTAAGTACATGAATAAAGCATTGAGTCTTTAAAGAAAAATAATTGGATAAAATGCAAACCTTATGCTGCTTTGATGTTTGCTGAGTCACTTATAAATTGAAGGCCCATCCCGCTCACATTCTGGCATAAGGTGTTTGTGATTAATTTTAAAAGTTTGGAACTAGAGATCTGAGTGTTCTAAAGGTTCATGGAATTTGAGCAGCCAGGATACCACAGACTTCTGTGTGTGTTTTAAACTCAAAACACTGACAAACCAGGAAAATCTGGTAGGTCTTCACTTTTCATTATAATTATTCATTACTATTCCCTCTGCGTGTTACCAGAGACAATTCAGTTTAAATAGAAGTGTTGATTTAATTTATCTAATTTCCCAAAATACCCAGCCACTTTACACATTATCCCTTACATATCTGATTCTTCTTTGCTCTTTACATGTGTATAGCCCATTCTGTTTCTCACTCCCATAATATCTTCTTCCACTTGCCTGCATGCCTAGGCAAGCTCTACCCTGGGCTCAGTTACCCCATCAAGCCTTCCCCAATCACTTCTTTTTTTTTTTTTTTTTAGATTTTTTAATTTCTTTATTCGACAGAGATAGAGAGAGCCAGCGAGAGAGGGAACACAAGCAGAGGGAGTGAGAGAGGAAGAAGCAGGCTCATAGAGGAAGAGCCTGATGTGGGGCTCGATCCCATAACGCCGGGATCACGCCCTGAGCCGAAGGCAGATGCTTAACCGCTGTGCCACCCAGGCGCCCCTCCCCAATCACTTCTGTTAACAGTGATTTTCCCTATTCTGGTTCTTCTGGCACCTTATCATGTAATCAGATAAAGGCTAAAAAACACTTGTGAAGGTATAGGTACATATGGATGTACATACCTGTACACACAAAGTGATACACCCTGCCAAAGATAATTTAATAACCCTTTCTAATTTTTCATTCACTTGGGTGGTTTGCAGAGTGAGCATCTATGAAGTACCTGTAAGCTTTGAAAAAAACAGGAAGGAAAGGAAAGGGGATGTTACAAAGTGATTTACATCTGGATCCCCTTTGAGGTTCTTTCAGAAAAAAATGTAAAGGATTTAAGTTATTCGTGGCTATAGGACTAGGTTTGTTTATTCGGTTTTGTGGGGGGGTTTGCAACACTACTGTAAGATTGTACCAAATAAGGGCCCACATCTATAAGATTACATTCAGTTAACATCCTAATGATAACTAATAGAAAAGCAGCTTTGAATATATCTTATGCACAAGGTACTACTATTCTAAGCAGTCTACACGTTCAATCTCATTTAACATCCAAATAATTGGATAAAGTACTTTCTAGCTCCATTTTACAAATGAAGAAAATGAGATTCAGACAGGTGTCATAATTCCCCACAGTCACACAGCACTTCAGATTAATGCAGATAAAATACATAGAGGTAGTTTACTATAATTCAGGCACTGAGCTAGATCCGGAGTGTCAAGCCAAAGAAGGAGATGAAGGGAAAGAAGCAGGGGAAGAAAAGGAGGATGAAGGAGAAGGAAAGAAGGAAGAATAAGAGGAAGAGGAGAACAAGAAGGGAGAGTCCTTGGCCTCCTATATCTTATAGTCTATTAGGAATAATATATATGCAAAAAAGTAAACATAATCATAAATAATTCTTTATAAAGATCATAAGAAGATAAAATGATTAGTTGCATGAGAGATGAGGAGGAAGAGCAGGAGAGGTGAAATATTCACAAGGGTATTACAAAACAAGAATCTGAATAAGAATCCATTAATATACAAGTTGGTAAGCACCCATTTATATGTAAAGGTTTGTAATTGTGAATCCAAATGATATGTTGGTAACACTCTAAGTAGTAAAATAAAGCTGGAAAAACCATGAGGTACCTCATACGCATATAACAGGTCTTGAGTTGTGACATGGATGGGATGGGGAATGTAATACCTCATTATTCAAAATTAAATCCAAATGCCTCCATATAAAGTCCAAACTCCTAAGTCTGATGGTCAAAGCTTTGAAAAAACCGGCCCAGGTTGACCTTTAAAACTTTATCTTCAAGTGCTCCTACAAATAAATATTCTTCCCCAAACATGTCTACTCATTCTTTCACAAACTATGCCATGCATTCCTTTTCCTCCATGCTTTTGGCTGTCGCTTTTGATATACTTAGAATACACACACACAAATAACACAGTTTCATCCTTAAAGCTCAATTCGAAAGCTTAAAAGATTCTCTGTGAACAAATGAATAAAAGAACCCTACCAGGACAGAAAACAGTTTCATGATTATACATACTAGAATAGTGAAGGATCGATAATTCCTTAATAAGAACATAATAAATTAAAAATATTAATAGAGCTTTCAAAATAGGCTAACATACTTTCTTAGATAATTCCCATGTCAGAAAAATATATTACCAACACAAGACACGTCACAAAGGAGACTTGATGATCTCAGTTGACATAAATAGGTCATGAAGGCAAATGAGCTAGTTGTAGGTGATTGGACTGGGACCATCTGTAAAATTGTACCGGGCAATAAGATGCTAAAGATGCCATCAAGTTGGCCTTTAGGTAGCAGAGGAACAATCAGGAGGAGACCGTGTTCTGAACTTTAAGTGACACTGGAGATCCACAGAGATCAGTAATCGTGAGGCAGCAAGTCAAAAGAACTGAGATAAATATTCCCTTATCTCCTTACGATTTTCATCAAAACAGCCAGAGTCCCAGTCCTGCTAGATGAATGTGATAATTATTTCTAACAGTCTGTAAATAATAAAAGCAATCAGTGTTAACAATTTTTTAAATTTTAGATTACTGGACTTTATATTTTAATCCCTTTCATTTGAAAAACTATTCATTCAGTCATTCATTTATCCAATGTATTTTGAGTAACTAGTATGTACCAGGCACTAAGTGCCATGACTATGATGACAAACAACACATACTTGATCCCTAGCCTCACCAAGCTTACAATCTAGCAGAAAAGACAGATACTGAACAAGTAATTAAAAATGTGATGAATAATTCTGAAGGAACAGTACACATTGCTTGGGGAGTTTAGAGTAATGTGATTTAACTTAATACTCAATTTCAATTTTACAGGAAGAGAATTGAATGGAATACCAATGGGAAACTCAGTTGGCCTACCCAAGATAAACTGAGAGGAAGCTCTATGAAATATATGTTACTTTCCTGTCCTAGAGTTTAAAGGACAAAAGAAAATACTGCTCATTCCCATATGGATAATTTAGTATCAAGATGCTTAGGAGAAAGGGGACAACTGGGTCAACTGTTAAAGCTCCATGCCCTTATTTAATAGCTGAAAAGAATTAAGACCCAATGTAGTCACATGATGGGCCTCAGGATTACATAGCTCATAAACAGCAGAGCTAAAACTCAAATCCAGGTGTTAAGGCCTCTAACGCAGTACTCCCTGTACATTGTTCAAGGGAGAGGAAGGCAAGTTAGTCCCACAAGACTTCCTTGGTTTATATCTCACTATAATATTTTTGTAATATTTTGATAGGGGGGTGGTTATGGTTATAGGTTTTCAGAATTGTGGAAATAGAGGTGAGGATATAGAAGTTCCAAGAAAAGGGAATCTAAAAAGAAGGAAAGAAACCCAATGTAAGAAAGTAGACTGGTGGAAAAATAACCCTACTTCAGTCAGGGACACAAAAGGTGTTCCTCTTTCCCCTTCCAGTTTCTCTGACTAGTGAGGGCACAGAGGGGTGGCAGAAGATTGAGGCAGGCCTTAAGCTTACCCATAATTTCTACCATCCCTCTTTAGTATCCTTTAATATGGACAACTGAGTTTCTTAGGATTACGTCAAGTGCGATTAAAAATGTATTTAAAGGGGTGCCGGGTGGCTCAGTTGGTTAAGTGGCCAAGTCTTGATTTTGGCTCAGGTCATGATCTCACGGTTGTGGCATAGAACCCCGTGTCAGGCTCCATGCCTGGCATGGAGTCTGAGATTCTCTCTCCCTCTCCCTCTGCCCGTCCCTCTGCTCACACTTGTGCGCTCTCTCTCTCTCTAAAATAGATAAATAAAATCTTTAAAATATATATACATGACACAAAATCTAAGTAGAAACCTAGCCTTTGTTACTCAAAAGCATTTTTCAAGACAAGTTCTCTGGCACTCTTCCCTTCCTACCACACTTACTTCCAACTCCACTGCTTCTTAAGAACACCCCTATTTGGAAATTCTGGAATACTCAAGCCTACACCAGGGGTGAGAGCTGGTTCACTAGATGACCTGTGTCATCTTGTACCTTGTATTGTACCCTGGTGGAAACCTCTCTTTGATTGACCCCACACAGTCCCTGGCTGCTTAATTCTTCACCCTGCACAGCCCCCATTTATGACCCAGATTCTACTTCCCAGCAACAAAAGGAAACAAAGCTTTACCAGTTTAAAAAAGAGGCTTTCTTTGAAGCACTTAATACCAAAGGTGGTGTTCAATACACATGCAGTGGGGAGGTTTGGGATCTTTTGTTTGTTGGTTTAATGTTTAACCTTTCCTTAATATCTCTTCTTTTAATGGGCTTTAACCTTTTCCCTTTGATCTCTTTGCTTTCTTTTCAGAGAAGAGGAGCCCAGCTTCTGCCCACCCACCCAATTCACCACCCCTTTCAGCAGTTTTCCCTTTGGCCTTCACAGCAGCTCCAAAGATATTGGCACCTCTTCAGCAATGCCCTCCCCCCCAGACTGTCCCCATTATACTTGTCATCTTCCTGATTAACACCTCCAACATTCATCCCCATTTTTAAGTACTTGTGAGAGCTCTGTTCCAAGAAGACAGTTATGCTTTTGTGAAATTTCTCCCCAAAGCATACTTTACTGACCATCTTTCACCACATTTCCTTTAACAGCAAGCACTATTCATCCAATAGAAAACTCAGATGAGAAAATCATATGAAACCTCCACTTTCGGTACTTTGAGGAACTAACTAAATTATTTCAGACCATAAAGCATTACCTCGTACACTGAAGCGAAACTGTGTAAAAGCTCTACCTTCGTTGACTGCTACTTGTTTTTTCACAAAGTGTTTTCACAGACATTATTTAATATAACTCTGTAAGGCAGGCAGGCCAGAAAAGAGAAGGAAACTAGGACTCAGAACATGTGAGTGATTTACCAAGTCTACATCAATTATTACAAGTGAATATGGGAATGCCAACTGGTAAACAGTTCTGGCCTTGATTCCAGTGTGACACCCCAACCTGTCATCCCAGTGCCTCAACTGGGACAGTCCATTCTTTCCACAATGTCTGGCTGTATGGGGTAGGCATCCCAGGTTATGGTCAACAGTTAGTTCTGATTGTCCACACCTGATTTATACCTGCTGTTAAACGTCCACTAACAACCTAGACCACTTAAAGCTAAATTTTAAGCTTCTTTTGAGGGAGGCAAGGTCATTTAAGCAGTGCGAGCTCCAGCTGCAAATCTGTGTGAATGCGAACTTGTGGTTAGGAATCTTCAAAGATATTTTTTCCCTGTTTCCACCAAGAGGCAAGGTTGGCATAGACACGTTGCTTCGGCCATGTGCTATGTAAGAGTTTTTGTTCCTTAAAAATATGCCATTCTTTGGGGTCCAAATTTTATGTAAAATTCGCCTTACTATCTCCCACTCTATGTGGGCCCTCCGCTTTGCTTCTTGTCCTCCACTAATATGTACGCTTATTATAACTCATTCTAGATTATCAGTAATTAAAGCCGCTTGCAGAAAAATGCCAAATATAACACCTGCTTACACATCTGGACTTAAACACTAGTTCAGCCATGCTTTTAATAAGATTTAATAGTTAATCCAGCATTTTTTAGGTGTTCGATACTGAGAGGGGTTTCTCCAAATAGCTAGTTCTCCAAGATGCTGGAAAACAGAAGTCTTTGACCCATAATTCATCATTTTTGTCCTTTACTGGCTGCCAGACATGCCATATACAAATCTCAAGGAAAAATGAACTTGCAAAATTGGCACAGAAATGTGGAGTTGCATTTCATGATAGTGCATGGAAATGGACCCTAGAGGTACACGGATGCATGGGAGGCTGTGAAGTCCCTGAAATTGGCTATCATTTGGAAAAGATGATGTGATTATCAGCCAGAAACATGGGTTTAAGGAAAGGAAAGTTTACACATTTATTAACTAGGGTTTTCTTTAGAAAGAGAGAAGACTTTTTTTTTTTTTTTTTTTTTTTTTTTGAAACCTAGAGCAGCAGCTGCCATGGGAATTCTAGTAAAAGTACACTACAGGAAGCAGGGACCATGGTGGGCCTCATGCCAAAACAGATTGGGAACCACTAGTATAGAGAAAAAAATGCACTCATCTCATTCAGAAGACTGAGACAGTTTGATTTTCCCCTTTGTGCCAGGGAATACATGTTCCCTTAGGGACTAAAACAGAGACATTCTCTCCAGCTCTGCCAAGGTCACCTTTAAAGGCAGATTTATTCTCAGGTGAAGTGAAAGAACCAGCTCCAGCTGCAATGTATTCTATTTGCCTGCCTTCTAACAGATTGTTAAAGCTGAATTTCTTGCTCTATATGAGTGGGCAAATCTCCTAAGGAATGGGGTAAAACAACAGTTTATAGGAACCATCTCAATCATAAGGTAGATATGAAATATGTTAGAAAAGACAAACACCAAGAAATGATAGGAAGACAACTGCACCAAAAGTCTGGTGTCAAACAAATGCTGCATTTACCTACTATTGCATGCTGACTCGAGCCAAAGAAAGAAAGCCCCTCAAAGGTCAGTTATAGGAAGAATTTAGTACATCAGAGAAATAAATTCATAGTACTTTCTTCATCCAAGAAATATTTATTGAGCTTCTGCTATGTGCCTGGCATTGTTCTAACAAACTTATTAGTGAACAAAACACCAACTGCTATAGCTTGTAAGATATTTTAATACAGGTCTTTGTGGATTTCTAATCATTTTTCTGTTGCTATATTTTACTACCTTCCATTCCTGGATTTCTCAGAGCTTTGCCCTTCCCTGTCCTGGATCTATGTACACCCTTGTGGATTCTGTGGCCAAGAATAGTTTCAGCAGGTTCTCAATCTACATGTAACTAGATGGAGGAGGAAGGCCTCTATCCAGCTCCCATGGATTGGCCTTTGTGCCTGTGAGCTTACGTTCTCCCAAAAAAGATGATTCAGGATAACGATTCTGGCACATTATCTCATTAGGCCTCCTGATACTAAATGGAGAAGGCAGTTGAAAAATAACACTCCATTTCACAAGAGAGAAATCTGGGGCATGGAAAGGTTAAATAACTTCTCTAAATCAAACAGCCAGGAATTGGGCCTGGGACAAGGACAGAGATCTTTAAAATTCACATCACATTTTCCATCCCTTACATCGCACTGTCTTTAGATTAAGTTTAAAGAATTCTGGCAAAAATCAAGAATATACAAAGAGAAAAACATAACCATTAAATAGAGTTGCTATTTTCAGAATACTGCTAAAATTTGGATATTGTCAACACTAACCCAAGATACAAAAAATTAATCATCCACATTGAAATGTGTTTTATAAAATTCATTCTTATTTTCTTTAATTAGATAAACTGTAAGATTGTATTAAAAATGTTTGTGTTCCAGATGTCTCTCCTAATACTGATAATATAGCAACAAACAAAACTCCACAAAGTATTTCACAATATTATGTTGCTATCAGAGCTTTTAAAATACAAACTTGGAAAATAAAATGCATAAAGGAAAAAGCAGAGGGAAACACATTTGTAAATAACCTGGAAACATGAAGAAAAGAGATCAAGCTGAAACTGAATATCCAGCTGTGTAAACACATTTAGATACTTTTTAAAAAAATCTCAAATCGATGGTATTCACAAGGCACTCCCAGTGCCAAATCATATACTTCACATTAATTCTTCTGTGATTCCACATCCTTTCCACACTGCATCAGTCTAAACTGTCTGTCTATTTCAGATGGAACGCTCGAATTCCATGAATGTTTTTGTTTAATCAAGTGAACACTGTAAACTGTTGTTCTTGGTCATACACTCTACTCTTAAATAAAAATAAGATTTTTGAAGATGAAAGACTTGAGGTGCAGGTGCTAAATATTTGCAAATACTTTCATTACTCTCAGAGATCTGAATTACAAGTGGGGAAGCAGGGCCTTCATTAGGTTCAGTTCAGAAACAAGTGCTAAATTCCGCTATTTGAAGGAAGACTAATTTTCTATCAAAAAAATAAAAATGACAGATCTTCTGGGAAGTCGGTAACCATTCTACCCACATGTTGAAATTCTTCTTCCAATTACATGAAATTAATGATAAGGAGAACCTATAGAGTGTGCGGCATTGCAAGAGTTAACTTAAAATTTCATTTGCAACCTTCATAACTACACTGACAATACCTATTTTGATGAAACTGATCACAAGGCAAATTCACATCTGAGTTCTAACAGATGCAACTACCTTAATGAATTCAACACCTCTCTCGCCCCAATACCCTACTTCAGTCAAATGAATGCTAACCTATCAAATCCAGGGAAAAAGTCTTATTTATAAATTGCAATAACTTTATTTTGGACATTAATTAGTTGGCTTAGAACTACACTTCTGAAACTAAATATAGTTGAAGTCACAGTATTTACTTACTACAAATTCTGAGACTATCAAGCCTTTATTTTACTTGTTTATTATGGAAGACTTCCCACCTCACGGCCCATTAAATCCATGGTGGTATATTAAACAAATGTACTCAATAAAAATAACGAGTTTCTGGATTACATGGATCTAACAAATAAAAATATACAACGTGTAGTTAAATGTGAATTTCTGATAAATAATTACATACTTATACTAAAAAATATCATTTATTATTTATTGGAAATTCAAATTTAAGTATGTGTGCTATATTTTATCTGACAATCCCGCTGGAAGGTCACAAAACCAGTACTTATAGCTATGGAAAATGTGAGACATTAGACTGAATCTACTCCTCCAGAATTATACCTTCTTAAATTGACCAAAACTCAACCTGCTTCCTTGTCACTTTTATGTCTGTGATCAAAGTAGAGGGTAGGATGATTAGGTGAAGGAACTTTTAGACAAGTATAGTGAATAACTTTTTAAAATTCAATTTTAAAATCAAAGATGAAACTACATTTCTCCTAAGCCATTAAGCCTTTTTAAATGCAGCTTTAAGACTAATTTCAAGACAATTATTTTACAAAAAGGATAGTGTTAATGAAATCTATTCATCTTCTGAAAGGCATAAAAACTATTTATTAAAAATTTTGAAGCCATATAAGAAAAAGAGGACAAGAATCTTTGTAATGTGGTGGTATTGATCAAATAAAACGTGTAAGTGTATGCCAACTCTAAGGGGCAGATGATTATTAAAAATAAAATTAGGTGCATTTGCTTATCTACATACTAGATTTTACCATATACTACATATTTACACATACAAGTACGAAATTTCCCCCCAAACACTAGGTTTTGGAATACCCATTATTTTTTAAATATATCTCATGTTGAGATACTTGGATCCCTGTTTTTTAAAACACCTTAAGAAATAGCTTTATAAATTAGGAAAGAAAATTCTTTACATTAAATATATCTAAGAGTAGTTATCAAAATAATTAAATTTAATAGGCAAAAAAAAAAGTCACAATAGAAAACTTATCAGATGTAAAATATTCCCAAAAACGTGTATTATCTCCACAACCAATTCAGGTATGTGTTATCAAATGGGCCACTGGTGCTTAATCCCATGGTACCCTCACTGAAGTCTCATGAAATGCATCTCAGCACTGTTGGCTTAGGGAATGGAAGGCAGAAGCATTCACCTAGCAGCTCTTATAACCAATGGTCAATGATAATCACAGGGGCTTCAAATCCACCAAACATATGGGTTGCTCAACCATGCATAAAAGTTGGTTCACACCTGGGATTTTAGACATATAGTTGCATATATTTCAAAACGAGGTGATTTTTGCCCAGGAAAATGGGTTAGACTAAGAAGATGATTATGTAAAGCCTTTTCTAGTTATGATATTGCAATGAATTTATACAAAATAATACAATTCCAATTTTGATTCTGTAATGAATTTAACACAAAACTTATTTATATGAAACAGTGAACTTAGTGGAATAAAGAAAATTTTATTTGGGCATTTTCGTCATTTACAAAACAAGGGGCATGTTGACTGAACAAACCTGAACTCAAGAAGATGTCGCCAAGACAATAGCGTAGGGGACTCCAGCCTCCATCCCCATGACGATCAACAATTAGCTGTCCGTGAACAAAAACAGCTCTGGGATTGCTCAGGAGTCCACTTAAGAAACTTCAACACCACAGGGAAACAATAAACCTGAGAATAACCACCCAAAAAGGAATGGAAGAACAGCTTCTTTTTACCAGCCACAACCCCCACAGGCCAGCACCGCTTGGCCAAAAGAAAGCAATTCACGCCTGGAGTTTCCGTCTCCCATAGGGGAGAGTAGGTGAAACGCCCGCTTCCAAAGCCTTTCAGGCCCTAAGTAAAGGACCTCCTTGGGGTTCCGCCCAGAGACCAGCAAAGCTGAGACATACAGTGACAGCTAGGAACAAAGAGGAAGTTCAGAGGTTACCAATATCAGCGACACCGTGGGAGCGACCCAGGTTTGCAGTAACCTGTTCTGCAGAGAACCCCAGCAGCTTTCTCCTCTGAAGAAGCCAACCAGCGACCGCCTGCAGATTCCACCTGGTTTCACCCCACAAGTTTTCAGGTTCACAGACACCAGCCGCCTGAGACCCTCTCAGCTGGCTCCGCTGCCCTCACACCCAGCCGAGGACCCACACAAGCAGTCATCTCTGGCCTCTGCGGCTGCGCGAGTGCCGGATACCAGGCTTGACCTCCTGGCTGACCCCCAACACTGCGCGCATGCTCAGGATTAGCCCCTCCGCCTGCGCGCTGCATGCCTCGGACTGTGTAAGTGTGCGTGTGTGTGTCGGACCGCGCTGCGTTCCTCGGACAGAGAGTGTGTGTGTGTGTGTGTCTTGGATGCAGCACTTCTAGCTCTGTAACTGCACCCAGCAGCAGAAGTCCTGTCCCCGGCCCCAGTGCACGCGCTGGTGGTGAGAGCCTATAGTTACAGCAGTGCACCCGGATAGCCGGGGTTCCATCTGGATAGCCGGGGTTCCATCTGGATAAGCAGGGCTCCGGCAGCTGCTAGTGTACCCAAAGTTGGCCCTGGCCCTAGCAGCTGGCCCTTGTCCTTGCCACTACGTGTGTGTCTGTGATAGGCCCCTCCCACCACTGCCTAGGTAAAATGAATAAACCCTTCAGAATTTCTAAAAAAAAAAAAAAAAGAAGAAGAAGAAGAAGACGACAGTTTTATTGAAGTACAAGTTAAAAACAGCTGCCCGGGATGCCAATCTTCACAAAGAAGAATGCTCCGGTAAGGGAACATTTGGTGTAGGGTTATATACAGTTTTTACATAAAAAGTTACAAATTATTAGACAACATTTCAGAAAGTTGCAGACCTTATCTTAAGTTAACTCCTATACGTAGGGCTGTATGACTTTAATCTTATGGGAACCGGGGAAGTTTCTTATGTTTTCTTATCTTTTGTGTTCAGAAGTCTCCTTTTTGGTTATTTTCTTTAACGAAACAGAGGTACAACCTGTGCTTGGGGCAGAAATAGAGCTCATGCTTTGAGGTTTTGCTGAGTCATTTTGACCTTGATAAGTGTTAAAGGATAGCTTCCCTGGGAGCCCTGGAGCAGGTCCTACAAACATTAAAAGTTGAAAATTTCCTTTATCACTGCATAGGCACCTGCAGGTGGCCCCACAGCGGAATGTGTACACCACCAGCTCCAGCCCACGATCAAGTGGAATTTATCTCAGAAATAACAGGATGGCTTAACTCAACACAAATCAATAAATGTGATACACCACATTAATAGAATGAAAGACAACAATCACATGATCATTGCAATAGAGTTAGAAAAAGCATTTGACAAGATTCCACATTCTTTTATGATAAAAACTCTCAACAAATTGGGTATAGAATCAACATACCTCAACATAATAAAGGTCATATATGACAAACCCAGAGCTAACATCATAGTCAATAATGAAAGTACTCAAAATCTGATTCCAAAAGCCTGAGTGAATAAACTTAGTAAAAACCAAACTATTATGGTTCCTGCATAATTCCTTGTGAATTCTGAAAAGGAATGTATCTATTTTTTTCTAATATACTAATAATACAAAATTTAAATAGCGCTATACATTTCCCCCCATACTACCCAACATTTCCTGGGCATTTCACAGCACTTCTCATCTCCTGGACTAAATAAGATAACATCCCTCAGTGACCAACCTCCATTTCCTACTTCTACCTCAAGCTGCTTTTGAGTATTAATAGATAGTTAGCAACTTGTGAATCTTGCATTTTAACATTGCAGAATTTAGTTCAAGTGTATGCATAGTTTTCCTCCCATATCCGTCTCTCCCTCCCCCCATGACTTCCTTAGTAATGGGTTTGTTTCACATGATAGCAGGCTCCACTCTCAGAGGAAAAATACCCATTATACAACATTCCCAAACACTTTAGGAAGCAGAATAGGATAGTGAGCAAAATAATTAACCAGGAGTTTAGACAGCTGAATTGCGGCTGTATTTCTGCCTGTAATTACATATTTGACTTTAGATAAGTCAACTGAACTTTTTAATATACCAGAACTTGTTCAACACTGATACAGTGTCTCTCTATGAAACAATGGAGTTTTTATTTTTTAAAAGTTGCTTTTAGAAAGTGACAGGTAGATTGGAAGATCCCATTTTGCACTGATTTATTTTCCTGATGAAATTTATAATTAGCAATGACTAGAAAATCATATAAGAAATATTGAACATATATAACTCAGCTTGTTTTCTATGAAACTAAATGCAAAAATGTAAGTATGGGGAAAATGATTATGTAATTGCAAATTTTCTCAAAGTTGAAAATATTTGTCAAAAAATGCCTATTTTCTAATGAACTCTAGTTTGATAATATATAAAAGCTAGTTTCATTTGCAAACTGGTAGATACAGCCTTCTCAAACGAAGACCAAACTCTCAAGGGGGAAAACCACAATGAAATTAATTTTTATGCCTAATATGTTATTGAGTTTAAATGCCATTGGTTTTAAAACTACATAATAAATTGATCTTACTGTTTTTAAGTTCAATTTTTGTGCTATTTAATTGTTTTTAAGTAATCTTTGCTAATTACATGAGATCATGGACTCATTCAAAGTATTTTTAAGCTCATATTTATTTATTTGTTTATTTATTTAAGATTTTATTTATTTATTTGACACAGAGAGACACAGCCAGCTAGAGAGGGAACACAAACGGGGAGTGGGAGAGGAAGAAGGAGGCTCCCAGCGGAGCAGGGAGCCCTATGAAGGGCTCGATCCCAGGACCCTGGGATCACGCCCTGGGCCAAAGGCAGACGCTTAATGACTGAGCCACCCAGGCGCCCTTTAAGCTTATATTTAACTTCTAAAAATATTCCCTGATGTATAAGCTCCAAAAATAACTCAAACCACTTTTTCTACTTAAGTAAATGGATCTGTTATTCCATATGTTACCATATAGGTGACAGAAATATAAATATGAATAAGATATAGTGCCTGGTTTTAAGGAGTTTATAATCAAATGAGAGGAAAATAGGAAAACAAACAATAAAACTCCAGAAGACTACATTAATTTATTTAATAACTATTTATTAACCATTCAGTATTTGCTAGCCACCATTCTAAGTGCTAGGGAGATATCAGTAAACAACAACAAACAAGCAAAATGACAAATATCTCCACCCTCATAGAGCTTACATTATCATGGAGGGAGAGGGACAACCAAAGAAGTAAAATATACCATATGTCAAATGTCGATAAATGGTGTAGAGGGGAACAAAATAGAAAAGGGGCAATGGAGTTTGATGATGGTCAAAGAGAGCACTGATAGGGTCATATGTGAACAAAGACCTGAAATGGGCAAGAAGTTGGCAAGGGCTATCCGTCTTAGGCAGAAACATACTGATTTAAAGAAAAGGTTGATGTGGCTGGAGTGGGTTGAGCAAAAGGGCAAATTAGCAAGAGATGAAGCCAGTGAAATAATGCAGAGGTCATAGCAAGGGTGCCCTTTTAGTGATGGTAAGTGTACGAGTTACCTATGGCTGCATAACCAAGTATTCCAAAATTTAGCTGCTTAATACAATAAATATATATTATTTCACAAAAATTCTGTGGGTCAAAAATCCAGGAGTCGTTTAGCTGGATGCCCTGTCTCAGAAACTCAGAAAGTTTCAGGGAGATGTCTGCTAGGGCTGCAGCCATCTGAAGGCTTGACTTGGACTGGAGGGTCCATCTCCAGTCTGCCTCACATGCCTGGTAGCATGGCTGGCTGTTGTTGGGAGGTCTCAGTTCCTGACAAGGTGGACTTCTCCACACGGATGCTTGAGTGTCTTCACAACATGGCAGCAAGCTTTCCTGGAGAAGGAGAATGATCTAAGAGAGTGCAAGGCAGAAACCACTGTGTCTCTTATGACTTGCTCTCAAAAGTCACTTTGTTATTTCTACAATGTCCTATTGGTTACATAGGTCAGCACTATTCAGTGGGAGAGGAAACTACGTATGGGCATACATACCAGGAGACAAGAATATTGTAGGCTGTTAGGGAATTTGGATTTTGAATAAGATGGGAAGTTACCAGAAGCTTGTGAGCATAGCATTGACATAACTTAAGTTTTAAAAGGATTACTCCTAGGATGAGAAGGGACTGTAGTAGGACAGCATGGAACTCAGGAGGTCAGTTACGTGGCTTTTACAATACCAGCAAGATGGCAGATTAGATGGGGTGATGAAGATCAGAGGGTCAGAAACGATAAGACTGTGGGTGTAAAGAAGAGGAGAGTCAGAGAGGAGTTAAGATGGTGGAGGAGTAGGGGACCCCTTTTTCAGCCAGTCCCCTGAGTTGAGCTGGATAGGTACCAGACCAGCAGGAACATCCACGGAATCAGCCTGAGACACAGGAAGATACATCTGGATCTCTACAAATGAACATATCCAGCACTGAGTGTTGAGGTACGAAGTGGGGAGCCGTGAAACGGCACACAGATATCGGAAGATAAACAGAAGGGGGAGGGAGCTGCTGTGTCAGGGCCCCAGGAAATGGTAGCCACCTGCATGGTGGAGCGGGTGGACCGCGGACCCGCACCCTTGAGACAGCAGACTGAGACCGTGAGCCGGGAGCGCGCGCCACCAAGCATCTCATGGAGCTCCAGAACTCCGGTGTGCTCACTGGATCCAGACTGAGACCGGGAGCTCCGGGAGCACGTGCGAGGCGGCTGGCGGCTGGCGGGCCACCTGCACGGGGGAGCGGGCGGACTCACGGTCGGCACCCGCGAGACAGCAGATTGAGACCGGGAGCTCCAGGAGCGCGCACAGGGCGGGGTTAGAAACACAAAGGACAGAGATGCGGCGGCCCTGGAAGTGAGGGCAGGGACGCCAGGTGTGGGGCACACAGCCCGGGATGCTGCAGGGTTGAGCAGCACCAACAGAAACAGAGTTAAAGTGGCCAGAACATCAGTGGAGAATGGGCCGCAATCCCTGTGTTCTGTGACAGAGGCTGAATTTCGGCCGCTGCTGCTCTGATTCTCAGAAGAGGCACAGCAGACCGCCAGGGAAAGCCGTCAGAGAACAAATGCCCGGAAATACCAGCTCACAGCGTGCCCATCCCCATCCCCCCTTGCAGGGGACACGGAGACTCTACCCAAACAGGGTTTCCTGAGTACCGGCTGGCAGGTCCCTCCCCCAGAAGGCAGGCTGAAAAATCAAGAAGCCCACAGCCCGGGCACCTGAGTGGTGCAGTCATTAAGCGCCTGTCTTTGGATTAGGGCGTGATCACAGCGTTCCGGAAAGGAGCCCCTCATTGGGCTTCTCCGTGGGGATCCTGCTGCTTCCTGTCCCACTCCCCTCCTTGGGTTCCCTTTCTTGCTGACTGTCTGTCTCTATCTCTCAAATAAATGAATAAAATCTTTAAAGAAGAAGCCCAAATCCCTAAGATCTCTATAAAACAAGGGAGCACAGCCTGGGTCTCAGTCAATAATTTGGGCTCTGGACAACCCCGCAATCTCTCCTCATCAGAATGACGAGAAGGAGAAGTCCCCCCCAGCAAAGAAAAGATAATGAGTCTGTGGCCTCTGCCACAGAATTAATACATATGG